>NC_134364.1:53747670-54055170 GCF_048569485.1 Anomaloglossus baeobatrachus | reverse complement strand
TCCATGTAGGACATCAAGAGAGTTATCTTGAACAAGGACCCGTTTTTCATTTTTAACAGTCAGTCATATCATCCATGCAGAGATTAAAGGGGTGGTTCACCCATTTTTTTTTTTATTTTCTATATGAGTGTAACTTACCATTATAGGCGTTTTCTGCATTGGCGTCTATTTGCAGTTCTGGCAATGAGCGGCGCTATCCTGCACGCTCAGTGCCAGTCACATGACCCCCTGGTGCTGTGGCCGCTAGTATCCTCTGACGTCAAGTTACGGGCTCTCAGACTGGACGTTACGTCAGGGGATGCTGGCGCCACTCACAGTGATTGACAGGGCTGTGGGCGGTGACTACTGCACGTCACAGCCCAGCATCGAGGGGAGGATCCAGAAGATGGTACTGGACGCCAGTGTGGAGTGGTGAAGAGAGCTTAGCGTCCGGCAGATTGGTGAGGCATGGGGCGCCAGTGTGGAGTGGTGAAGAGAGCTTAGCGTCCGGCAGATTGGTGAGGCATGGGGCGCCACAGTGTGGAGTACAGGGGGGGGGGGGGGTCTTCAGCTGAAACCCCCTCTGTCACGTGTGTGATCTCACTATCCAGCCGCCCGCTCTGCTCCGATGTCAGGAGAGCGGGCGGTGTCGGCAGTGTTATCATATACTCCCACCAGCACTACAGGACGCAGCAAGAGTCTGACAAGCTGGTGACATGCAGCACCGCATGTGTCAGAGCAGAGCATGTC
Organism: Anomaloglossus baeobatrachus; assembly: GCF_048569485.1. NCBI lineage: Eukaryota > Metazoa > Chordata > Amphibia > Anura > Aromobatidae > Anomaloglossus > Anomaloglossus baeobatrachus. Next base: position 54,054,441 of record NC_134364.1, on the reverse strand, counting down.
ACCGCTCTGCTGTCACCTGTCCTGCTGCATGGGACCAAGTTACTGCACATTGTGACTTGTGCTGCATGGGACCAACTTTCTCCACTCTGTCACCTGCACAACAAGTCACAGAGTGGAGCAAGTTGGTGACAGAGCACCTATCTTTTCCCCCTCGCTCTCTCCCCCACTTCTCCCTCTCTCTCTCCTGGCATGGTCAGTACATAAATATCTCTATCGTGGAAGGGTGAGAGGGAGTAATAAACATGGAGTCCCTAATGTGTCTTTGTACTTATTTCTAATAAAGTATTTTTCTCTGTGTGATGTCTTTTTTTTAACCCTTTATTGGAGATTCTTAATGGCCGGGTCAAACTTGGCCTGACATTAAGAATCTCGGGCTTTATACCAGCTGGTAAAACAAAGCTGGTATTAGCCCCTTATTACCCAGTGTGCCACCTGGCACGAGGGCCACTGGAAGACTTGGATACAGCTCCAGAAGATGGTGCTTCTATGAAAGCGCCATTTTCTGGGGCGGCTGTGGACTGCAATTCGCAGCGGGGAGCAGAAATTTTGGGCCACTCTACACTGCGGATTCCAATCCCCAGCTGCCTAGTTGTACCTGGCTGGACACAAAAAAATGAGCGAAGCCCACGTCCTTTTTTTTTAATTATTTCATGAAATTCATGAAATTATTTAAAAAAAAAAAAAGGGCTTCCCTATATTTTTTGTTCCCAGCCGGGTACAAATAGGCAGCTGAGGGTTGGGGGCAGCCTGTACCTGCCTGCTGTACCTGGCTAGCATACAAAAAATTTTGCTTAGCCCATTGAGTACCAGAGCATTTTACTGCTCATTCATCCCTACTAGTGATGAGCGAGTACTAAAATGTTCGGGAGCTCGAGGCTCGGGCCAAGCATCTCAAAATACTCGTGTACTCGGCCCGAGCACCGAGCCCAATGTTATCCTATGGGAGACCCGAGTATTATTCTGAAATGATCCCCGGCAGCATGTAGAAACCATAAAACTTTAAATTAAAAAAAAAAAAACGTGCGTGTGTGTGTGTAAGCGTGCATATATATATATACACGCGGAGTGGAGTGCGGGAGGGGCCGTAGCCGAGCGGGGAAGTGTCGGGCTAAAGGCACGGTCATGCTGTGAGGGCCGGCCAATCACTGCAATTCCACAAGTAACAGGGCTGTGGCATTGCAGTGGTCTGCCAGCCAATCCCTGCATAAGGGATGGCTGTAAAAAGAGCGCCAACATGAAAACCACGAGTACAGCACGAGTATCGCGAAATTACTCGGTCCCCGCCGAGTAGCCCGAGTACAGTGATACTCGTGCGAATACCGAGTAGTGACAAGCATACTCGCTCAACACTAATCCCTACTCCTGACCACACAGCCAGCAGAACAAGTAATCAGATGACTCCAGTGTCGGTCGATTACTTGTTCTGTGTCCCCCTGCATCCATCGCAGCGTGTGTGGGCTGTGAGGTCAGCCGAGTTCAGTCCAGCAAAGGAGTCAGCTGGTCTAACCTCAGCTGACCTCACAGCCCGCACACGCTGCGATGGATGCAGGGGGACACAGAACAAGTAATCGGCCGACACTGGAGTCATCTGATCTGAACTCAGCTGAACTCCTGACCAAACAGCCCACACACGTGATCGGCAGCAGGCAGTAACTGCTGTTAACCTGCATTCATTGTAGCGTGTGCGGGCTGTGAGATCAGGAGTTCAGCTGACTCCAGTGCTGGCCGATAAATTCTGTGTCCCGCTGCAGAAGGATCCGGTATAATAACGGTTGCATGCGCTGCACATTTAATCCACAGGATCCGGTCATATGCGGTTTGCGGTTTTTTGCCTACAGGTAAAAAAAAACGATGTGAAAGTAGCCTGCAAAATGCATGCCACACGGATGATACGGACGACACACAGACTAGGCAAGAGGAGAAAAAGCAACCTCATGACCCCATCATTTTTTTTTCCCCAATTATTTTTTTTACATGTTGCGCCGGCTAATAATCATAATTTCTGTACAAACACACACCACACACACACTGTGTGTATACACACACACCACACACTGTGTGTATACACACACACCACACACTGTGTGTATACACACACACCACACACTGTGTATACACACACACCACACACTGTGTGTATACACACACACACTGTGTGTATACACACACACTGTGTGTATACACACACACCACACACACTGTGTGTATACACACACACACTGTGTGTATACACACACACCACACACACTGTGTGTATACACACACACACTGTGTGTATACACACACACCACACACACTGTGTGTATACACACACACCACACACACTGTGTGTATACACACACACCACACACACTGTGTGTATACACACACACCACACACACTGTGTGTATACACACACACACCACACACTGTGTGTATACACACACACCACACACTGTGTGTATACACACACACCACACACTGTGTGTATACACACACACCACACACTGTGTGTATACACACACACCACACACTGTATATACACACACACACCACACACTGTATATACACACACACACCACACACTGTATATACACACACACACCACACACTGTATATACACACACACACCACACACTGTATATACACACACACACCACACACTGTATATACACACACACCACACACTGTATATACACACACCACACACTGTATATACACACACCACACACTGTATATACACACACCACACACTGTATATACACACACCACACACTGTATATACACACACCACACACTGTATATACACACACCACACACTGTATATACACACACCACACACTGTATATACACACACCACACACTGTATATACACACACCACACACTGTATATACACACACCACACTGTATATACACACACCACACACTGTATATACACACACCACACACTGTATATACACACACCACACACTGTATATACACACACCACACACTGTATATACACACACCACACACTGTATATACACACACCACACACTGTATATACACACACCACACACTGTATATACACACACCACACACTGTATATACACACACCACACACTGTATATACACACACCACACACTGTATATACACACACCACACACTGTATATACACACACAACACACCATATACTGTATATACACACAACACACCACACACTGTATATACACACAACACACCACACACTGTATATACACACACACACACACACCACACACTGTATATACACACACACACACCACACACTGTATATACACACACACACAACACACCACACACTGTATATACACACAACACACCATATACTGTATATACACACAACACACCACACACTGTATATACACACACAACACACCACACACTGTATATACACACACAACACACCACACACTGTATATACACACACAACACACTACACACTGTATATACACACACACACACACAACACACCACACACTGTATATACACACACAACACACCACACACTGTATATACACACACAACACACCACACACTGTATATACACACACAACACACCACACACTGTATATACACACAACACACCACACACACACAACACACTGTATATACACACACAACACACAACACACAACACACTGTATATACACACACCACACCACACACTGTATATACACACACAACACACCACACACTGTATATACACACACAACACACCACACACTGTATATACACACAACACACCACACACTGTATATATACACACACAACACACCACACACTGTATATATACACACAACACACCACACACTGTATATATACACACAACACACCACACACTGTATATACACACAACACACACACACACTGTATATACACACAACACACACACACACTGTATATACACACAACACACACACACACTGTATATACACACAACACACACACACAACACACCACACACTGTATATACACACAACACACCACACACACACACACTATGAACTATATGAGAACAAGCAGAAGATAGCCGCTTTCTTCCCCTGGTTGTGCAAAGCTGGGAGCTTCGGCTATCGCTGCTGTGATTTCTCTCAGTGCTTCCACAGGGAAAAGGCAGGGAGGTGTCTTTGGGTGGAGAGCTGAGTGGGTGTGTTAGATACAGTCCTAGAGCCGCAAAGAATTATGGGAGTTGTAGGAACTGTACCCAGGAAGTCAGAGAGATTAACCCCATCAGAGCTGGAGCCAGCAATGAGGATGTGCTGCTAGAGCACGATAAAAGGTAATATTGCTGAAATAACATAATAGATGTGTGGAGAGGCACATATTAGCAAGATTTATCAGAAAACAAAATCAGTTTTGGTAACAGACAGCTTCTTTAATGTTTGACATCCCTACTAAGGTGTATGGCCAGCAGCACAGCAAGTAGCTTGATGGCCTAGAACACTGGCCCTAATTCACTGGTAGTAGGATCGCATGGCAGCCTGTGATCATCACAATTCCATTACTGCAGGAATTTTTTTTAGGATCTGGTAATAATCCCTAGAAATAAACTATCGACCCTTGCAATATTATGCTTTAAAGGGAACCTGTAACCAGTTTTTGAGCCTTTAAACAAATGTCACCACCATTAACTGTTCTGTGCTGCTTTTCACAAACATTTCCATCACGCGCCTGTCTGACCATGTATACAAACCAAAATACCATTTGATATACTCGGGTGCTACATGTGAATGATGATGGTCCAATCAGACGGGCGTCCTCGCTGCGGTGTCTGTCCATCCGCTCTGCCTTTAATGGCCATCCTCCTGCTTTGATAAGGATAATGCATCCTGCGTCATCCACATAGCGGACTAAGATCTTGTGCCTGTGCAGTAGCCTCCCAGGCCCATGAAAGCGCATTCTGTTCTGTCCTACCGTTGGCAGAGTACAAAACATCACTGTGCAGGCACCATCACTGGAATGGCGTTGCTCGGCACTTGCGCAGGGATGTTTTAAACTTTATCAACAGTAGAACAAGAGCAGAGTGCGCTTGCATGACCCTGGGGGGATACTGCGCAGGCACAAGATCTCAGTTCACTGTTCATGGCGGCCGGTGGAGGATGGATGCGCTCTGCACATGATCCGGGGTACCCGTGACATCGATCATGAGCACTAAACTGATGCCGGGTGTAAGCTTCCCGGCTTCAGTGAGGTATAGTGCGCATGACCAGAAGTGCTGAGGACTCCAGATCATGCCCAGTGCACATCCATCCTCCACCGGCCGCCATCAAGAGTGATGTATATGCGAGTCACTGTACATTCATTAATATAATAATAAGGCCGGCTAACTAAGGGAACAAACGCCTTCGGGACTAGTCCTCGCGTTCATTAACATAATATACGATCTTTAGAAATACTTTTTCTAAAGATCTGTTTATCTATACTACTTAAGCAGGGATTAGCAATATACACCCGAAACTGCTCGTGGTTGTGGGTGCATATTGCATCTGACAGGTTCCATTTAAAGGGAACTTGTCACCAGATCTTCCCCTATTGAACTAAAAGTATCCCCTTCTGCAGCTCCTGGGCTGCATTCTATGAAGGTGCACCTTGTTCCCTGATTCCCCTTCCAGACCCCAAAAATAACTTTAGAAAACCTGGCCGTTAGGTATGCTAATTATCTGTGTTGGCCAGATGGGCGGGCTCATTTTCTGCTCCTGTCCCCCCTCCTTCCGTTGTTCGCCGTCCTCCTTTCTTGATTGACATGATGATGCCTCCGTCATCATCCTCGTCGCATTTTCAAATCTCGTTCCTGTGCAGTTATGTCCGCTCGCGCAGACGCAGTTCACTCTGCCATATCGTGGGCAGAAAAAAAAAAACATAGCTGCCTTCACTCGCTCCGGTGAGCTAAATGCGCAGGCACGAGGATTATGGTCGGCGCTGTGCATGCTCTCACCAGCGCCATCCTCGTACCCGCCCATAATCTTGCGCCTGCGCATTTAGCTCACTGGAAAGCGTGAGAGCAGCTATGTTTTCTGCTCTGCCCACGATATGGTAGAGCAAACTGCGCCTGCGCGAGCAGACCTAACTGCACAGGCGCGAGACTTGAAAATACGACGAGGATGATGGAGAAGGCATCACGTCAATCAAGAAAGGAGGACGGCAATCAGCGGCAGGAGGGGGGACCCATCTGGCCAACACAAGTCATTAGCATACCTAACGGCCAGGTTTTATAAAGTTATTTTTGGGGTCTGGAAGGGGAGTCAAGGAACAAGGTGCACCTTCATAGAATGCAGCCCAGGAGCTACAGAAGGGGATACTTTTAGTTCAATAGGGGAAGATCTGGTGACAGGTTCCCTTAAAGCATACACTCCTGTCTGGAGGTCTTGATTATTACATCCTCAGTGGTAGAAAAATAAAACATTAAATCAGACCGAAATACATTCCTGTATCTTAAACATGATGCTGTATAACATTGTACTGTGACGCCGCAGAATTACAATTCTAACTGGAGTTAATAAATCAAGTATCTAGTTTATAAAGTAAACGAGGCCTGGAGATATAAAAGAACAAGGTGATTAGAGATTTCAGCCAACTTCCTATAAGATCTCATTGAGAAAACGGCAATTAGCACCCTCCCTTTAAATATACAAGTGGCTGATAACAGAGAACAACAGCTCAAAATCAGCGCCAAAAATCAATAAAAGACTAAAGCCCACCGCCTGGCCCTCTGAGCCTCAGGCCTGCAGCCAGGGTCCGGCAGGAGGAAGCAACGGCAGACACCGCCATTACGATAGACCCCAGGGAGACACGCGGCCCGCCGCGCCATGCGCCTCATGTCTGCAGGCAGCCCGGGCTCCTGTCGCACGCCGCACACCCTTCTGTCGCAGCGGCATCCATACCTCGCATCGTTAGGGTCACGGCCGGTCAATTTCCGTATATTTTCGTCCACATTTTTCAGGCTCTCCTTCGCCTTTTCCAATTGCTCTTGCAAAGTGCGCACAGCGACCGCCATCTTGTCCGCCCAACTCGGCCGAGTATCACTTCCGGGTTACAGAACTGACGAGAGAGGGGAAAAAAATGAGCTGGCGACCTGGCGTGACGCGTGCGCTACACAACTCACCGGAAATGACGTCAAAAATCCGCGCCCAACTGCGTAACCAATGAAAACAAAGGGGGCGTGGCGTCCCCGCTTTTTCACTGGAACGCAGAGTTGTGATTGGCTGCTTTCTCGCAACCTGTTCTTATGCAGGCGTCAGTTACCAAAGAGGCTGGAAGGAAACAGCTCTGACCATAGCAACGAGACTGCTCCCTTTATGGTTGCTATGGATGTTAGGCCCTTTTTCTGTCACACACCGTTTACATATGTTACATTAATATGACCTATCTGGTATATTCAGCCCATAGGCTTTGTGCACGCAGTCCATTTGGCGTCACTTCAAAGACCCTTCTTATTCATTCCTATTGTAAAACGACATTGCAGCCTCACACGTTTAGGCCTCAATTCACACCAGGTTTTAGAAGACGACGACGTGCAGTTCTTTTGGCGTTTTCAGCTAAAAAACTGCTCAAAACTTTACAATAGACGTCAATGGGACAAATACAAGGACCCCCAGGAGCCTTTTTGATCATTTTGTAAGTGATTTTGCCTTATAAAGGGCAAAATATGAGAAAATTGCCCACAAAATGAAAACAGAAAACACTTAAGGGGTATTCTCTAGTTTGAAAGTTATGCCCTATCCATGGTTCCTGATAAGTGGGGGTCCAACCTCTGGAACCCCCACGATCACAAGAACCAGGGTTCGGAAGAGTCCCATGTGAATATAGTGGTGCACGATCACAATGAGTGTTGCTTCTTCATGGGACAGAAAGCTCAGCACTGTGCTCAGCTGATCTTGGAGAGATCTTAGGATCGGTGGGGGTCTCAGCAGTCAAACCTCCTATGATTGGATGGGGATAACTTAAAAACTTGAGAATACCCCTTTAAAGGGAATCTGTCACCAGGTTTTTGCTCCCCCATCTGAAAGCAGCATAATGTAGAGACAGAGACCCTGATTCCAGCGATGTGTCACTTACTGAACTGTTTGCTGTCATTTTGATAACATCAGTGTTTTCTTTACTGCAGATCTAGCAGTAAGGCTACTTTCACACATCCGGTTTGAGCAGTGCGGCTCAATTCGGCTGTGAAACCTATGCAACGGATGCGGCGAAAACACCGCATCCTTTGCATAAGTTTTTACATGCGACCGGTCCGTTTTTTTCCGGTTGCGGCACGCTACTGAGCATGCGCAGTGGAAGAAACCGCATGCGGCGGCCGAATGCGTTTTTTTCCGCATCGTGCCGCATCCGGCGTCCATAAGCATGCATTGAAAATGCGCCGCAGTGGCCGGATGCGGCGCAATGCGTTTTTTTTTTCCAGAGCAAAAAACGTTGCAGGCAACGTTCCATCCGGCCGCGGCATCGGCTAATTCTGCCGCATGCGGCAAAAACCGGACCGAGCGCAAGCCCATGCGGCGCAATACGGCACTAATGTAAGTCTATGCAAAAAAAAAACGGCGGCAAAAAAAACCGGTTGCGGTTTTTCTGCAGAGCGCCGTATTGTGCCGCAGAGCAAAAACCGGATGTGTGAAAGTAGCCTTATACAGAGCTCATGAATATGCTGGACTACTTGCAGTACACAAAGTAGTCCTGTAATGATAATCTCCTGCTGATTATTCAGTGATTTTATTAAAGCTATACTAAGCAGCCCAGTAAGTGACACCTCACTGGAATCAGGATCTCTGCCCCTAGATTATGCTGCTCTCAGATTAGGTGGCAAAAACCTGGTGACAGATTCCCTGTAAGGATACTGTGAGGGTGGTGTCTATTTTGGAATATAGCAACGGCATCCAATTTTGCCTCCTGCATGGTGTTTTTAAATACACAATGAATTTTCCTGTTGGTGATTTGAGTACAATGGTTCTCTGTTCAAAATTTCTAAGAAGATACATTTTCCATAGATAGATAACACACTATCTAAATTTTCCCTTGAGAAGGAATGCAAAGCTCATTAGTTTTGCTTTGATAGATAGATAATAGATAGATAGATGAATAGATACATAATGGATAGATAGATAGATAGATAGATAGATAATAGATAGATAGATAGATCATAGATAGAGGAATAGATAGATAATGAATAGATAGATAGATAATGGATAGATAGATAGATAGATAGACAGATAGATAAGAGATAGATGGATAGATAGATAGATAGATAGATAGATAATAGATAGATGAACAGATAGATAGATAGATAATGGATAGATAGATAGATAGATAATGGATAGATAGATAGATAATGGATAGATAGATAGATAATGGATAGATAGATGAATAGATAGATAATGGATAGATAGATAGATAATGGATAGATAGATAGATAGATAATAGATAGATAGATAGATAGATAGATAGATAGATAATAGATAGATAGATAGATAGATCATAGATAGATAGAGGAATAGATAGATAATGAATAGATAGATAGATAATGGATAGATAGATTGATAGATAGACAGATAGATAAGAGATAGATGGATAGATAGATAGATAGATAATAGATAGATGAACAGATAGATAGATAGATAATGGATAGATAGATAGATAGATAGATAATGGATAGATAGATAGATAATGGATAGATAGATGAATAGATAGATAATGGATAGATAGATAGATAATGGATAGATAGATAGATAGATACAGAATGGATAGATAGATAGATACAGAATGGATAGATAGATAGATAGATAGATAGATAGTTAGATAGGAGATGTGCACGCATACACACCCCCCCCCTCCTATGGAAGTATTCCCATTACCTATTAAAACACTAGTTGAAATTAATATCCAATCATGTAGAAGATTGAAATACAACCAATCGGTAGTAAAATGCTAATGCAACCAATAAGATGCTTATATTTTGTATATTATCTCTTTGTTACACCCAGAATTTGAACTGTATAAAATCCCAGAACTTCCAGTCATGGACTGGAGTAAGATTTTTATCTTATGATACGCCATAGCTCATCGTGAACATAACAGTTTTGCCACTTAAGTGTTTTACCCCAGAAATCAGGTGAAAATACTTTGATAAATCAAGACCTTTGCATCTGTTCCAATAAACTCAATGCATGTCCTATTATAATCCGTTTTTTTGTAATTTAAAGGGTTTTCACACTTGTAAAAAGGTAGACCATACACCTTTCTAGTCATGGAAAATAACAAACCACAGATAGTTCTCACCCTCCAGGCTATTCTGCTGCTTTGGTCTTAAGGCCTCGTCACACACTACGATATATCGGGCGATATGTTCGTCGGGGTCACGGATCCCGTGGCACACATCCGGCATCATTAGAGATAGCATAGTGTGTGACAGCTACGAGCGACTGTGAACGAGCAAAAATACTCACCTTATCGTTGCTCGTTGCACGTCGTTCATTTTCATAAAGTCGTTCCTCCTTCTGTGCGCCGGCTGTTCATCATTCCTGAGGCAGCACACATCGCTCCGTGTGACACCCCGGGAACGACGAACACAGCTTACCTGCGTCCCGCTGGCAATGCGGAAGGAAGGAGGTGGGGAGGATGTTACGTCCCGCTCATCTCCGCCCCTCCGCTTCTATTGGCCGGCCGCTGTGTGACGTCGCTGTGACGTCGAACGTCCCTCCCCCTTCAGGAAGAGGATGTTCTCAATGCACAGCGACGTCGTTAGTGAGGTAAGTACATGTGACGGGGATTAACGACATTGTGCGCCACAGTCAACGAATTGCCCGTGACGCACAAACGACGGTGGCGGGTACGATCGCTCATGCGATCGCACGATATATCGTACCGTGTGACGCCGCCTTTAGTGTTTCTGCAGTGGTAACATCATGTCAACAGCTTACATCACCACTGCAGCCAATCACAGAGGTTGACAGGACAAACAACTGAGCTCAGTGATTGGCTGTGGAGGGGATGTTCATGTGACGTCACCGCAGTAGCCAAAACGCAAAGACCGGATCTGCATCAGAGGAATGGCGCTGGACTTGGGAAGAGTGAATGCTATCCTATTTTGATAATATTAGAGAAAAAGTTTGGGGTGTATTTTTCGAAAAATGGAAAATCCCTTTATGTGGTTTCATTAAAATCTAAATATTTTCACCAGTTTTTAAAGCACCACTCCAGTGTTTGTTTTTTTTCAGTGGTGGAGTGGTGCTTGACATCTAAGCCCTTTAAAGGGAACCTGTCACCAGTTATTCAGCCTATAAGCTGCGGCCACCACCACCGGACTCTTATATACAGCATTCTAACATGCTGTATATAAGAGCCCAGGCAGGGGGTATAACATAAAAACCCTTTATAATACTTACCTAACGGTCACACAGTGGGCCTTATGGGCGTCTCTGTTGTCCGGTGCCAGCGCCTAATATTTCGGCCATCTTCGTCCTCTTTCTGAAGCCTGTGTGCATGACGCGTCTACGTCATACTGTCGTGGACAGGTGCCACGCTGCGGCAGAGGGGCTGCTCGGGGGCACTCAGATCGTGTCTGGGGCTCGAATGGTGACCGGACCCGGGGCTTGTGCAACCGCCCGTCCTCGCAACAGTGAAAAGGGGGTATTTACAGGGGAGACAGTTTTTGTCTCTGACGCCACCGGTGGGTTGCGATGATGGGATGGTGGCACCGCCGCTGCCTCTTGTGCAAGCGCCCAGGACCGATGGTGCTGGGCAGCAAAGTGGTGTCCCCTCTTAGGTAGGGGAGGCATAGTCCCGACGCCCAGGTGTAGGTGGGCAGCAGTGCTGGGGCGCCATCGGCAGGTTGGACCAGATGACACCGGTGTACCCACGATTCGGAATAATCCACACAGAGTCTGTACTGTAAACCAAGGCCGGATGCCGATTGCCATTGGAGAGGTGTGCTGGTCCCGCACACAGGTTAGCAAGGTATGGACCCTTCCTCCTGTACTCGTGTCTTGCTGTGTGTTGATTTAACCCGCTTGGAACGGGAGAAATCTGCTCCCCTGCAGTTTTGTATACAGGGGGAGCCGTACCTGCAAAATCTGACCCGTGGGATTTTAATGGGTTCTTGGAGGACACCCTATCCCCCGTGTTGGGCTGCTGTTTTGCTCTCTCTGGACTTTTCTCTCTGGAAACAAGTCCTGAAACCTTGTCCCGCTGGTCAATTAACAAGGGGCTTGAAGCTTGCCTCGTCCTAGGGTCCAGGTACCCCGCCTGTGCACGGCCTTCGGACCGGATTCCCGTTGTCGGAACCGGCGGGCTACAACCCTGCCCCGGTCCACTTCAGGTCTCCCGCTATCGGATCACCGTCGCCTGTGGCCCTACTCTGCCGTCTGCCACCTAGTCAGCTCTCCCGTGGTCCAAGGGCTCCAACCCTGACCCCACTACATTTCAGCTCCACTCAGACTTCCTCTGAACTCCCACTTCAACTTCAACTGACTCTTTCCCGCCCCTTGTCACCTCAAGACCCCAAGGTGGAAAAAGGAGAACAAAGATGGCTAAAAGAGGCGGTGACGGAACCGGACAACGGAGATGCCCATATGGCCAACCGCACGACCGTTAGGTAAGTATTATAAAGGGTTTTTATGTTATACCCCCGGCCTGGGCTCTTATATACAGCATGTTAGAATTCTGTATAGAAGAGCCCCGTGGTGGTGGCCGCAGCTTATAGGCCGAAAAAGTGGTGACAGGTTCACTTTAACTCTAACTCACTTTCAGGTCTCTTTACCTTTTACTGACACTGCTCCGATCCCGCCAATTCAAACCTGCAGCATGCTTTCAGATCTGCACAGAATTGTTGCAGAAGGTACATGAGAGTTAAGGGGGCTTTACACGCAGCGACATTGCTAGCGATGTCGCTGGTGAAAGCACCCGCCCCCGTCGGTTGTGCGTCATGGGCAAATCGCTGCCTGTGGCGCACAACATCGTTAGGAGCCGTCACACATACTTACCTGCCTAGCGACGTCGCTGAGGCCGGCGAACCGCCTCTTTTCTAAGGGGGCGGTTCGTGCAGGGTCACAGCGACGTCACTAAGCAGCTGCCCAATAGAAGCGGAGGGACGGAGATGAGCGGCCGTAACATCCCGCCCACCTCCTTCCTTCCTCATTATGGGTGGCTGTGTGTGTGTGTAATGACTCTATATAATATATAGAAATAGATCCCTCTGTGTGTAATGACTCTATATAATATATAGGAATAGATCCTCCCTGTGTGTAATGACTCTATATAATATATAGGAATAGATCACCCTGTGTTTAATGACTCTATATAATATATAGGAATAGATCCCTCTGTGTGTAATGACTCTATATAATATATAGGAATAGATCCCTCTGTGTGTAATGACTCTATATAATATATAGGAATAGATCCCTCTGTGTGTAATGACTCTATATAATATATAGGAATAGATCCCTCTGTGTGTAATGACACTATATAATATATAGGAATAGATCCCTCTGTGTGTAATGACTCTATTTAATTTATAGGAATAGATCCCTCTGTGTGTAATGACTCTATATAATATATAGGAATAGATCCCTCTGTGTGTAATGACTCTATATAATATATAGGAATAGATCCCTCTGTGTGTAATGACTCTATATAATATATAGGAATAGATCCCTCTGTGTGTAATGACACTATATAATATATAGGAATAGATCCCTCTGTGTGTAATGACACTATATAATATATAGGAATAGATCCCTCTGTGTGTAATGACTCTATTTAATTTATAGGAATAGATCCTTCTGTGTGTAATGACTCTATATAATATATAGGAATAGATCCTCCCTGTGTGTAATGACTCTATATAATATATAGGAATAGATCCCTCTGTGTGTAATGACTCTATATAATATATAGGAATAGATCCCTCTGTGTGTAATGACTCTGTATAATATATAGGAATAGATCACTCTGTGTGTAATGACACTATATAATATATAGGAATAGATCCCTCTGTGTGTAATGACACTATATAATATATAGGAATAGATCCCTCTGTGTGTAATGACACTATATAATATATAGGAATAGATCCCTCTGTGTGTAATGACTCTATTTAATTTATAGGAATAGATCCCTCTGTGTGTAATGTCTCAATATATGCATTTCCCTTTTTGTATTGAATTATAGAAAAAATTAACTCTTTGGGAATATGCTAATTTATTGAGATGCACTTGTATGTGACTTCTCAGCACCAGTCCTTGTAGTAGAAGGCACTTTGGACTCTCCTATTGCATCTCCACATCATCTTATTTCATGGTGAACTTTGTCCACCAGGTTTGCTCTGGGTGACAAGATTATGACTGATTTTTATACAGCATTTGAACACTGAAAGAAATTAGGAGAGTAGAAAAACAGTAATTCTCAGATGACAGGTGGCATTTACAGTTTTCAGGTGCAGACACACATCTCAATTTTTCATTGAGGTTCAGGATTATGTGCATTTGTCATCAAGAATGAAATATTTTCATCTGCGATACAGAGAATGATATACAGATAAGTACACTAAACTCTCATCAACTGGTAATAGCCTATAAACGTACCGTAATTAGCATAGATCACAAAGAAAATTCTCAAAGTATTGGGCTAAAAATTATATACTTTATTAAGCAAAAAGTGACATACAAAAAGTGGACATAGACAATATAAAATACAAATACAAAGCTGCTACTACCAGAACAGTGGTGAATTATTTGAATGCAGATATGGATATGACCATTTATTATCAATGTGATCTAGTCACAAGATAGATGTATATATTTTTGTTTGCAATAATAAGGTCATACCCGTAAATACGTATAGTCGCAGTCTGAAGTAATATATAGCAGTTGGATGGAATGCAATTTTATAATTAGGGATATTATTAATTACAGATATACAGACATATACCATACAGGCTGTTAGAAAATAGTATATATGACTAGTGTGATGGTGGAATATTACCACGCCCAAACATTAACCCACACAAACTGGTATACAATCCACAATATTCCACCATCACAACTAGGCAAATGCATGATATACAGCAGCTTTGCGATGTAAGGCAGGTATGAGACAGGTGTATCAAGAAAGGGGCCTGGCATGTCCGCAAAGTGTGGATGTTGTTATCACCGTGTTAGGGTGAACACTCTGGGATGTCCAGTAGTTGCCTGCTCCTGACCTCATTAGTGTGGATCAAGTGTATGCACGAAAGAATAACACCAGATGTCACAGGGTCCTTCTCCCATATCACACAATCCACAGAGTGAAAGATGATTGAACAATCCAAAGACCATTTATTCCAAGCAAGTCAGAAGATCCATAAAATAATCCACCACATGGAGGGTAAAGTAGTCCAGTAATGGGATACATTTCCTGGGGATCAGTCACAGTCCTCCAGCAGTCCTTTTCCAGGGAAATCAGGGTTTCTCAACGGCTCTCTGGAGTGCTGCCTGTAGCTGCAGCTTCTCCCCCAGAGGATGAATCTTCCTGCTTGTCTCTTGTTCTTCTTATACTGACCAAATAATCCCCCAGGTAAACAAAGAGTTTGGGTGGATTCCAGGCCCCCTGCCCCAGACCTAGGGAAAGAAGCACTGCAGAGGGTTATAAACCTGCAGACAGAAAAAATAATTCATAGAATGGACTGAACACCATGCCTAAAATACAAACCTACACAACCCCCGCATAATCCACCATCACACCAGACAAACACAGTTGGATGTGAATTTTCCCTTGATCAGAGGTTGGCCCAAAGTGTGTTTTATTTGACAGAGCTGCAACTTATATAAACTAGGGTATGAGGTGTTGTTAGCTTCGTAGTAGGCATGTTCGAATATGCCCATTGGCTGGTGGGTTGAGCAATTAGTTAATCCATGGGCTGGTTGGTGGGCGTCATCATGGGCTTGGTCCGTGAGGTCATCAATGGAGTTGTGCCATGAGGTCATCAGTGGGGTGGTCCTCTAGGTTGGCCAGTGGGTCTTTCTCTTATATGGTGGTCTTCTTACATCTGAACATTCCTTACCTACCAAAGTAGAGTGTGGTGAACAGGAAATGGCAGCCATCTTTAATGTGTGTTACATGATGATATATCTGAACTGGCTATTTAAGTGTAATAATACAACCCCCTACGTCTCAAGGTTAATTAAGTATTTGATCCAATGGCCCTCCTCAACATCTGCCTGCTCGTCCGTTTTCCAGACAGGAGTTGGAGCTGACTTCTAGGACATATACTATCCTGGTCTGTGAGACGGATCAGAATAATGTGTCAACTTTTATTCATACTGACCATTGGTCTAGTTGTAAAAACACGCGTGTGCTCTAGCTTTGGGAAAGTGCAGTGTGCACTTCAGCTTGTCCATGTGTGTAGCACAAATTGCATATTGACAGCGCGTTTGTCTGAATGACCTCTTAGGGCTCATGCAGACATCCAGGTACATCGGTCCGATCTCGGATTGCAATGCACAGACTGGCCGCGGCTCTTCCGACCTAAGTGTTAAGCGGGCTTTACACGCTACGATATATCTTACGATATGTCGTTGGGGTTACGTAGGTAGTGACGCACATCCGGCATCGTTTGATATATCGTAGCGTGTGACAGCTACTTGTGACGGTGAATGAGCAGAAATACTCACCTTCTCGTTCATCGTTGACATGTCGCTCATTTTCTAAAAATCGTACGTCAGGTTGTTCATTGTTCCCGAGGCAGTACACATCGCTCCATGTGACACCACGGGAACGATGAACACAGCTTACCTGCGGAAGGAAGGAGGTGGGCGGGATGTTAACGTCCCGCTCATCTCCGCCCCTCCGCTTCTATTGGCCGGCCGCTGTGTGACGTATCTGTGACGCCGAACGTCCCTCCTCCTTCAGGAAGTGGATGTTCGCCGCCCGCAGCGAGGTCGCTTGGAAGCTAAGTCCGTGTGACGGGGGGGTTACAGCATTGTGCGACACGGGCAACAAATTGCCCGTGCCGCACAAACGATGGGGGCGAGTGCGATCACACGATGAATTTATAGGTGTAAAGCGGCCTTAACACACCCTCAGAAATAGACTATTCTCAAAGAAGTTAGGGATATTGGACTTTCTGGGGAAATTTCAGGATGACCCTACAATACCCTCTACCCTTTTCATATGAACCTAATGTGATCTTCTGTAATCTTTTGGATGCTCATGTCCAACTGTTCAATGTTTCAGTACTGTTTGCACAACTTACAATTCTCCATAACACAACACAACAAACAAATTTGGGGGTCAATTAGGATTAGTATTTAAAGGGAATCTGTCACCACTTTTCCGTCCGATGTCATCCGCAGTTGCTGGCATTCAGTTCCTGAGCAGGCGCACTTTAATCTGCCTTGAGCAGGGCAGATGAAAGTATTGTAGTGCACCTGCGCAGGATCGGCCAGTGTGTATGACGTAGACGCGTCATGCACACAGGCTTCAGAAGGCGGACGAAGATGGCCGAAAGAGGAGGCGCCGTCACCGGAGACGCCCAGAGGGCCCACTGCATGACTGTTAGGTAAGTATTATAAAGTGTTTTTTTAGTTCTCACAGCGGCCTGGGCTCTTATATACAGTATGTTAGAATGCTATGTATAAGAGCCCGGTGGTGTTGGCCACAGCTTATACACCAAAAGTGGTGACAGGTTCCCTTTAAACCTTCTTCCTCATCATGCTGTTCACATTTTGAGATCATGAAACCAAGATAACACCTAACAAATGATCAAGAGTGATGAGTGGGCACTACCATGCTCAGGTGCTCAGTACTCGTAACTAGTGATGAGCGGGCACTACCATGCTCAGGTGCTCAGTACTCGTAACTAGTGATGAGCGGGCACTACCATGCTCGGGTGCTCAGTACTCGTAACTAGTGATGAGCGGGCACTACCATGCTCGGGTGCTCAGTACTCGTAACTAGTGATGAGCGGGCACTACCATGCTCGGGTGCTCAGTACTCGTAACTAGTGATGAGCGGGCACTACCATGCTCGGGTGCTCAGTACTCGTAACGAGCAGTTGGATGCTCGGATGGGCGCGACTCGATTGCCATAGTAAACTGAAATTCAATGGGAAAAAGGACCATTTTTGGGAAATCCTCCGGAAAAATGCTTGAGTTTCTCATTGAATTCCTGTCACGATGTGACTGCAGGTGTCACGCCAGGTATGAAAGGACTCCAGCGAGCAGCGCAACACTCTTCACATCTCTAGATGCGTCCTTTTCCCATACGCCGTCTTGTGCCTACGCCTTCGCTGGTCCTGAACTCACCCTGACTAGTAAAGGCCATTGCAATAAGATAACTTAAGGAAGGCAAGACAAACACGTGGTGAAGTACACAACAAACAACACACCGCAGCTTCTCCAGCATGAACTTCTCAGCTGCAACAGAAGCAACACCTCAGCTTCTCCAGAGACAGGCTCCTTCAGAATGGACCACATAGATATGAGCTATAGCTGTCATAGTGTGTAACAGAACGGAATGGCTGCAGCTGAGGTTGCAACTGACTGTTAGATCACTGCAGGATAGAAATGAACCATACCCCTTCAGTACCACATATAATTAAATACACTCTAACTTCAGGTAAATGACTAAAGCGGATCTGCAATCCACAATACGTTCTGACCTTCTGATCCCAGATTATGCCTAGATCACATCAGGCCGTGACACACTTGTGAAACTTTCATTATACTCGGGTACTTGAGTTGCGCACATCAGAGCATCCAACTGCTTGTTATGAGTTTGGAGGACCCGAGCACATTAGTGTTCGCTCATCACTAATGATCAGCAGTACCTCGCCATAGCGAGACTTCAAGCAGGATGTTCTCAGATGGAAGTGGCCACTAAGCTTAGAGAGTCACAGAGTGTCACCAGCAGGGTGTACAGAGATACATAGAGACTGGAAGAGTCAGAGAAATGCAGAGAAGTGGACGTCCTTCCGCCACATCCCACACTGATGACCGCTTCATTGTGAACAATGCCCTTAGAAAGCGGACGATGAATGCCACACAACTCCAGGCACATTTAAGGGAGGTAAGAGGCACCAAGTGTCAGGTGAGACGATTCTAAACTGTTTACATCAGTGTGGTCTGCGTGCTAGATGACCTACAAGGTACCGGACCACACCACCAGGCACAGGCGTAAGCTACACTGGACGAGGGACGTAATGTATTTTTTGACGAGTTTTTGATGCATTTTTGGAGCATTTTTGCCAGCTCTCAGCTCTTGTGATGCATTTTTGCCAGCTCTCAGCTCCTCTGATGCATTTTTGGAGCATTTTTGCCAGCTCTCAGCTCCTCTGATGCATTTTTGGAGCATTTTTGCCAGCTCTCAGCTCCTCTGATGCATTTTTGGAGCATTTTTGCCAGCTCTCAGCTCCTCTGATGCATTTTTGGAGCATTTTTGCCAGCTCTCAGCTCCTCTGATGCATTTTTGGAGCATTTTTGCCAGCTCTCAGCTCCTCTGATGCATTTTTGGAGCATTTTTGCCAGTTCTCAGCTCTTCTGATGTATTTTTGGAGCATTTTTGCCAGCTCTCAGCTCTTAGGAATAACGTTTGGAACACCATTCTAAGTCCGAACTGGGTGCAAAAACCTAACAAAAAACATCACTATGGGGAGATAAGGTATGCACACCAGTGACTATGTAAGGGGAATACATGGAATAGCAGAAACTGCTGTGTGAATACTGACTTGAAAAATCCAATAGCTATATGTATTTTTTTTATATTTATATTTTTTCGTTTGTGAACCCTCCCCAACCACACCTATTGCCAATCCATATCATACGCATAAATAGCCTGGGTCTCAGCTTCCCATACACGGTAGGTTTTTTAACTGCATGAGAGGACACACACAAGCTAGGGACCCCAACGTAGAGAAATACTTTGGCGTAGTGTTGGGGCTCTATTGCATTGATCAATTCAGTAGCTAAATTTCTCTTGATTCATATGTTCATGGCAGTAATGCAGGTTCCATTTTTCACATTTTCACTCTTACATATAGCTTTTGGATTTTTCAAGTCAGTATTCACACAGCAGTTTCTGCTATTCCATGTATTCCCCTTACATAGTCACTGGTGTGCATACCTTAGCTCTCAGCTCTTCTGATGCATTTTTGGAGCATTTTTGCCAGCTCTCAGCTCTTCTGATACATTTTTGCCAGCTCTCAGCTCTTCTGATGTATTTTTGGAGCATTTTTGCCAGCTCTCAGCTTTTCTGATACATTTTTGGAGCATTTTTGCCAGCTCTCAGCTCTTCTGATGCATTTTTGGAGCATTTTTGCCAGCTCTCAGCTTTTCTGATACATTTTTGGAGCATTTTTGCCAGCTCTCAGCTCTTCTGATACATTTTTTGGAGCATTTTTGCCAGCTCTCAGCTCTTCTAATGCATTTTGGAGCATTTTTGAGAGCTCTCAGCTCTTCTGATGCCTTTTTGGAGCATTTTTGCCAGCTCTCAGCTCTTCTGATGCCTTTTTGGAGCATTTTTGCCAGCTCTCAGCTCTTGTGATGCATTTTTGGAGCATTTTTGCCAGCTCTCAGCTCTTCTGATGCATTTTTGGAGCATTTTTGCCAGCTCTCAGCTCTTGTGATGCATTTTTGGAGCATTTTTGCCAGCTCTCAGCTCTTGTGATGCATTTTTGGAGCATTTTTGCCAGCTCTCAGCTCTTCTGATGCATTTTTGGAGCATTTTTGCCAGCTCTCAGCTCTTGTGATGCATTTTTGGAGCATTTTTGCCAGCTCTCAGCTCTTCTGATGCCTTTTTGGAGCATTTTTGCCAGCTCTCAGCTCTTCTGATACATTTTTGGAGCATTTTTGCCAGCTCTCAGCTCTTCTGATGCATTTTTGCCAGCTCTCAGCTCTTCTGATGCATTTTTGCCAGCTCTCAGCTCTTCTGATGCATTTTTGGAGCATTTTTGCCAGTTCTCAGCTCTTCTGATGCATTTTTGGAGCATTTTTGCCAGCTCTCAGCTTTTCTGATACATTTTTGGAGCATTTTTGCCAGCTCTCAGCTCTTCTGATGCATTTTTGGAGCATTTTTGCCAGCTCTCAGCTTTTCTGATACATTTTTGGAGCATTTTTGCCAGCTATCAGCTCTTCTGATACATTTTTTGCAGCATTTTTTGCCAGCTCTCAGCTCTTCTAATGCATTTTGGAGCATTTTTGAGAGCTCTCAGCTCTTCTGATGCCTTTTTGGAGCATTTTTGCCAGCTCTCAGCTCTTCTGATGCCTTTTTGGAGCATTTTTGCCAGCTCTCAGCTCTTGTGATGCATTTTTGGAGCATTTTTGCCAGCTCTCAGCTCTTCTGATGCCTTTTTGGAGCATTTTTGCCAGCTCTCAGCTCTTCTGATGCATTTTTGGAGCATTTTTGCCAGCTCTCAGCTCTTCTGATGCATTTTTTTGTATGTGTTTTTCAATTGAATTCAATGTGTGAAAACCGCTGAAAGTATCAACATGCTGCAGATCATTTTCAGCACCAAATCTGCAAGGGAAAAATACTCCACGTGTGCTCCACACTTCAGGATCATCATAGCCTTTGCTGGCATCAGGCTTTGCTGACATCAGGCTTTGCTTGCAGTTTTGTGTCAAATCTGCAATTAAAAAAAAACCCTCATAAAAAAACACAATAAAAACGCGCCGTGTGCACACAGCCTGACATGCTGCATTTTTGGCATAATGAAAATATGCAGCTACAAAAAAAATCATTGAGGGAACGTGGCCTTAAAATCTGCTGCAGTGGAAAAAAAATCCACAATATGTGATCCCAGCCTAAACTAGCTCACATAACACTATAGATTCTAAATAAAACAAGAATTTCTAAAAACACATGAGAACTGCAGCAATAGTACAATGCCTAGGATGTTGTCACGCTGCAGGCACGCATTGCATGCTGGGAGTTGTAGTCCTTGATGAAGAAGACTCCTCGCTATGGCCAAATATCACAGCTGCAGGCAGGAGAGCAGCGGCCGCCTCCTAGTCATGTGACTGTGATGTCATCAGGGGCGTGGCTGCCCTCTAGTGGCAGGTGTGAGGCACTGCACAGGATGTCAGGCTGATGCCAGGCGGTCAGGGCTGGGCTGTGGGGCAATTGTGTGCTGCATCCTTAGTGGCAGTGTGGCCGGGTAGCTGGCAGCAGCAGCCATGAACAAGCAGGACCTGGCGGATGAGGCTCTGTTCCTGCTGCTGCACAATGAGATGGTGTCCTGTGTGTACAAGTCCTCGGAGCAGGGGGATCTGGTGAGTGACAGCAGCGGTGACTAGCAGCAGATCAGCACATTGCATTGCTGCAGATTCTGCCATTCAGGAGCCTGGGAAAGCAGGGTGACTCAGGAAGGCTGACAGCTGCCATAATGGTTGGCACAATTCTGTTATTACTGCATCTGATGTTACATATTTGCTAATCTGCCCCAACACCCTAAAAAAGAGGCCATATTCTATATGAAATCCATATTGCGGTTGATTTGAGGAGTATTGGAAGTCTTATTTAACCCCTTCCCTTCCAGACACACAGACAGGACCCCCTGTGTAAGAACAGTATATGGGCCCGGTATAGTCCAATAGCTCCACATAATGCATAATCCCACTTTGCAGGCGGATGTAGCCCCCTTACCCCTTAGGACCAATAATATGTCATTCCTGACCCCGTCGACTTTTCCACTTTTCATTTTTCCCTCCCCTTCTTCTAAGAGCCATAATTTTTTTTTTTTTAAATCTATTTCCATTAATATAGTCATACAAGAGCTTGTTTTTTTTTGCGGGTGACGAGTTGTACTTTTGAATGACACCATTCTGCCCCATGTTGTATTGGAAGACCGGAAAAAATAATTGAAAGGGTGGTAAAATTGCAAAAAAAAAAATAAAGGATAATTCTACAATTTTTTTTTTTTTATTTTTTTTTTTTTTTTTAAATTATTTACCCAGGTTTACTGGGTAAAACTGATCTCGCATTATGATTCCTCAGATCAGTGCAAGTTCATAGATACCGAACATGTATAGGTTTTTAGTTAATTGGTGAAGAAAAAAAACCCCAGAAATTTGTCAAAAAAAATAACACTTTAGCCATTTTCCAAGACCCATAGCGTTTTCATTTTTGGGGTTCTGGGGCTCAGTGATGACTAATTTTTTGCTACTTGAGCTGACAGTTTTATTTCTACCCTTTTGGTGTAGGTGCAATGCCGTGATCGCCTGTTATTGCATTTATTGTAACGTTGCAGGTGCCCAAAAAACACAATTCTGGCGATTTTTTTTTTTAAATACATTTTTTCCATTAGACTATTTACTGGTCAGATTACTTTATTTCATATTTTGATAGATTGGGTATCACCATGTTCAGAAATGTCCAATGTGTGTGTGTGTGTGTGTATAGATAGATAATGTGTATGTATATGTACAGACCAAAAGTTTGGACACACCTTCTCATTCAAAGAGGTTTTTTTCTTTATTTTCATGGCTCTGAAAATTGTAGATTCACATTGAAGGCATTAATACTATGAATTAACACATGTGGAATGAAATACTTAAAGGGAACCTGTCATCAGAAATTTTGCACTAAACCTAAAAGATTCCCCCTCTGCAGCTCCTGGGCTGCATTCTAGCAATGTTCCTGTTGTTCTTGTGCCCCCTTTCTGACCAAAATAAAGACTTTGTAAAGTGGTACCTTTTTTGTATTCAGATCTTTGTAATGGTACACGGGGGCGGTCTCTTGGTGTCCGTTAGTCTGCCTCCCTGTCGCTTTAGGCCGTCCCCCATCGTGCAATTTCAAAGAGGTGATGTGAGGTAAGCTGGCCAGCGCTTGCGCAGAACGGTGAAGGCGGCGGTGAAAGCACGAGATTATGGGCGGGTACTTGCTGATGAAAATCACAGCGCCGCCCATAATCCCACGCATGCGCAACACGTCACCAGCGGTCACATTGCACATTGCAGTCCCGTGAGAGTGGCACAGCGCATGCGCGAGATTATGGCCGCCCATAATCTCGCGCATGCGCAACACGTCACCAGCGGTCACACTGTGCACATTGCACAGTCCCGCGAGAGTGGCACGGCGCATGCGCGAGATTATGGGCGGCCATAATCTCGCGCATGCGCCGTGCCACTCTCGCGGGACTGCAATGTGCAATGTGACCGCTGGTGACGTGTTGCGCATGCGCGAGATTATGGGCGGCGCTGTGACTTTCATCAGCAAGTACCTGCCCATAATCTCGTGGGCGCTCTTCCACCACCGCCTCCACCGTTCTGCGCAAGCGCTGGCCAGCTTACCTCACGTCACCTCTTTGAAATTGCGCGATGGGGGACGGCCTAAAGCGACAGGAGGCAGACTAACGGACACCAGAGAGCCCGCCCCCGTGTACAATTATCAAGATATGAATACAAAAAGGTACCACTTTACAAAGTCTTTATTTTGGTCAGAAAGGGGGCACAAGAACAGGAACATTGCTAGAATGCAGCCCAGGAGCTTTGATTACTACTTTGCACACTCTTGGCATTCTCTTGATGAGCTTCAAGAGGTAGTTACCGGAAATGGTTTTCACTTCACAGGTGTGCCCTGTCAGGTTTAATAAGTGGGATTTCTCTAGTCCCTTCCACGACAGCATAGGAGGTTGTCTCTCCACGCCCTAATTGGGACAGGAAGTTCAAGAGGTTTAAAAGGACCCTCCCACCTCCCATAGCCAGTGTCTTTCCTGTCCCCATGGGGCATGGAGAGGTTTCTATTTTCTCCTATGCTGTGGTGGCCGTCGAACTACAGTATAATATTTTTTTTTTTCTTTTTTCTTCCCCTGTTACCTTAAGCCGGACAGCATCGGTCGGGCCTTCACCGCTCCTCCCTTGCTGTTCCCTCACGCTGTGGGGGACCGCTGCTCCAGCCTTCCGGAACCTCCGCTGGGGTGATGCAGGCTGTCGAGCTCCCCGGCCGGCGTCCTCCCTGAGCCGCCGGCCGCTTCCTGCATGCACGCTGCCGGAGCGATCCGGAAGTGCTCCCGGGGGCGGGACTTCCGGTCTTGCGAACTTCCGGTTGAGCGCTTCCGGTTTGCGGAGGCAGCGTGGAGGACACGCCGACGCTGACACGGCCTGTCGGGGACCTGCTGCAGGAGGCGGGGAACATCACCAGTCGCTGGGGGGGGGCAGGCCTTTCCACAGGAAGGCTGCCCGGAAGGCATCAGAACCGCGGTAAGGATTCTTCTGTGTGCTCTGTCAGGTCTTCCTCTGCTGCTGCAGAGCCCAGCGTTTCCCCCTGCTTCAGTAAGAGGCTGAGGGACGGTCCCTGATGCCTGGTATCAGGCTGACATGGTGAGTGGTTTCCAGGAGGATATGCCTGCTGGTATTTGTGTCAAGTCTGACCAGTGTGCAAGGCTACGGAAACTTTGCCAGCAGTGTACGTCTGTCCCTTCCATGGGCTACTGGTGATGGCCTTGGGTCCCAGTGGACACTCCTGGATATTGCTGTATCAGGACATGGGCTGGATGCCTGGTCTGATGACGCCTCTCTGTTCCGTTGAGTGGAGAGGGCAGGCATCGTGTGTATAGCTGCTTTGGGCTACACATCGTCCCTTGTGCCAAGCTGAGGTCCATGTTGCTACAGGAGCTTCAGGCCTCGCTAGCCTCCCTCCCTGCTGCTGACCCTTCTGCCACAAAACAGTTACCTCCAGTCGTCTGATCCTGAGGCTGATTCCGCCTCGGTGGGTCCCGATAAAGGTTTTCCTCCGGGGGGCCTGACCGGTCTTTTCTTTTTCCCTGAGATGATTGGAGGATCTTAATGGAGCAGTTGGGTGCACTATGGGGTTGGAGGATGAGTAGGTCTTCCCCTCCGTTCAGGGCGAAATGTTCGCGGACCTGAAAACCACTGGGCAAGGGGGTTTCTTGTCCATGCTACTGTCCTGGATCTTCTCTCTAGAATGGGATTTCCTTGAGGAGCTTTCTGGAGTGTCCTCTGAAACAGTTTCCCCTGGAGAGTTCTGGGTTGCTTTGGGAGATTCCCATGCAGGTGGCCAAGGTCGCTCTACAAACAGCGCTCCCCCTTGCGGCCAATTACCAGCTTGGGAATCTGATAGTTAGGTCAGGAGTCTCATGAAGAAGTCCTGGGAGGCTTCGTCGTCTCCCATCGGGCCCGTACTGCCTCCTCTTAGGTCCCCCTGTCCCTCCTTCGGAGGCTCGACCAGTGGAGGCTCAATTCCTGGGGTGCTCCTAGGGATGAGTACTGGAATCCCTTCCCTTACTTCGGAAGGCAACTAGTTTGACAGGTACCTCTGTGTAGTCGGTCCGCCTGGCTGCCAGGACCTCAGTCTTGTCTAACTCGGACAGACGAGCGCTAGGCTAAGGCTTGGAGTAGGGACTCTACTTCCACACTGCGGCTTGCTCCCGTCTGTTTAAGGGTTGGGCCTGCCCTGGATGATATTCTGGACAGGGCAACTGATCGTCAGGCCTGCCGGATACACCCTCCAGGCAACGGTCCTTTCGTCCCTCGATACCTCGGGCCTCCCAGCCCAAGGGGAGAGGTGAGTCTGACCGTGGGAACTACCCTTAGGGTGAGGGGAGTACTTTCTCATCCCTTCCCACCCACTAAGTCCTCAGCATGACGAACAGTGTGTCGGCTCGGGTGGGGGGACGGCTCTCTGCCTTCTTTCCCAGTGGCGGGCCTTCTCCACCTGGCCAGGGGTCCTACAAGCTCATCTCAGAGGGTCTATTGGTAGACCCCTCCCCCCGGCCTCCGCGTCACGGCCCTGTCGTCACAGGGTTCTCAGGATCTCCTGTGCTCGATGATTCGGGAGTTAATCCTTTCGGGGGTCGTTTCTCTGTCCCGAGTCGGGAAGTAGGGGTAGGTCGCTTCTCCGTCTCTTCCTTGTCAACACACCATCTGGAGACGTCCGGTTTTTCATCTATCTGAGGCGTCTCAATCCAGCGGATCAGATACCGACGTTTCATGGATGGAGTCTGGGAACTCTGTTGTTCCCCTGCTCGGTCTCCGCCACCTGTTGGCCTCGATTGCCCTGAGGGACGCCTAGTTCCATGTGCCCTTCCATCCTTGTCTCCGGCAGTACCTCAAACTTGCGGTTCTGCACGGAGGGACCATGCTTCTTTTCCACTTACAGATCCTTCCCTTCGGGTTCTTCTCGGCTCCAAGGCTCTTTTCAAAGATCAGGGTTGAGGTGGTCACCTTCCTCCGTTGCAGAGTTGGCCTCAACCTGACAGGCATCCTTCCCCCAGAGGATCACAGATTGACGCTGCTGGCCTCACTCTCGATGTTCATAGCCAAGCGCGCCCGACCCTTCAAGGCGCTATATCGGCCTGGGTTTTATGACGTCCTGCATTCCCTCAGTCTTGTGGGCTCCGGCCCACTCTCGTGGTCTATGGGATCATATCCTGGTTCATTGGGTTGGACTCCCTTCCTCCCTGAACACCGGTTTCGCCTGTCGGCACCCATCTTCTCGTCCCTTCTCTGGTGTGTCCCTACAACCTGATGGTTGGGGTTGCCTGGACCCGGTCACCCCTGGTTACACTGGCAGCAGATGCCAGCCAGAGGGGCTGGGGGGCTATGGTGGAAAACTCTCTGTTCAGGGGGGCTGGAGCCCTTAGGTCGGCACCCAGTCCTCCAACTACCGGGAACTCGGGGTGGTCGGAGAAGCCCTCCTCGCTGCCCAGGATCCCATCCGGGTCACTCACGTCCAGGTCTACTGGGACAATGGCTCCACAGTGGCACATCTCCGCCATCAGGGCAGTTCTGGGTCGGCGCCCTGAAGTCTGTATCCTCCCGGATCTTCCACTGGGCAGGACAGTCCCTGCTGCAGTCCATCTACAGGGATCCCTGCACCTTCAAGCAGACTTCCTGAGTCGTCAGGTTGTTCACCCAGGGGAGTGGAGTCTGGCCCAAGCGGTGTTCTGCTCTCTGGTGGCAAGGTGGGGTGCTCCAGAGGTAGACCTCTTTGCTTCCGCAGGAAATTGCCAGGTCGCTACATTTGTCTCCCTGAACCCTCGGGGCAACGCGTTGGGGGTGAACGCCTTCTGCCACAATTGGTCCTTTTTGCCTCGATACGCCTTCCCGCCTACTCCTCTTCTCGCACGAAGCCTGAGGACGATCAGGGACGACGGAGCCACGACCATCATGGTAGCTCCTCTGTGGCCGCGGCGGAGTTGGTACTGCCTGACCCTGACTCTCGGACTCGACGGACCGGTCCTCCTGGGTGCAGACCCCAGTTTCCTGTCTCAGGATCCGATATTCCATCCGGTCCCCCAGGAGCTCCAGTTGGCTGTCTGGCTTCTGAGGCCCGAGCACTGAAGGCCCAAGGACTTTCTGACTAGGTCGTGGCTGCTCTACAAAAGGACCGTCCACCAGTGGCTAATAGTATTTCCACTGAACTCTGGATGAGATTTCCTCCTGGTGTGGTTCTCGGCCTCCTGACCCGCTCCGGCCTACCATTGCGCAGATTCTCGAGGTCATCCAGAGTGGATTGGACTTAGGCCTTCGGCCCAGCACCCTGTAGGTGCAGATCTCGGCGCTTAGTACAGTGTTGTCCCGGCTCTGGCAGATCGTCGCTGGATCCGCCGTTTCAGGGTATCCGCTAGTAGGCTCTGTCCGCGGCGGAGGATCCTGACACCTTGCTGAGATCTCAATGTGGTCCTTACCGGATTTTCTCAGTCACCCTTTGGGCCACTGTCCTCTTGTACCATTCGTTCTCTTTCTCACAAGACTGCCTTTCTTGTGGCTATTACGTCTGCTCGTAGAGTCGGGGAACTTCAGGCTTTGTCTATTCGGGAGCCTTCCTGACCGTCAGAGATGACAGCATTGTTTTCAGTTGGACCCTTCCTTCCTTCCCAAGGTTGGTTTCGGATTTTACCGTTCTCAGTCCATCATCCTGCCTTCCTTCTGTCAGAATTCTCCGGGTGAGGAAGGGTTTCATTCTTTGGTTGTTCGTCGGACAGTGTTGCACTACCTGGAGGTTACTGCTTCTTGGCGCCTTGATTATATCCTGTTCATCCAGCCCTTTGGCCGACATAAGGGCAGGAAGGTGGCTAAGAGTGCGGTCGCCAACTGGATTGTGCGGGCAATTTGAGACGCCTACCTCGCTCGGCATCTCTCTCCTCCTACCGGATTCTAGGCGCACTCCACCGGGGCTAACTCTGTCTCCTGGGCTGCACGGGCAGGGGCTTCTCCTGAGCGGATCTGCAAGGCGGCTACGTGGTCTTCCCTCCATACTTTCACAAAGCATTATTGTCTGGATCCGGATTCCAGCAGGGATTGGCTTTTGGCAGGAAGGTCCTGCAGGCTGTGGTCCCCCCCCTAGGTATCAATTCTTTGGTATTCCTCCTATGCTGTCGTGGAAGGGACTAGAGAAATAAGAATTATTCTTACCGTTAATTCGATTTCTAGGACCTTCCACGACAGCAGGTAATTCCCTCCCCTTTTGTATTCATATATTCCTGAATATGTGGTACTTCTCATATGCTATGGGTTCTTTGTAAGACACTGGCTGTGGGAGGTGGGAGGGTCCTTTTAAACCTCTTGAACTTCCTGTCCCAATTAGGGCGTGGAGAGACAACCTCCTATGCTGTCGTGGAAGGTCCTAGAAATCGAATTAACGGTAAGAATAATTCTTATTTCTTGCCTTATAAATGGGGTTGGGACCATCAGTTGTGTTGTGCAGAAGTCTGGTGGATACACAGCTGAATGTCCTACTGAATAGACTGTTAGCTGCTTTTTTCTTGCCATAATACAAATTCTAAGTAAAGAAAAACGAGTGGCCATCATTACTTTAAGAAATGAAGGTCAGTCAGTACGAAAAATTGGGAAAACTTTGAAAGTGTCCCCAAGTGCAGTGGCAAAAACCATCAAATGCTACAAAGAAACTGGCTCACATGAGGACCGCCCCAGGAAAGGAAGACTAAGACTTATCCTCCGCAGCAGAGGTTACTCTATCTGAGTCACCAGCCTCCTAAATGGCAGGTTAACAGCCGCTCAGATTAGAGACCAGGTCAATGCCACACAGAGTTCCAGCAGCAGACACAGCTCTAGAACAACTATTAAGAGGAGACTTTGTGCAGCAGGCCTTCATGGTAAAATAGCTGCTAGGAAACCACTGCTAAGGACAGGCAACAAGCAGAAGAGACTTGTTTGGGCTAAACAACACAAGGAATGGACATTAGACCAGTGGAAATCTGTGCTTTGGTCTGATGAGTCCAAATTTGAGATCTTTGGATCCAACCACTGTGTCTTTGTGCGACGCAGAAAAGGTGAACGGATGGACTCTACATGCCTGATTCCCACCGTGAAGCATGGAGGAGGAGGTGTGATGGTGTGGGGGTGCTTTACTGGTGACACTGTTGGGGATTTATTCAAAATTGAAGGCATACTGAACCAGCATGGCTACCACAGCATCTTGCAGTGGCATGCTATTCCATCCGGTTTGCGTTTAGTTGGACCATCATTTATTTTTCAACAGGACAATGACCCCAAACACACCTCCAGGCTGTGTAAGGGCTATTTGACTAAGGAGAGTGATGGGGTGCTACGCCAGATGACCTGTCCTCCACAGTCACCAGACCTGAACCCAATCGAGATGGTTTGGGGTGAGCTGGGCCGCAGAGTGAAGGCAAAAGGGCCAACAAGTGCTAAGCATCTCTGGGAACTTCTTCAAGACTGTTGGAAGACCATTTCCGGTGACTACCTCTTGAAGCTCATCAAGAGAATGCCGAGAGTGTGCAAAGTAGTAATCAAAGCAAAAGGCGGCTACTTTGAAGAGCCTAGAATATAAGAGATATTTTCAGTTGTTTCACACTTTTCTGTTAAGTATTTCATTCCACATGTGTTCATTCATAGTTTTGATGCCTTCAATCTGAATCTACAGTTTTCAGAGTCATGAAAATAAAGAAAACTCAATGAATGAAAAGGTGTGTCCAAACTTTTGGTTTTTACAGTATGTATGTGCAATATTTTATATATGTATGTATGTATGTATGTATGTGTGTGTTACTTTTTGTTCCGAAAGAAAAAGACAAAAAAATATTTAGTCAGCCACCAATTTTGCAAGTTCCCCCACTTATACAGATGAGGTCGGCTTGTAATTGACATCATAGGTGACCACAACTATGAGACAAAAGGAGAAAACAAATCCAGAAAATCACCGCGTCTGATATGGCAAGATGTGTGTGGGGTTTTTTTTGTTTTTTTTTTAAATTATGGTGGAAAATAAGTATTTAGTCACCTAAACACATGCAAGATTTCTGGCTCACAGACCTGTAACCTCTTCTATAAGAGGCCCCTCTGTTGGTCAGTCTCCGGTAAGTTGTGATCTACTGGCAGTTCGAGTTTTTTTATGGAGCGCATCGGAGGTCACAACTCAATACAAGTCTATGAGAGCCTCGTTCTGGCTCTCATAGACTTGCATTGAAAGGTTGTAATCTGTCTTCTGATTTCAATCCAGTCAGAAGTTATGAACAGAAGATGGTAATGAGGTGCTGGAAAAAAAAGGGTGAAGATGCCAGAAAGTGAGTATATGACAGAGAATGGGGGCTTATATTTAACCCCTTCACGATCTTGGACGTGTCAGTCCCTTTAATACGGGCTCACCGGTATGTGCAAGTTTCCCCGCACATGGCAGCTGATCAGATCAGCCAACATGTGCAACTAAAATCCACGGGTGTGATTCCAATCCACCCGTTACTGATAACCAGTTAGCTGTCAAACTCTGACAGTGGGATTTAACACACTAACTGCTGTTCCCCGCCATCGGGGCAATCACTATCACAGAACCGGAAAAATAAAAATGCTACGAGTCTCGGAAAAGCTCAATTTTTTTTATTTATTTATATTTTTTTTTATTTTTACAAATTTCAGTTTTTGGGGTTTTTTTGTTTATTTTCCACACAGCGGCCTGGGCTCTTATATACAGTATGTTAGAATGCTGTATATAAGAGCCCAGTGGTGGTGGCTGCAGCTTATAGGTCCCAAATTTGGTGACAGGTTCCCTTTAAGTATAACTATACATGTTTGGTATATATGAACCTGCACTGACCTGGGGAACTATATTACCAGGTCAGATTTACCATATAGTGAACACTGTAAATAAAAAAAACCCAAACTGTCATTGCATTTTTTTTCAATTTCGCCGCACTTGAGAGTTGTTTTTTCCCATTTTCAAGTACAATATGGGGCAGAACAAATGGTGTCATTCAAAAGTACAACTGGTCCCGTAAAAAACAAGCTCTCATATGGCTATGTTAATAGAAAAATTAAAAAGTTGTGAGAAATCCCTCTAAGGCCTTCTTGGCACTTCCGTGTTCTGCTGCTCGGGCACAGACCATTCTGCGTTATCTAAAATATGTTTTGCGTGTCCGTAGAGGAGAGCTATCAGCACAGTCCAGGCACGGCCTGCCGTCTATTGATAGTGTACAGCCTGCCGTCCGCAGTCACCAACCACCGCTTCTGGGGCAGTGCTGGCACATACAGTGGGTACGCAAAGTATTCAGTCCCCTTTTAAATTTTTCACTCTGTTTCATTGCAGCCATTTGATATCAAAAAAGGTGTTTTTTTTTCTCATTAATGTACACTCTGCACCCCATCCTGACAGAAAAAAACAGAAATGAAGAATTTTTTGTAAAACTGAAATACCACATGATCATAAGTATTCAGACCCTTTGCTCAGACACTCATATTTAAGTCACATGCTGGCCATTTCCTTGTGATCCTCCTTGAGATGTTTCTACTCCTTCATTGGAGTCCAGATGTGTTTAATTAAACTGATAGGACTTGATTTGGAAAGGCGCACACCCGTCTATATAAGACCTCACAGTTCACAGTGCATGTGACACCAAATGAAAATCATGAGGTCAAAGGAACTGTCCAAGGGGCTCAGAGACACAATTGTGGCAAGGCATAGATCTGGCCAAGGTTACAAAAGAATTTCTGCAGTAGTCAAGGTTCCTAAGAGCACAGTGGCCTCCATAATCCTTAAATGGAAGACATTTAGGAACACCAGAACTCTTCCTAGACCTGGTCATCCAGGCAAACTGAGCAATTGTAGAAGAGTCTTGGTGAGAGAGGTAAAGAACAACCCCAAGATCACTGTAGCTGAGCTCCAGAGATGCAGTAGGGAGATGGGAGAAAGTTCCACAAAGTCAATTATCACTGCAGCCCTCCACCATTTGGGCCTTTATAGCAGAGTGGCCCAATGGAAGCCTCTCCTCAGTGCAAGATATATGAAAGCCCACATAGAGTGTGCAAAAAAATATATGAAGGACTCCCAGAATGAGAGTAAGATTCTCTGATCTAATGAGATGAAGATAGAACTTTGTGGTGGTAAATCTAAGCGGTATGTGTGGAGAAAACCAGGCACTGCTCATCACCTGCCCAATACAATCCCTACAGTGAAACATGGTGGTGGCAGCATCATGCTATGGGGTGGTTTATCAGCTACAGGGACAGGGTGACTGGTTGCATTTGAAGGAAAGGTGAATGCGGCCAAGTACAGAGATATCCTGAGTGCTCTGGACCTCAGATTTGGCTGAAGGTTCGCCTTCCAACAAGACAATGACCCTAAGCACACAGCTAAAAAGCAAAGGAGTGACTTCAGAGCAACTCTGACCATTCTTGACCGGCCCAGCCAGAGCCCTGACCTGAACCCAATTAAGCATCTCTGGAGAGACCTGAAAATGGCTGTTTACCATCCAACCTGACGGAACTGGAGAGGCTCTGTAAGGAAGAATGGCCGAGGATCCCCAAATCCAGGGGGGGAAAACTGGTTGCATCATTCCCAAAAAGACTCATGGCTGTAGTATCTCAAAGGAGGGTACTTCTACTCAATACTGAGCAAAGGGTCTGAATACTTATGACCATGTGATATTTCAGTTTTTCTTGTTTAATACATGTGCAAAAATTTCTACATTTCTTTTTTTCTGTCAAGAAGGGGGATGGGTGCAGAGTGCACATTAATGAGAAAAAATGAGCTTTTTTGAATTTACCAAATGACTGCAATGAAAGTGAAAAATTTTAAAGGGGTCTGAATACTTGCCAAAAGTGGACTCCCGCTCATTACTAACTTTGGGAAGCCGGGGATTATTTTGCTTCTTAGCAGAGATTACTTGAAGTGTTTTGAATCTCCTTATAATGTCTATATTTTCTTTTTAGGAAAATGGAAGGTGCATTACGAAATTGGAAAACATGGGTTTCCGAGTAGGACAAGGGCTAATAGAAAGGTAGGTTCTTCTTCTTCCTTTTTTTTTTTTTCTTTCTTTTTTTTTTTTTTACTAGTTGTTTAGCAATCTCTACTAGTGATGGGCAGACCCGGACTGTATAAGTCCGGATCCGCGCGGGTTCAAAAGAACCCAAGCACCGACCCCGGCCACGTAGTTCTCAGGAATTACCCACCTGGGAATACAAAAAACAAAAAAAAAAAACCCTCTAACTTACCGTTCTGTGCACAGCTGTAACTCCTCTTCCGGGAACGCTCCTTATCTCCACATTCACTGGCCACCAGCTGTCCTGGCATCTGGTTGCAGTCAAACTGTTCCCCCACCGTGTGTGACAGCGTGTCTGACTGCAACCATCAGTGTGTGTGTGTGTGTGTGTCTCTAGATTGATATAAAAATAGGCGTGAGGTCCCCCCATATTATGATACCCAGGACAGATAAAGCATACGGCTACAGACTTCAGCCCCCAGCCCTGCGCTTATCTTGGGCTGTGTATCAAAATAATAGGAAACGCATGCGGTATTTCTATTTTTTTTTTTCTTTAAATAATTAAAAAAAAAAAAAAAAGCAAAGTGATTTTGATCCCCAGCCATGATAAAGCAGACAGCTGGGGGCTGGCATTCTCAGGCAGGAGAGGCCCATGGTTATTGGGGCCCCCAAGCCTAAAAATATCAGCCTGAAGCCGCCTAGGATTGTCGTATCCATTAGATATGACAATCCCGGCACTTTACCCAGCTTATTGCCCTGGTGCAGTGGCTATTGGGGTAATAAAGGATTACCAGCAGCTCATGGCTGCCACTAAGAGCTAGATTAGTAATGGGGAGGGTCTATGAGATTCCCCCCCCCCCTCTTCCATCACTGATCAGTAAGTGAAAAGAAATAAACACAAATACTAAATCATCATCAGTGGGTTTCCTGTCCCAATGGCCAAATACCCCCCCCCCCCCCCCCCCCCAATCATGAAGGGATAGGATTACTCAACAGTGCGGTGAGTTTTGTAAAATTGAACTTTTATGGTGCTTTCTGAAAATTTGATAGAAAAGCCAGTGTGGGGTGTTAAAGACTTAGGTTAGCGCTAAATGTTTCATAGGTTCAAAAAAGCCCTCGGTCCATCTACTTCACCCTTCCTCCACCAATTCTACATTTGGTCACTAAATCCTTTTTAACCAGCAATGTTGTGTGATGAGGAAATCATCCGGCCCTGATATAAAAGCTGTTTTAGTATCTGCCATTACTACCTCTTGTGGTCGGCATTCCACAGTCTGACTGCTCTAACTGTAAAGAACCCTTTCCTATTTAGCTGTCGGAATCGCTTTTCTTCCACTCGCAGTGACTGCCCCCTGGTCCTTAGTATTGTCTTTGGAAGGAATAAGTCATGTGCCAGTCCTTTATATTGACCACACATGTATTTATACAAATAAATGACATCTCCTCTGAGACGTCTTTTTTTTCTAAGCTAAACATATCTAACGTTTCCCACCTCTCATCATACGGGCGGCCTCCATTCCTTGTAGTAGTTTAGGTACCCGCCTTTGAACTGACTCTAACGTCTGATGTGATGTGATGTAATGTATAAGACTGATGTTGTGCTATCGCTCAAGACACAAAATGGCCTTAAAGGGAATCTGTCAGCAGGTTTTTGCTATTCAATCTGAGAGCAGCATGATGTAGGACACGAAAGGCTGATTCCTGTGATGTCACTTACTGGGCTGCTAGGTGCAGTTTTGATACAATTACTGTTTGATCTGATGTGGATCTAGCAGAGCTCAGAATGCTGCGCTGTGTAACCCCGCCCCCACCACTGATTGGTAGCCTGCTCACAAATCAATCAGTGGTGGGGGCGGATCTACACAAACCAGCCTGATCTCTGTTCATGTGACACCTATTCCTGTAGTGATAATCTGCTGCTGATAAAACACTGATTGTATTGAAACCATACAAAAAATTGGTCTGATTCTCATCAAGAAAAGTACAGAGCTTGAATGTGTTGGTAAAATCGGATGTCATTCTGAACAAGTCCTATTGTGAACTTATTTTCTTCTTTTTTTTTCTTTCTTCCTTTTGTAGATTTACCAAGGATACAGCGAGGTTCAAAGATGAATTAGATATTATGAAATTTGTCTGCAAAGATTTTTGGACAACAGTGTTCAAGAAACAGATCGACAACCTGCGGACCAATCACCAGGTGACCTGTCGGCGCTTGTCTGGCCTCACCGCGGTTTACTTTTCCATAGGGGGTCAGGGCTGTTTGCACATACATTGTGCGAGTACCAGCCAACGGTAAACACACCTGATCTGTTTCCATGGACAGGGATTTCTCAGCGCTGGTCGCTGCATAGAGGACATTAGTTACACCCGAGCAGTGATCCGTGAGTCATTATAATGGGGTCATGGGAGTTTATATTCTAGAGGTTTTCAGGGTTAAATACCCCCACTCAATGCTCGGAGCATCCCTCACTTTGGAGGGCATAAAACAAATACATATTACATGGGCATCTTTTCAGATGATCTGTTGTGATAGCAGCCATTGATCAGCTTGGTGCTGGGGGAGCTGCCATTGCCATACAGGATGGTACTAACCGGACATCCAACCGAGCAGGAACCGGCGCTGACCACCGAAAACCTTGTGTCTTTTCATCTGCGAAAGTGCTGCGCGCTGTGCCGGGCAGCTAACCACTGAGCCTCAGTGCTGCGCGCCGTGCCGCTAACCACTGAGCCTCAGTGCTGCGCGCCGTGTCGGGCAGCTAACCACTGAGCCTCAGTGTTGCGCGCCGTGTCGGGCAGCTAACCACTGAGCCTCAGTGCTGCGCGCCGTGCCGTGCTGCCAACCACTGAGCCGCAGTGCTGCCCTTCGTTGTTACTGTACAATAACAGATACTGTTGTATATCATAGGTAACGTCCACTACTCGACAATCTGTGTTGAATGCCCCTGGTGTGCTAAATATAAGAGTAAAGCAAACGTACCTCCCGGACCTGAGCGATCTGTGACCTTATATATGTCACATGAGCGCTGCAGCCCATCAGTGGCCGATGACTGGCTGCAGCCTTCACAGTTCTATCAATGGGTTCCAGTGGTCACGTGATATAAATAATGGCACATGGGCACCAGGGGACACTGCGATATGAGCAAATGAGAGCTGTTAGTCCGGTTAGATAGGATTTATTTCTTTTTTTTCTGGATTATTTAGCACATCGGGAGCACTCAAAGGAGATTGTGCAGTTGAGGACCAGCCCTCTAATTCAGAAAAAGGGGTAGCTGAGGTTTTCATTATTATTAATAATAATAATAATAATAATAATAAAAATAATATTTTTTTTTTCTGATTTATCAGTTTGAAAAAAATATCAAAATATCCATGCCAAATTTAAAACTCTAAAGTCATATAACCAATTTTTTTTTTTTTTTTGTGGATATTCATAATTACTCTTCTGATGTTTAGTAGAACAGTATATTTTCCAAGTGTTAATTTGTCTGTGTGCCTAAAACCTTAGCGTAGCTGGCGTCTTATTGATTTATCTTTTCATAAATCAATTGTACAAGTGAAAAACATAAACTTTTGTAATATATTTTATCAGAGAAATCTGCTTTTACCTCCCCCTGAACTGATCTTTCATTCACAAGTCATCAGTGAAGACAGATTTTCCCATTACAGAGATAGGAGATGGCAGTTGGTGCTCATAACATTCTATGGAGAACTGTAATGGTGGGTTCAGAACTTACAGCAGAAGGTCGGTGTCTTCCTCTAGCTCCACCCCCCCCTCCATAGAACGTTACAAGCACCAACTGTCATCTCCTATCTCTGTAATGGGACAATCTGTCTTCACTGATGAATTTAGAGAATTAAAGATAAGATATATGACACAGTTTCTTATTTTTATGTGTATTATTGATTTATGGAATAGAAAACAATTACTTTTTAACCATTTCCTCCATGTTTGCAGCATTTATACATCCACATGTTGATTCCTCTGCTACATTTATGCAGTATTTTGTTTTCCTCCTCTCTTTATAAAGGGTATTTATGTGCTTCAGGACAACAAATTCCGACTTATCACTCAAATGTCTGCAGGGAAACAGTATTTGGAACATGCTCCCAAGGTAAGAATACCTCCAGATCTCGTAACATCTGTGTGTAGCAAGGTCTCTTTCGCGCCCCGTCTCTTTCGCGCCCCGTCTCTTTCGCGCCCCGTCTCTTTCGCGCCCCGTCTCTTTCGCGCCCCGTCTCTTTCGCGCCCCGTCTCTTTCGCGCCCCGTCTCTTTCGCGCCCCGTCTCTTTCGCGC
Source organism: Anomaloglossus baeobatrachus (assembly GCF_048569485.1). NCBI lineage: Eukaryota > Metazoa > Chordata > Amphibia > Anura > Aromobatidae > Anomaloglossus > Anomaloglossus baeobatrachus. The sequence continues at coordinate 54,015,987 of NC_134364.1, read as the reverse complement.
CCCGTCTCTTTCGCGCCCCGTCTCTTTCGCGACATTTTATCATTATAAAAACTGAGTGAGTAATAATATTGCACAGTGCACATTCCTAGCCCACCTTTCTGTCTGCTTTGTTGCCATTACCTTCACTAATCCAGATGAAAAACCTCTCTGATTTGCCCTCGGTGTGTACATTCACATTTCTAAGCTGGAATTAAAAATTGTGTGCACTGAGTATTCTCATCAGTCACTATTACTAGAGGATATTACATCCTCTTTGACATATCAGTTGCAGGAGTAGATATGAGAGATGGATGGATATTAGATAGATGGGTGGATAGTTAGATATGGGATGGGCAGACACAGACAGGGAATTTCAGGCGGAAACAAACGAGTTGTTGGTAATTTTGGTGTTAGACAGGGGTGAGGGGTAGACAGTTGCTTTTGGCGCTTGATTATAATGCGCATTTTGTGAACATCCAGTTGGGTGTAGGAATGGTTCTTGTCACACAGACGTTTCCTGTGCTGCAGGCGACCAATGTAAATAATTAGCCGCTCCTAATAAAATTAGGCTGTAAAGGGGTTTAAGAGCGTAATCTGAAACCTCGCCTTTGGGCACCAAGGCCCCATGCACACTTTAATGAAGCAATGCAGATTTTGGTGCATATTCCATGGCAAAATGTACTTCAGATCCACAAACAGTCCACTTGTCCGCTTGTCCGCCAACAGTCCGCTTGTCCGCCAACAGTCCGCTTGTCCGCCAACAGTCCGCTTGTCCGCCAACAGTCCGCTTGTCCGCCAACAGTCCGCTTGTCCGCCAACAGTCCGCTTGTCCGCCAACAGTCCGCTTGTCCGCCAACAGTCCGCCTCCACTTGTTTACTAAGGGTGGTGTCACACACAGCAACGACGACGACGTTGCTGCTACGTCACCTTTTTCTGTGACGTAGCAGCGACGTCGCTGTGTGTGACATCCAGCAATGACCTGCCCCCTGCTGTGAGGTCGCCGGTCGTTGCTGAATGTCTAGCTTCATTTTTTGGTTGTCACTCTCCCGCTGTGACGCACACATCGCTGTGTGTGACAGCGAGAGAGCGACGAACTGAAGCGAGCAGGGAGCAGGAGCCGGCATCTGGCAGCTGCGGTAATCTGTAACCAGGGTAAACATCGGGTAACCAAGGGAAGACCTTTCCCTGGTTACCCGATATTTACCTTAGTTACCAGCTTCCGCCGCTCTCGCTGCTAGTGCCGGCTCCTGCTCTGTGCACATGTAGCACAGCAACGCGTGTCGTTATGATCGCTGCTGCGTCTGCTGTGTTTGACTTACAAGGTCGCTGTTGCGTCACAGAAAATGGTGACGTAACAGCGACGTCGTCGTCGCTGTGTGTGAACCCAGCTTTATCCTCCAACAATCCGCCGCCACTTTAAGTGAATGGGGTTTGCACAACTCCATTTATTCACACCCGAAAATGAATGAGTAGCTTCACATCTATTGTTACAGATTGTGCTTAGAGTAGCCGGTTATTAGGGGAATCAATCCTTATTGAATAGGGGTGGATGTGTTGTACCCGGGCTCGGCCACTATTCAGTTGATGGAGCTGGGAAATTCCACTTCTGGCTACCACCAGCATTGAGGACAGCTGAGTGCTAGGGGGCTGAGTGCCGCTCCCCCACTGATCTGATATGAAAGACTTATCCTAAGAATGGGCCATCATTTGAAAGTTTTGGACAACCCCTTCAAAATGGCCATATACTTTAGACTGCTATCTCTACCTGCCTTACCATACACATACATACGCTGATGACTGTTCCCCATTAACACACAGAATCTGGCATATTAAATTCCAATTTCCCCAACTTTTAGCAGAAAATATAAATCGTCAGGATTGACTGACAATATTTATGGGCACCTGTTTGTTGTCGGAATGTTTGGAGCTCTATCGGCACAAGTGACATTGTCAATGAATGAATATTATGGTATGTAAAGGACACAATCAATTTCAAATGAGAATAATGGAAATTACATGGTGAATAGATAATTAGCAGCAAGTACAAATAATGGCAAATTAGCCTAAATGAACCTCTGAAGAGAAGAACGTGGTCGGGCAGATTCATGAATTTAGTTGATGATTATGTATTCATGTGCTTATGGGACCATGTAGTCTCGTCACCCCTGTAGACATATATACTTGTCTACTAAAAATAACTCAGCTAGAATTATATATTAGTAAAAATAAATAATATTTTTTTTTTTTGTTTGTTTTTTTTTTGTGCTCAGTATTTGGCTTTCGCCTGTGGTCTAATTCGAGGAGGATTATCTAATTTGGGAATAAGAAGTATTGTAACAGCGGAAGTCTCAGTAATGCCTGCATGTGAGTATACAGTCCTTCTCAGTGCCTATGGTTTATGATGTATTATTACTAGCAGCATATAGATTCCAGTAGTGTTTTATGTTGTTTTGCAGCAATAGAGTAGTGCTTTACTGTCAAAAATTTCATAGACCGTGAGATGCCATCTCTTAAAGAGAATCTGCAATGTGAAAAAGCGCTATTAACCTGCAGATATGGGGTTAAGGCTGCTTTCACACATCCGTTTTGAGCCGTGCGGATCGATCCGGCTGTGAAACCTATGCAACGGATGCAGTGAAAACACCGCATCCTTTGCATAAGTTTCTCCCATGCGGCCCGTCCAGTTTTTGCCGCTTGCGGCATGCTACTGAGCATGCGCAGTGGCAAAAACCGGATGCGGTGGCCGGATGCGGTTTTTGCCGCATCGCGCCGCATCCGGCATCCATAAGGATGCATTGAGAAAAGCGCCGCATTGGCCGGATGCGGCGCGATGCGGGTTTTTTTTGGTTTTTGCCGCACAAAAAAACGTGCCAGGCAACGTTCCATCCGGCTGCCGCATCAGCTAAATCTGCCGCATGCGGCAAATACCGGACCGAACGCAAGGCCATGCGGCACTAATTAAAGTCTATGCAGGAAAAATGAAACCGGCAGCAAAAAAAAAAACGGTTGCGTTTTTCCTGCAAAGTGCCGGATTGTGCCGCACAGCAAAAACCGGATGTGTGAAAGTAGCCTAAGACGTAGACTGTTGGCCAATCCCATGAATTTCATAGTCTCCCTTTTATGGGGATCTTTAGACGGAGCACAATTATTAGTTAAAGGGAACTTCTCATGTTAAAAAATTGCTATTAACCTGCAGAAATGGAGTTAATTTTTAGGTTAATAGCGTTCTGGATCTTCCTGGCGCCTGCACAGAGAGCCCCACCCCCCTCCCGCTACCGGGAGGAAATTAAAGGGAACCTGTCACCAGATTTGGTGACTATAAGCTGCGGCCACCACCAGTGGGCTCTTATATACAGTATGTTAGAATACTGTATATAAGAGCCCAGGCCGCTGTGTAGAACGTAAAAAACACTTTATAATACTTACCTGGGGCGGGTCAATCCAAGGGGTGTCGCTGCTCTCCGATCCGGTGCCTAATCCCTCTCCGGTCTGCGGCGATCACGGTCCTCCTTCGACCAAGCCCAGTATGGATGACGTAATTCTACGTCATACACATAAGTCGGCATTGCTGTCCTGCGCAGGCACGCTTTGAGGCCCTGCTCAGGGAAGATCAATGTATTGTAGCGCACATGTGCGGGCGACCTGTAACCTTTCCACGCGCCTGTGCATTACAGTACTTTTGGTCTGCCCTGAGAAAGGGCAGAAGTGCGCCTGTGCAGGACCACAATGCTGGCCTGTGTGGATGACTTGGAATATGTCATCCACACTGGGCTGGGTAGAAGGAGGATGGTGATTGTCGCAGAGAGCAGTCGCCGGACTGGAGAGACGAGGTGTCAGACCGGAGAGCAGCGACACCCATCGGACCGGATCGTCCCATAGCTGAGTATAATAAGTCTTTTTTACATTCTACACAGTGGCTTGGGCTCTTACATACGGTACTCCAGAATGCTGTATATAAGGGTTCACTGGTGGTGGCTGCAGCTTATAGTCACCAAATCTGGTGACAGGGTCCCTTTAATGCTATTTCTCCCCCCCAGCAGCACTCTGCTTTCAGTCATTGATGTGCAGCCTACATACGTTCAGTCACCGCTCTGTATATAGTGAGCGGTGGCTATAACTGTGCCCCCATGCACTGACTGACAGCCGCTCATCATTACAGCCAGCTGTCAGTTAGTTCTGGAAGCACGGTACAGCCACCACTCACTATGCACTGAGCAGTGACAGAACACCCGTTGGCCGCGATACTATGACTGAAAGCCAAACTCTGTCGGAAGGAATAAACTTCGTCTCATCCCAGCAACGGGGCTCTAAGTGCAGAAGCTGGGAAGGTTCAGAACCCTGTTAACCTGCTAAGACCTCTGGGCTGGTAATAACCCTGCCCACACCTCTGATTGGCAGCTTCCTGTGGACATTGTCAGCAAGCAGCCAATCAGTGATGAGAGTGGGGTTACACAGATTAGCCTGACTGTCCTGCATGTGAGAATTAGGGGTGCTTCACACACAGCGAGCTCGCTGCCGAGATCGCTGCTGAGTCACGCTTTTTGTGACGCAGCAGTGACCTCATTAGCGATCTCGCTGTGTGTGACACTGAGCAGCGATCTGGCCCCTGCTGCGAGATCGCTGCTCGTTACACACAGCCCTGGTTCGTTTTCTTCAAAGCCGCTCTCCTGCTGTGACACACAGATCGCTGTGTGTGACAGCAAGAGAGCGACAAATGAAGCGAGCAGGGAGCAGGAGCCGGCGTCTGACAGCTGAGGTAAGCTGTATCCAAGATAAACATCGGGTAACCAAGGTGGTTACCCGATATTTACCTTAGTTACCAGCCTCTGCAGCTCTCACGCTGCCTGTGCTGCCGGCTCCTGCTCTCTGCACATGTAGCTGCTGTACACATCGGGTTAATTAACCCGATGTGTACAGCAGCTAGGAGAGCAAGGAGCCAGCGCTAAGCAGTGTGCGCGGCTCCCTGCTCTCTGCACATGTAGCTGCATTACACATCGGGTTAATTAACCCGATGTGTACAGCAGCTAGGAGAGCAAGGAGCCAGCGCTAAGCAGTGTGCGCGGCTCCCTGCTCTCTGCACATGTAGCTGCATTACACATCGGGTTAATTAACCCGATGTGTACTGTAGCTAGGAGAGCAAGGAGCCAGCGCTCAGTGTGCGCGGCTCCCTGCTCACACTGGTAACTAATGTAAACATCGGGTAACCATACCCGATGTTTACCTTAGTTACCAGTCTCCGCAGCTTCCAGACGGCGGCTCCGTGCAAGCGCAGCGTCGCTTGCACGTCGCTGCTGGCTGGGGGCTGTTCACTGGTCGCTGGTGAGATCTGCCTGTTTGACAGCTCACCAGCGACCATGTAGCGATGCAGCAGCGATCCTGACCAGGTCAGATTGCTGGTCGGATCGCTGCTGCATCGCTAAGTGTGAAGGTACCCTTAGTCCTGTAGTGATAATCTCCTGCTGATAAAACACTAATTGTATGGAAACTTCAAATAGGAAGAAAACCTCCAGCGGACAATAGGCGAGGATAAGTAAAAACATCCATCTTCATTAAACCATTAAAAAGAATTACATATTATTAAACAAAGGATGAATGATCCAACACTTTCAGACAAAAAAAAAGGGAATTACGTCTTATCCATGAATAAGACATAATTGTCGTTTTTGTTGAAACGCATTGGTTGTTCATCCTGTGTTTTCTGAGGGTGTTAATACTGCAGTGGCAGCTTTTTAATGGTTTAATAAAGGCGGATGTTTTTATTTATACTCGCCTATTGTCTGCTGGATGTTTTTTTCCTTTTTGGAGTTTCTACAGCCCGGACCGGGGTCTTTTCGCGCAGACCGCGTGACACACTGAATCATGGTGTACTGGTTATCTGCATGTTTATTTTTCATGAACTGTATGGAAACTACAGCACACAGCCTAATAAGTGGCACATCACTAGAATCAGTGCCTCAGCCCCTACATTATGCTGCTGACAGATTCCCTTTAATTGGAGCAGAAATATGCATACTCAACCATTGCTCCATTCTCTGTCCTGATCCTCCGCGATGAAACAATATCTGGATTACCTACTGTGTCCATTTTGAGAATAGGCCATAAGTTACCTACAGCTAGGTGTCACTATATAAAATACGCCCTACAGAGCTGTTTTTATAAACCTGCTTTGCATATCATCAGTTAGTGTTACATTTATTACAGCAAAATATCATTTCCGTTTTAACCTGTTTTTTTTTTGTTTGTTTGTTTTTTGTTTTTACAGGTAAATTCCAGGTGATGATTCAGAAGTTGTAGCACATACAGAGGAATGCCATAAACTGACAGCCTGTACGGATCATAACACATAAAGTATCCTGGGCTCATATAACAGATGATCGTCTACTTTACCTCCGAGTCATCTGGAGCCCGCTCATTGCACAAGTCTCAAACCCTGAAATCGGGATGACGAGGGATAGTTCAACATTTACTCATCTTTCTGACCACATGAGAACACTAAACTATGTAGACAAACTGAACACTAAACTATGTACACAAGCACATTGATTTTTTTTTAAATGCTTAGGAAACCTTCAATTACATCTCTCAAGCAGCGTGCGGAGCACTTAATATATGTGAGCGATGGAAATTGCAACCCAGTGAAAGGTATTGTAGACATTAGAATGTCTTATTCATGGACGCTATGACTTCCAGACTACAAAAAGATACATTTTATCTCAATTATGTGCAGTAATGGGAATGAATAATAAACCTTTCTTCATCGTTCCTTATGGGAGACCCAAACCATGGGTGTATAGCTTCTGCCTCCGGAGGACACACAAAGTACTACACTCAAACGTGTAGCTCCTCCCTCCTAGCATATACACCCCCTGGTAGCCAGTCCTAGCCAGTTTCAATGCTTTGTGTTCAGGAGGTCACACACACACATGCATTCTCTGATTTTTGATTTTTGATTTTTTGGATTTCAAAGATTTGGAAGAAAAGCGGGTCCCATCTGGACTCCCGGCATGTCCCTTCTCACCCCACTGTGTCGGCGGTGCTGTTAAGGTTGATTTCAGGGCTGGAGCCTTCACATGCCGCGCTCCTTCACCATCCCTTGGGGCTCTGGCTTGAAGTGGGAGCCATCACGGTTCTCACTGCTTTGCAGGAGACCGGTCTCCATCCGCAGCCCTGTTCAGGATCCTGTCGGACGGAGCGTTTAACCCCCCCCAGGGACCTGGCACCTGCGTCTCAAAAGCTAAGTATGAGACGTTTTTACCACAGAAAGTGGTCTTTCCAGGGTTCCCTGTACTTTATTTATTGGGGGGAGTGTATATATGTCTGAGGTAACATTTCCGGCCGGTTCTCCAGTTTTCACTGGAGAACCGCGCCGATGGTGCCTGCACGCTGGCCGCATGTTTAAATCTAGGCCCTGGCTTTGCCTGAGGCCTAGTTTCGGTTTCACTCCCCCTGCATGTCAGTCATGCAGAGGGACAGTGTGGCTCCGCCCAGCGGCTGTTCAGCACAGGGAAGGGACACTCCTCACTGAGGAAAGATTCCCTCCCCTGTATACCTCATTTGCCCGCTCTCAGAGTAGGCCCCGCCCCCTCGCCTCGCTCCGGTCGCCATTTTCTCAGCGTTCTCAGTGTCTGCATAGGCACAGAGATACCACATTGTGACAAGTTGGGGCCAGGGCTGGGGGACTGGAGGCATGGAAATGTATATTAAACGGTCTGGCAGCCACAACCTCCAGTTGTGCAGCTGCTTATATTCTCTGTTTATATACTCTGCTGGGGGTCATTCTGGAGATGCATTCCCTCACAGAGCCCCCACTTCTGCAGCATGTCTCACATCAGAGCAAGGCTGCAAGGCTGTTCTTAATAGGCACTGCATGCAGACTCGTACTGCCTGTACTGAGCACATAAACACAGTGGTCCCTCAGCCTGGAGGCTCGCCAGTGGTCCCTCCAGCTGCTCCGGGGGTGCTGAGCATGCATTAGCCCCCTTCTCAGGGCGCTTCTGCTGCTACGGCTCGCTCAGCAAGCTCTTAGAGGTCTCTTCATCTGGTTTCAGACCCCGTCCTCCTAAAATGGAGACGCAGGGTCCCCTGTCCTTCCCCGTCCCGCAGCTCTGATTCACGAGCTGACTCACTGGACGAGGAGGATGTCTTTACTGGGGGCTCGGACGATCGGTCCGAAGGTGACGCAGATGCTAATGATTTGATTGCGTCCATTATATTTGTACTGGACCTCAATCCGCCTGTATCAGGGGAGTATCCCCCTCTGGCAGAAAGGCATCAGCATACCTTAAGAGAACAAGGAGTGTGTTCCGTACCCACTCCAGTTTTCAGCCCACTGTGACCAAGCCCAGAGCCTGTCCTGACAGACGCTACCAAAGCGTGGTTCTGATGACTGTTTCCTCCTTCCACCAGAGGTGGTCAAGGAGTGGGCTCATTCACCAAGGGTGGTCCCTCCGGTGTCTAGTATTTCAGCACGGATAGTTGTATCAGTGGCTGACGGCACCTCTCTAAGGATCCCCCTGTACATTAATTCTGTACTGGACCTCAATCCGCCAGTATCAGAGGAGCAAACTTCTCTGGCAACAGGACACCAGTTTACCTTGCCTAAGAGAATAAGGAGTGTGTTCCTTAGCCACTCCAGTTTTCAGGCCACTGTGACCAAGTCCAGGGTCTGCTCTGGCACACGCTTCCCAAAGCGTGGTTCTGATGACAGTTTTCCCCTTCCACCAGCGGTGGTCAAGGAGTGGGCTCATTCACCAAAGGTGATCCCTCCGGTGTTTAGACTCTCAGCCCGGACGTTGTTTCAGTGGCTGAGGGCTCTTCACTTACGGTTTTGCTGTCCGCCAGTTTGTCCTTCTGGCCAAATCTGTATGGAGGCGGCAGGGGCCTCGCTCTCCCCATTTGCAGCAGTGTGGCTTTCAAGCCATCTCTGCTTCTCTAGAGGAGATGCATTCCCTCATAGGGACTCTTTGCACGAAATGGTTGCCTTAGCTTCCAGACTTCAGTCTTTTCATCCCATACCATGTCTGCCATGCTGGAGGCTCTCACCGCACTGCGGTGGCCTCGGCTAATTTTCTCGCTATCCGCAGGCTCCTGTGGCTTCGGAAGTGGAAGGCGGATGCTTCTAAAGAAGTTCCTTGCTGGGCTCCCTTTTGCTGGGACCAGACTGTTCGAGAACAACTGGATGAAATTATTAAGGAAGCTCCTGGCGGGAAGAGTTTCTTCCATGCCTCAAACCTAAACCAGGAAACCTGTCCAGGGCAGGAATCAGTCGAGGTTTCGTTCTTTTTGTTCCTCCATCTGATCGTTCTCTTAGCCCTCGGCCTCGCCCACTGGCTCAGCCAAGGATCGTAAACCCAAATGGCGCGCGAGAAGACCGCAGGACATGCTGCCACTAAGTCAGCCTCCTCCTGGCTATCTGGCCACGCCAGCAACGTCCTTGGTCGGTGGCAGGCTCTCCCACTTGGCGACGTATGGTTTTAACACGTCTCCGATCAGTGGGTGCGAGATACCATCTCCCACGGCTACAGGATAGAATTCTATCCAGCCCGCCAAACAGATTTTTTTCTGTCAACTCCCCTCTGCTCCAAGGCCGCCGCCTTCTCACAGGCTGTGGCATTCTTGCAGGCCACTGGAGTAATTGTACCGGTTCCCGACTGGGAACGGTTCTGAGATTTCTGCTTAAATCTATTCCTAGTACCCGAGGAGGGTGGTGCCTTCCGACCTGGATCTCAAGCTTCTCAAGCATGTTCAGGTGCGGCAGTTTCGCATAGTCTCTGCGATCAGTCATTGACCCAAGGAGATTCCCTAGCATCCATCGACATCAGAGATGCCTATCTGCATGTGCCAATCGCAGTTTCACACCAGCGTTGGCTACGTTTTGCAATCAGAGTGGTCCAATTCGTGGCTCTTCCCTTTGGGTTAGCCACGGCCCCTCGAGTATTCTCAAGGTCGGGGCAGCTGTGATTGCGGTCCTGCACCTCTAGGGGTTGACAGTGATTTTTTTTGTCCAGACAGCCTTCTACTCTGGGTTTTCATCCAGTGCAGACTGTTAGCGGAGTGCCTCGCTCACTCTCGCCACTCTCACCAATTCGGGTGGTTTGTCATTCGGTCCAAGTCCACTCTGACTTCGACCCAGAAGTTCACAGACCCAGAGACGCAATTCGAGACTGTCGGCACTTGTGAATATGCCCTTAGTCAAGCAGCACTCCCTCCGCTGGCGGTCGACGTCGTTCCTTCAGGCACCTAATACAGGTGCTGGATCAGATAGTGGTGTCAATGGAAGCATTCCCTTGCCCAGTTCCATCTGCGTCCTCTACGCCTGGATATTTTACGCTGTTGGAACAGGCGGACTTCCTCCTTCCACGGGGCGGTGGCTTTGCCACAGACCAGGGGCTCATTTCAATGGTGGCATCGTCCCCCTCTGTCTCAGGGACGCTCCTTTTTGGCTCCGTCCCGGGTGATCCTCACCAAGATGCTAGTCCGGCTGGGGAGCAGTATATCTCCACCATGGAGCGCAGGGCACTTGGACTCTGTCCGAATCAGCCCTCTGGATCAATGTGCTGGAAATCAGAGCTGTGTTTCTAGCTCACTAAGCCTTTCACCATCTGTTGGCAGCCAGGCACATTCGAGTCCAGTCAGACAACGCTACAGCGTTTGCCTACATCAACCTCCAGGGCGGGGCACTCAGCCGCCTGGCAATGTTGGAGGTTCATCGCATTCTTCAGTGGACGGAGGACTCCTAGTCCACCATATCCACAGCCCACATCCTAGACGTGGGAAACTGTGAGGCAGATTGTTTCTGCCGTCAAACCTTGGCTCCACGATCCTCAGGTTTTTGCGGCAGACGCACTGGTTCGAGTTTGGTCCCAGCTTCGTCTGTCCTACGTGTTTCACCCTCTAGTTCTTGCCCAGAGTCCTGCGCAAGATCAGAAGGGAGGGCCGTCGGGTCATTCTCATTACTCCAGACTGACCCAGGCAAGCTTGGTACCCTTACCTGCTCCGTCTGTCCGTAGAGGTGCCATAGCATCTCCCGGACTGTCCAGATCTTCTCTCACGAAATCCGTCCTTCCGCCAGAGCCTACGGCTCTCAGTTTGACGGCGTGGCGTTTGAGTCATGGATCTTGCTGACTTCTGGTATCCCTCCTGAAGTCATCTCCACTATGACTCAAGCTCGGAAGTATCCTTTGGCCTTTTGGCCTTGCCGTCCCTCCTGTCCCTTCTGCAGTCCGGTCTGCAGCTAGGACTATCCCTCAATTCCCTTAAGGGACAGCTCTCGGCTCTGTCAGTGTTGTGCCAGCGGCGTATCGCCCGGCTGGCCCAGGTGCGCTCCTTCATGCAGGGCGCATCTCACATCATTCCGCCCTACCGGCGGCCCTTGGAGCCCTGGGACCTTAATTCGGTCCTCATAGCTTCCGGAAACCCCCCTTTGAGCCTCTTAGGGAGGTTTCCTTGTTTAGTCTTTCACAGAAAGTGGTTTTTCTAGTGGCCATGACTTCCCTCAAGGGAGTCTCTGTTTTGGCTGCACTCTCTTCGGAGTCCTCCCTTCATCAAGTCAAGGTGGTTCTCCGTCCGACTCCGGACTTTCTCCCTAAGGTGGTTGCTGCCCCCTTAACCGGGGCATTTTCCCTGCCTTCCTTTTGTCCGGCTCCTGTTCATCGCTTTGAAAGGGCGTTGAATACTCTGGATCTGGTGCGGGCGCTCCGGATCTATGTGTCTCGCACCGCTGTTCTTAGGCGGCGCATCTCTCTTTTGTGCTGACCGCTGGTCAGCGTAAGGGCCTTTCGGCATTTAAGCCGACCCTGGCTCGTTGGTTTAGGTCGGCCATTTCCGATACCTACCAGTGTACTCAAGTGCCTCTCCCGCCGGGGATCAAGGCACACTTGACCAGAGCTGTCGGTGCCTCTTAGGCTTTCAGGCACAGGCTACGGCTCAGCAGGTCTGTCAGACTGCCACTTGGACTAGTCTGTATACTTTTTCGTAGCACTACCAAGTGCATGCTCTTGCTTCGGCAGATGTGAGCTTGGGCAGACGCATCCTTCGGACAGCTGTCGCCCATTTGTGAAGTTAGGTTTCGCCTACTTCTCAGTTTTTCTGTTTATTCCCGCCCATGGACTGCTTTAGAACGTCCCATGGTTTGGGTCTCCCATAAGGAACGATGAAGAAAAAGAGAATTTTGTTACTTACCGTAAATTCTTTTTCTTATAGTTCCGACATGGGAGACCCAGCACCCTCCCTGTTGCCTGTTGGCAGGTTTCTTGTTCCGTGTGTTATCACCGGCTGTTGTTGTAGACAGAGGTTCCGGTTGTTCCGGGTTTTGCTCTGTCTCTACTTGTGGGTGGATGTCCTCCTTCAGCTTTTGCACTAAACTGGCTAGGACTGGCTACCAGGGGGTGTATATGCTAGGAGGGAGGAGCTACACGTTTGAGTGTAGTACTTTGTGTGTCCTCCGGAGGCAGAAGCTATACACCCATGGTTTGGGTCTCCCATGTCGGAACTATAAGAAAAAGAATTTACGGTAAGTAACAAAATTCTCTTTTTTTGACACTAGGCCTGATACATACATACTGTGCTAACAAAGTGTTAATAGGAAACAAATTACTTCTTTAAATTGTATTTGTACTCTAAAAAAAACAAAAAGTGTTTTTATACACATATTCCAACTTGTTTGAAAATGGGGCATGGTCTGATGGCAGGTGGATATAGCTTAAATAGAATCTGTCAGTAGGTTTTGGCTATGTAATCCGAGAGCAGCATAACATAGTGGCAGAGACCCTGATTCCAGCGATACGTCACTTGCTTAGCAGTTTCCTGCAGCTTCAATATAATCGGTGTTTTATCAGAAGGAGGTTATCACTGCCAGACTAGGTGTTGCGTGCAAGTCAGTCTAGTAAAGTTAATCTGTGTAACCACAGAGGCAGAGACACAGATTTAAGTGAAGTGTCACTTAGGCCCTTTTCACACATGCGGCATTTCGCCGGACTGCCGGATCCGACACACTCCAGTACAGTGTAATACAGTACAATGGCAACCTCCAGTCACATGCTGTCATGTGACCGGAGCTTTCTGCGATGCCATTGAACAGTATTAACACTGTACTGGAGTGTGCCGGATCCGGCAATCTGGCAACATGCCGCATGTGTGAAACTGCCTTTATTGGGCTATGTTTTGCTGTTTAAATACAATGAGTGTTTTATCAGAAGGAGATTATCACTACAGGACAAGGTGGCTTGTTCCTCCTGGTCCAAACCACACTTCCACCACTGATTTGGTAGATTTATGCCAACATATAAAGTACACAGCTGCCAATCAGTGATTGAGGGTTATACACTGCTCCGCATTCTGAGCTCTGCTAGATCTGGAGCAGGGAAAACTGACTCGATTTCAACTGCTGCACTCAGTAAATGAAGTGACACCGCTGGAATCAGGATCTCTACCCCTGCATAATGCTGTAGTGAGATTGCATAGCAAAACCCTGCTGACAAATTCTGATTAAAGGCCATAATTTTATGAAAATTGACACCTAGCTATAAAACTAACAGATGGTGGAAAGTTAGACTAAACAGTCCAAAGAGTCTTGGCGCAACATGAACCACATGCAGAATGCCTGGCTGAAATTTACACCGGATTAGTACATTTACAGCATTAACCACATGCAGAGCGCTGGGCTGACATTTAGGCCAGATTAGTAAATGGTCTCCTGAGTATTTTATGTATTGTATTTATGTTAAATACGCCATATGGATTCCACAATGAGCTGTTTTATTTGGTGCAATTTTTTTATTGTTCTTACCAAGAGGGAGGTGTTTACACGGCAAAAACCACGCCCCCTCCCCCAGCGGCGCCTGGGAGACACTCCCCCTCCCCCCAGCGGCGCCTGGGAGACGCCCCCTCACCCCAGCAGCGCCTGGGAGACAAAAAGTAATACTCAGGGGAGCAGTGGGAATAAAATAAGAGCACAGCCTGACCTCATTTGACCTGAAGACAGATCCGCATTAAACATGACCAGTGTGATCTCCATTAGGTGCTTTTCAGGACTAGTCCCAGACATTTACTATCAATATTTCGTAGAGTTCTTATTTTTAAGGGTATTTTAACAGCAGACATGCTAGAGGCCCCCCATACTCAATAAATGGTAACAGTGCCCCTCAATTTTGGCAGGATGGGTTAACAATCTAAATAAGTATGGAAAGCCCCCCAACCCTTTCCCTACAGGTGATCTCAGGAGAGAAAAGGATCCAACCTGGGGAATTTCAAAGGCCATGTTTTTTTTTTTGTCTTTTTTTCGGGTGGTGAGGGAGGTAAGACGCTGCCAGTCATTCCTATGTGGGGGAGTCGGAAGAGATTGATGTCGGTCCAAACAATCTTTTTATCAACAGCTATCTAGTTTGTATTAGGGTCCTAAAGGGAATCCGTCACCAGGATTTTGCCTCCTAATCTGAGAACAGCATAATATAGGGGTAGAGATCCTGATTCCAGCGATGTCACTTACTGGGATGCTTGCTGTAGTTTGGATCACTGGAGGACTAGTAATCCTGCTACTATGTAGTTCTCTATATTCATGAGCTCTGTATAACCCCCTCACCACTGATAGGGAGCTTTCTCCCTATGCACAATGTACACAGAAAGCTGCCAATCAGTGGAGTGGGCGGAGTTATACATGGGAGCTGCCAATCCGTGGAGTGGGCGGAGCATTTAGAGATTTAAAAAAAAAAATGTTTGTTTTTTTTTTTTTTTTTTTATCAAAATTGCAGCAAGCATCCCAGTAAGTGATATGTCGCAGAAATCTGTGTCTTCGTCTCTACATTGTTCTGCTCTTAGGTTCAACTGAAAACCAAAAACCTGATCTGGACCTAAGCTGTACACACAAAATGCTTGTATGGGGCACGGTGGAAAAGTCATGAGGAGTCAATGGCAGACAGGTGATGATGGATTTTAGCAGTTATCTTATATATTGTATTAGCCATAATTCTAATTAAACGTCATACATAATGTCAAACTACAGATGTCTCGGATTTTAGTATTGACCTATATTTTAATTTTTGGGAAAGGTTTAAATTGATGCACAGAAGAACAAGTGATCCTAAGTGTTTCTATCCTGCGGTCACAAAGATGGAGAGAACGATTTATATACACTTCTAGGTACCTTTACTATATAGAATATAGATTGACCACCTCTGCATATTAGAATTAACCTGACCATTTTGCAAACCTGTCTTTTTATGGTTGCAAGGATAAAAAGGGGACATTATTACTTTATTGCAATGTCGTTCTATAACCACAAAACTAGTTTTTCGGGCATGTGGTTTATTATGAGAAGCTGATATAAAAAGAAGAAAAAAAAATATACAGTGTGTGTGTATATATGTATATATGTGTTATTAAATGTGTGTGTATATGTGTATATATACACACACATATACACACACACACTATCTAATAACAATAATAAATTATATATATATTTATTATTAGATTAATGTGTGTGTGTGTATATGTATATATGTGTGTATATATATATATATATATATATATATATATATGTATAAACACATATAATATATATAAAAAATTGTTATTAGTGTGTGTATAATTATTATATATATATATATATATATATATATATATATATATATATATATATATATATATATATATATAATTATACACAAACTAATAACAATACAATGATCTTATGCTAACTTACAAAGCGATCTATGACTCTTTCATGAAAAAAATATTCAATGTACGTTATCCATGAGCAGCTCAGTCTGTACCAAAGAATTTCTGATACTATCATATGGGAATAGTAGATCTATTTAACAATGTCCCAATGTCCTCTTTACTAACACTAGCATGCATTAGCATATAAGGGCCCTTTGCAACCTAAGAGCTCATAAAAATGCAATATCGGACCTGCTTTTGGAGGTAAAAATGCCCCCCCTGACCTCTTGGGCCCCTGTGCGGCTGCACAGGTTGCACCATTGGTATGTCTGCCCCTGATCTGGCCCTGTGGAATAAAGTGCACCTCCAATAACTGAGTGAACTGCCTCTCCAGAGGCAATAGTTGTTCCTCACTGTCACCCTTAAGGCCATGTCGTACACCGAGATATATCTGCGGCAGATCTGTGGTTGCAGTGAAATTGTGGACAATCAGTGGCAGGTTTGTGGCTGTGTACAAATGGAACAATATGTCCATGATTTCACTGCAACCACAGATCTGCCAAAGATTTATCTGTGTGTGTGACGGGGTCTTTAGGCACATGCAGGCTCCATTTAAAGGGAATCTGTCGGCAGGTTTTTGCTTCCTCATCTAAGAGCAGCATTACGTAGGCAGAGGCCCTGAGTTCAATGATGTATCACTTAGATTAGTGGCTGCAGCTGTTCTGACACAGTGAAAGATTTTAGATTTTGTAGGTAGCAGAGCTCTGAGAGCTGCCCCCACCCACATCAGGCTTTCAGTGCACATTTCCATAGACAGAATCTGCTAATCACACAGGGGGCGGAGTCTGACTACAACTTACTGCTGCTGAGATCCACTAATGATAAAGATAAGAGGGTTAAGCTAATATTGCAAGGTAAAAAAAAAAATAAAAGACTGAGGTAACAGAGGCAGGGATGAAGTCTCTGTTTTAACACTTGCAGCATGATGTCTTTAGTTTATATTGCAGAGATCTGCTGACAGACTCCCTTTAATCGAGTCCTAGAAGAGGGGGAAAAAGCCGCTGCCAAATACCCCTGCCGGAGGCTTATTCCTTCTGAGAACAAAATGACAGCGAGAGGTTTGAAGTTCAATCATTCTTTTCTTGTAGTCCTTTCATACTGGTAAGATAGTTGGCCAATCCTACCGAAGGCTGACTTATCTCCACTTTGTATAGGTCTTAAGACTGACGCCTCGAAATGAGATAGGTGAGGTTTTTGGCATGGTACTTTTGGGAAGACCGTGACTGAAAGCAGAATGAGGGGCTATCTAATCGTAGTATTCTGTTTCGATATAGCTATGTAAAAAAGAGACACTACTCTCCCCTCAATATGTTGTCCAAGGGAATGGGCACAACTCCATAAAGGGCCTGGAAACTGTATCCTCCTGTTCACTCACGATTTATCAAGGTAAATAAATGGCGGAAAGAATCCACAAATTGACACCGACATTGGCGCTAGCTTTGTATTTATTCTATATGAATGCACTTTTGGCTGAAGAAAAGGATAGCCTTCTTTTTACCATAAAAGTGCCTTCTTTTTCCAAATTCCTGCAACAGC
Source organism: Anomaloglossus baeobatrachus (assembly GCF_048569485.1). Taxonomy (NCBI): domain Eukaryota; kingdom Metazoa; phylum Chordata; class Amphibia; order Anura; family Aromobatidae; genus Anomaloglossus; species Anomaloglossus baeobatrachus. Next base: position 53,998,754 of record NC_134364.1, on the reverse strand, counting down.
GCCAATCTCAGTCATACTTTGTGGATTTGTTCCCCCCCCCCATTTATCTACACTGTATGTGTATGGTCAATTTGAACTGCCCCCGTTCTGTCTAGACCACTTCTCCCGCTCTGTTTTACACCAGATCCTGCACAGTCATTGGTGCCATGTATTATATACCACATGTAGATTATAGATTTCATTATAAAATATACCAAAATTACATAGTACTATCATGCCCTAGAACAAAACTTTTACAGACATTGCTTGGTATTGTAGTTTAGTCTTTAAAGGGAATCCATTTGCAAATCCACACTTAGGGCAATATGGCCCTTCTGACCTGCACCTTTTTAAATTACATTTTGGCTTTATACAGCATATCAGTTTTTGTGAAGGTGCTATTATTTCATACAGTTGTTTACAGGTTATTTATAATAGGATGCTAGGTGTTCACCGAAGTACATTGTAGATGAGGGAGAAATTGTAAAGAGAGTACTTTGGATAAGGACTCGTATAGATGGATACAATATAGAAAGTGGTTGGTCCAATACTAGTGTTGGTAGCATGTCCTGGGGTGGGGGGGGGGGCATTGATTCCTTGTTAAAATGCCCTTTAAAGGCATTCTGTCAGGTGATATTTGTAGTACAATGCTATTGTTATCTTTAAATGGGGCTTAAGCAGCTCTGACAGGATCAGTAAGTTTATTGCTGTACCTTTTCCTGTTATCTTGTTATAATTTGCAGAGAATTCAGTGTGAGCTAGTAAGTAATCAAGTATATATAAATACAAACCGTTTATGCCCTGCCCTCCCCTTCCATCTCTGTGCTGGTATCAGTAATAGTAAATCTGAACTGAATTTGCACTGCTGTCCCCACCCACACTCTCGCTCACCTCTTAGCAGTAATAGTGAATGCACTGAGAGGTGGGTGGGTGGAACAATGCATAGGCAAATTGTATTTACATACACTGCAATAGCCATGGCAAGACACTGAATCCTCAAAAGCGTATAGCAAGATAACAGGGGAAGGTACAGCAATAAAACGTTGGGCTTAAGCAACTTTAACAGGATCAGTAAGTTTTATTGCTGTACCTTCTCCTGTTATCTTGTTGTAAGCTCAGGAGAATTCAGTGTGACATACAGACTGCTTATATCCTGCTCTCCCCTTCCCATCTCTCAGGGCTGGCATCATCTGATCTGAATTTGCACTGCTGCCCCCACCAATACTCCCTCCTACCTCTAAGCAGTGATAGTGAATGCCCTGGGAGGTGGGAGGGGGAACAGTGTATATGCAAATTGTATTTACATGCACTTGAATATCCTGCACAAGACACTGAAGTCTCCCATGTACAGCAAGATAACAAGATAAGGTAGAGCAATAAAACTTACTGATCCTGAGCTCCTTAAGCCCTATTTAAAGATAACATTGGTATTGTACTAGAAAATTATCTGACAGATTCCATTTTATCCACTTTTCTATGTGCACTGTCCAATGCCAAGAAGAAAAAAAAACAAAAAAAAAAAAACTGCGAGCCTACTTTTACCCAAAGTCTATTCTAACTGGACTAAGGGTACCTTCACACTTTAGCGATGCAGCAGCGATCCGACCAGCGATCTGACCTGGTCAGGATCGCTGCTGCATCGCTACATGGTCGCTGGTGAGCTGTCAAACAGGCAGATCTCACCAGCGACCAGTGAACAGCCCCCAGCCAGCAGCGACGTGCAAGCGACGCTGCGCTTGCACGGAGCCGCCGTCTGGAAGCTGCGGAGACTGGTAACTAAGGTAAACATCGGGTATGGTTACCCGATGTTTACATTAGTTACCAGTGTGAGCAGGGAGCCGCGCACACTGAGCGCTGGCTCCTTGCTCTCCTAGCTACAGTACACATCGGGTTAATTAACCCGATGTGTAATGCAGCTACATGTGCAGAGAGCAGGGAGCCGCGCACACTGAGCGCTGGCTCCTTGCTCTCCTAGCTGCTGTACACATCGGGTTAATTAACCCGATGTGTACAGCAGCTACATGTGCAGAGAGCCGGAGCCGGCAGCACAGGCAGCGTGAGAGCTGCAGAGGCTGGTAACTAAGGTAAATATCGGGTAACCACCTTGGTTACCCGATGTTTATCTTGGATACAGCTTACCTCAGCTGTCAGACGCCGGCTCCTGCTCCCTGCTCGCTTCATTTGTCGCTCTCTTGCTGTCACACACAGCGATCTGTGTGTCACAGCAGGAGAGCGGCTTTGAAGAAAACGAACCAGGGCTGTGTGTAACGAGCAGCGATCTCGCAGCAGGGGCCAGATCGCTGCTCAGTGTCACACACAGCGAGATCGCTAATGAGGTCACTGCTGCGTCACAAAAAGCGTGACTCAGCAGCGATCTCGGCAGCGATCTCGCTGTGTGTGAAGCACCCCTAAACCCCCGGAAATAGTAGAAATGCTATTTAAAATCAAGCTGAATCTCTGAGGTTCTATGCAGTGCGTCCGGAGGTCCTGTCTGAACCCCTCCAAAAATCAGATGAGACCATATAATATAACATAAAAATGGAATTGAAAGAAACTTTAGTTTTTTTATTTTTTTCTCAGTGTCAATTTGTTCAGAATATATATATATATATATATATATATATATATATATATATATATATATATATATATAATATATATAATATGTATATGTGTGTGTGTGTGTAATGTATGTATATATATATATGTGTATATATTATATACATACATACGTATATATATTTGTGTATATATATGTGTGTGTGTATAATAAATAAATATATATATATATATATATTAGTATGTATGTATGTATGTGTGTGTTTGTTTTTGTTCCCTTCCGAAAAAAATGCAAATACACACAGGGAAAAATGATAAATACTCGTGTGTGGCCCCATGTGTGTTTTTGGGCAGATTTACAAGGAACCCCTGGAGTGATAACCGGGCTTAAGTATTTCAGGTGCAGTAGAAAATTGATCATGTTGTCCCATCCATTTTTATACTTTTGCATGACTGTATATTACAAACCTATATTGTGCCAGTATTAAGCTGTACATTAGCGTTATATTAAAGTTTGTGGGGTGTTTTTTTTTTTTTTTCTTTTTTTGTTAAAATTGTAACAGAAGGTGTGTTTCTAATATAATATATGAAGTAGAAATGGGAAAGAAATCAAAGCTAATAATCATGATAAATATGTATCATTTTATTTTTATCAGGTTTGTGCATATTAAATGGAATATTTCCATTATCTTTGTATTGTATACATTCTTTCTAATTGACCAGAAAATAAAGTTGATGACTGACCGTTCCGGATATTGGTGTTTTTTATTTCTTTGCATGTTTTTGTGCTTGGTTCTGATACACAGAAAAGCAGGTAAGCTGATGAGATATTTCTCAGAGAAAAAGGATAAACCCCCCAATCCCCCTTCCTCTGAACATATTAGACTAATGTCAGCTGAACCCACCGATATTGGCCCATGTGTATGGGGTCCCAGGATAGATGATTGTCAGGGAAGTTAAAGGGAACCTGTCAGGTGCAATATGCACCCAGAGCCTCGAGCAGTTCTGGGTGCATATTACTAATCCCTGCCTAACTGCCCCTGTATCTAGTAGTATAGATAAAGAGATCTTTTGAAAAAGTATTTCTACAGATCCTTTATGATATGCTAATGAGGCCAGGGCCTAGTATCAAAGGCGTTAGTTCCTGCGCTCATTCCACCCTCTTAGCATGTTAACACCCACAGGGGCGTACTAACATGCTATTCAATGCAGCGTCATCAGCAGTGACGTTCATACCTGTGTCCACTGTCACCGCTGATCTGAATGCCAGACACTTCCGGTCATCGCACTAGACCTCTCTGAAGCTGGGATGTGTACACCTGTCTTCATACTGCGCATGAGCGGAAGTGCCCAGCATTCTGATCAGTGGTGACAACGGACGCAGGTATGAGCGTCACCGCTGGTGATGCTGCATTGAATAGCATGTTGCCACACCCCTGTGGGAGTACTAACGTGCTAAGAGGGTGCACGAGTCGGGGGGATATAATGCCTTTGCGACTAGTCCCTGTGCTCATTAGCATATCATAAAGGATCTTTAGAAATACTTTTTCTAAATATCTCTCTATCTATGCTACTAGATACAGGGACGGTTAGGCAGGAATAATTAGAGATCTGCACCCAGAACTGCTCATGGCTCTGGGAGCATATTACACCTGATAGGTTCACTTTAAGGATCCTATCCAATTTTGGATTGACTATTCTTTTTGTTCTCTTTGAAATAGACAGATCTAGTGATGGCCACCCATAGAGAACATTGGAGCATTCGGCATAGCGAGGGTTTGTCAGTCAATATAGCTACCGGCAGAATAATCTAAAGGCCGCTTTACATGCTGCGATATCGGTACCGATATCGCTAGCTTGGGTACCCGCCCCCATCTGTTGTGCGACACGGGCAAATCGCTGCCCGTGCCGCACAACATCGCCCAGACCCGTCACACTACTTACCTTCCCGGCAACGTCACTGTGACCGGCGAACCGCCTCCTTTCTAAGGGGGCGGTTCGTTCAGCGTCACAGCTGCGTCACTGAACCGCCACCCAATAGAAGCGGCGGGGCGGAGATGAGCGGGACGAACATCCCGTCCACCTCCTTCCTTCCGCATTGCGAGCGGGAGGCAGGTAAGAAGAGCTTCCTCGTTCCTGCGGTGTCACACGGAGCGATGTGTGCTGCCGCAGGAACGAGGAACAACTTCGCTACTGCTGCAGTAACGATATTTGAGAATGGACCGCCATGTCACCGATGAGCGATTTTTGCACGTTTTTGCGACGATGCAAAATTGCTCATCGGTGTCACACGCAACGGCATCGCTAATGCGGCCAGATGTGCGTCACCAATTCCGTGACCCCCAACGACTTCGCATTAGCGATGTCGTAGCGTATAAAGCCCCCTTTAGGCATATGGGAGGCTCGTGGTTAATTTCACACCACGTTTGTGTAGTTTTTAACAACCTTCTTATCATGATTCCTCTGCTCGCGCAGTGAGTGACTGCTGTCACTATGGGATCGGGGCGTGCTGAGCCGTCTGTTTGGTGAGTGACAGCTCAGTCGTCCATTCGGGTACTGGGGCGTGATGAGCTTTGTCGTCTAGTTTTGATTCTGGCAGCTGCTGGGTTTCAGGTGTTCCCTATTCCCAGTGATTGCTCAGCTACTTAGCCGAGCGGTCTCTCCCTGATCTCTGCCGGTCGTATCATTCTGTTTGAGTGGTCCTGTTAGCCTTCATTCCTGTGCTGGGCCTGTTCATTATTGCTGTCTGTCCCCAAACCATTGCCTGACTTCTCCTCTGTTTGCTCCCTGTAACCACATGTACTCCTGGTATTCTGACCCTGGACCGTACCTGACCACGTCTCAGTTTACTCCTGATATTCACGACAAGCTTTCCTGGTATGTGACCCTGGATCATCCGACTAGCCTGTGAGTAAGTGGCTAGTGTCACATTCATGTGTTTATATTGTAAGAATACAAAATTTGGTCCATTGGAAACCTGATGCGAACAGATGCATTTCAATGCAAATGTTATTCGTTTCCTAATATAAGTTGCATCCATTTATTTATTTTTTTTACATGGGGAAAATTCAGACAATATTAACCTACTGAGTATAGGCAGCATCAAGGTGCATTTGCGGAGGGTGGGAGGATTACCTCCCATAGATTCCCAACAATTGTAAGCTTGCGAGCAGTTATATTGTCTGCACAAGCCCCCGCTTAATTGTAAAGTACTGCAGAATATGTTGGCACTATATAAATACACTTTTATTTTATTACCTGTAGGCCCTCAGCTGTCTAAATTATATAGTCACCTTAAAGGGAATATGTCAGTAATTTTTTTCCTATGTAATCTGAGAGCATCATGATATAGGGGCAGAGATCCTGATTCCAGGGATGTAGCACTTACTGGGCTGCTTGAAATAATTTGTATAAACCTATAAAAATACAGCCAATACACAAATAGTAATAACAGAATTCAGGTTTTATTAATGAATAAAATATTAAATGTGCAAAAGCACAAGAACAGCACGACAGAGGACAAAAATTGGGGACATGGGTACATATAAGCATAAATATGAATTACTCCACAGTGTATATAGAGGACAGAATTTTTTTTTAGATAGATATATATAGACTAGAAGGTGGCCCGATTCTACGCATCGGATATTCTAGAATTTACGTATTGTGTAGTTCATGTATGATTTTTGTTATATATATGTTGTTGTGTGTAGTTACCAAGTGTTTGTGTAGGCGCTGTACATGTTCTGGGTGTGACGGGGGGTGAGAGCGGTGTTGTATGTGTGTTGCGTGTGTTGCGTTGTTTGTGGAGCGCTGTGTGTCTGTAGCGTTGTGTGTGTGTTGCGCGGTTTGTGTGTGTGTGGTGTGTTTTGGGGGGAGGTATGTTTTGTGCAATGTGTGTGTTGTGCGGTATGTGCGTATATTTGTGTGTGCAGCGTTGTCTGTGTGTGTGGGTGTCTGTGTAGGGCAGTTGTTTGTGGTTCCCAGTGTGTGTGTGTGTGGTGTGTGTGGTGTGTTGTGCAGTGCGCGCGTGTGTGTGTGTGTGTGTGTGTGTGTGTGTGTGTGTGCGCATCAGCCTCTCTTCTCTCAGCCTACCTCTCCCAGCCTCCCTCCTCCCAGCCTCCCTCAGCATCAGCCTCCCTCTCCCAGCCTCCCCAAGCATCAGCCTCCACCAGCATCAGCCTCTCTCCTTCCAGCCTCCGCCAGCATCAGCCTCCCTCTCCCAGCCTTCCCCAGGATCAGCCTCTCTCCTCCCAGCCTCCGTCCTCCCAGCCTTCCCCAGCATCAGCTTTCCCCTCCCAGCCTCCCTCAGCATCAGCCTTCCCCAGCATCAGCCTCTCTCCTCCCAGCCTCAGCCTCTCTCCTTCCAGCCTCCCCCAGCATCAGCCTCTCTCCTTCCAGCCTCCCTCAGCATCAGCCTCCCCTTCCCAGCCTTCCCCAGGATCAGCCTCTCTCCTCCCAGCCTCCTTCCTCCCAGCCTCCCCCTCCCAGCCTCCCTCAGCATCAACCTTCCGCTCCCAGCCTCCCCCAGCATCAGCCTCCCCAAGCATCAGCCTCCACCAGCATCAACCTCTCTCCTTCCAGCCTCCCCCAGCATCAGCCTCTCTCCTTCCAGCCTTCCTCAGCATCAGCCTCCCGTTCCCAGCCTTCCCCAGGATCAGCCTCTCTCCTCCCAGCCTCCTTCCTCCCAGCCTCCCCCTCCCAGCCTCCCTCAGCATCAGCCTTCCCCTCCCAGTCTCCCCCAGCATCAGCCTCCCCAAGCATCAGCCTCCACCAGCATTAGCCTCTCTCCTTCCAGCCTCCCCCAGCATCAGCCTCCCCAAGCATCAGCCTCCACCAGCATCAGCCTCCCTCGTCCCAGCCTCCCCCAGCATCAGCCTCCCCCTCCCAGCATCAGCCTCCCCCTCCCAGCATCAGCCTCCCCCTCCCAGCATCAGCCTCCCCCTCCCAGCATCAGCCTCCCCCTCCCAGCATCAGCCTCTCTCATCCCAGCATCAGCCTCTCTCATCCCAGCATCAGCCTCTCTCCTCCCAGCATCAGCCTCTCCTCTCTGTCCCCAGCATCAGCCTCTCTCCTCCCAGCCTTCCCCAGCATTAGCCTCTCTCTTCCCAGCCTCCCCCAGCATCAGCCTCTCTTTTTCCAGCCTCCCCCAGCCTCAGCCTCTCTCCTTCCAGCCTCCCCCAGCCTCAGCCTCTCTCCTTCCAGCCTCCCCCAGCATCAGCCTCTCTCCTTCCAGCCTCCCTCAGCATCAGCCTCCCCTTCCCAGCCTTCCCCAGGATCAGCCTCTCTCCTCCCAGCCTTCCCCAGGATCAGCCTCTCTCCTCCCAGCCTCCTTCCTCCCAGCCTCCCCCTCCCAGCCTCCTTCAGCATCAGCCTTCCCCTCCCAGTCTCCCCCAGCATCAGCCTCCCCCTCCCAGCCTTCCCCATGATCAGCCTCTCTGCTCCCAGCCTCCTCCAGCACGCGGTGCTCCTCTGCCGACACTCACACACCCGATCGCATCCACTCACACACACCCGATCGCATCCACTCGCACACACCCGATCGCATCCACTCGCACACACCCGATCGCATCCACTCGCACACACCCGATCGCATCCACTCGCACACACCCGATCGCATCCACTCGCACACACCCGATCGCATCCACTCGCACACACCCGATCGCATCCACTCGCACACACCCGATCGCATCCACTCGCACACACCCGATCGCATCCACTCGCACACACCCGATCGCATCCACTCGCACACACCCGATCGCATCCACTCGCACACACCCGATCGCATCCACTCGCACACACCCGATCGCATCCACTCACACACACAGACACTGACGATATCGCACATACGCGCTCACACTCACAACATCCGGAGATACCACATGCCTCTGGCCATGTGATCCTCCGTCAGGTCCTGGAAGGTCACAACAGCACAGTATCGAGGCCGAGAAGCAAGCGATATCGCCGGATGCTGTAAGTATGTGAATGCGATGTGAGGTGTGTGTGAGGTGTGTGTGAGGTGTGTGTGAGGTGTGTGTGAGAGTGAGTGTGATCTGATGTGTGTGTATGTTTTCTTCCGCCGCAGCAGCAGGACCTTGATGCGCTTGTAACCAGAGCTAGCGTGCATTGCGTGAGGGGGGCGGGGCGTGGCGTGGCCGAATTGCCAATGCCTGCAGGGTGCCGGGGCGAGAGGCCAATCTGTGGGGGGGGCGGAGCCTGGGCGAGCGGCTGGCCAATCCGTGTGGGGGCGCAGCCTGGGCGAGCGGCCAATCGGTGTGGGGGGGCGGGACCATGGCGAGCCCAGCGGCCAATCAGCTTTGTGTCACCGTAAGGACACAATTTTGGAGCATGACTGACAGACAGACAGACAGACAGACAGAATAAGGCAATTATATATATATAGATAGATAGATATATAGATATATATATATATAGCCCAAGAAAAAAATAAATATATGCCAAGTGGCAGGGCATAGCACTATTTGTACAAAATGGATAAGAATATATTATAGAAAAAAGTGTACAAAAGGTATAAGTGTAGAAAAAATAAAAAATGTATATGGGGGATTATTGCACAATGAATAAAGTGCAAAGCTAGTGCAAAAAATGTGAAAAAATACACTTATCAGTAGAATATATGACTAGTGAATCCAAGTGGAGTTTCCATAATAGTTGTTTGCACAAGTGCTAGATTATAGGGCTATCACAGAATCATAGGTCCATATTAAATAAGGTGGAGATAAGAAGCCGAAAATATCAGCATATAAAGTCAAATGACAAGAGGAGGTAGTAAGAAGGGGTTACCTGTGGTCATGTCCTGCTGTCGTGCCTTTGGTAATCATTATTGAAATAATTTGTATAGAATCCCTTTTTTCGCTGCTGCCCTGTATAACCGCACCCATAGCCCTGATTGGTAGTTACCTGTGTACATTGTCAGCAAGCTGCCAATCAGAGGTGAGGGCGGGGTTACGACACTTAGCTGGACTGACCTGCATGTGACACCTAGTCCTCTAATGAAAATCTTCAGCTGATAAAACACTGATTGTATGGAAGCTACAACACACAGCCTAGTAAGTGACACATCCCTGGAATCGGGGTCTCTTTCCCTATATTATGCTGCTCTCAGATTTCCATAGATGTTTTGCCAAACTAATTTTACAGTCAAATTGGAGTTCTTGGAGAGATTTACAATAAATTGAAGGAGCCAATTATCTTTTCCTAAATACTGCAAAGTCTATAAATCAGATAAACTTACTTTCCATTTTCTATGAGAAATCTATGTAGTTGGATGTGATCGATATGGATATTTTATAAAGACAAAGTCTGCTACTAAACCTTACGTAAACAGCAGAGCCGCTCATGGGTGCTCTCTGCGCCGCAATATAGTGTCTGTGTCCCTGCATTATGGAAGGAATACGATTTCTGTACGTATAACACTAACTGCTCGGTGGTGAATTACAAGCCCAGAAATGGCCACTACTTGGAGCTTTCAAGGAGTTGTAATACAGCGTGAGGCCCAATTTGTATAATGAGGACTTAACACAACATACAAGGTGCATTTACTTCATTCCTCAGCAATTAGTAGCTGCTATTATTTCTTTGTTTGCAAATTAGTTAACATGTAAAATTAGCTGCCTCCAATCCGTATGGCCTCTCCTTACAGAATCCTACATCTAGCAACTAATAAACAACCTTATTGTACATCATATGTAAAAAATAAAACCCAAAACACTCTACTTTTTTGCCAGCGAACGGTTTGGCCAAAACGGGGTCCTCATACAAGTGGGTTTTTTCCAATAATTCTTACAAAGAAAATTAACAAACAAATTGCTAAAAATTGAAGGTTAAAGCAGTAGATGAACACGTATATGGACTTTCCATAGGATATGCCATAAGTGTCTGGAAGGTGAGGGTAGGTTTGGTCTTGCACCGCTTTGGATGTGGCCGCACCTCTTTTTTCACTTATGTTGGAGTTGTGATATTAGCCAAGTTTGGCTATTTCCAGAACTCGTATAGAAGTTCAATATAGAGCTGTGCTGCCATCTTTCTATTCACTACATTGTAAGACGTGGCCCTGTTCTTGAGGTGGGTGTAGCTCTGAAGAGACACCGACTTACTCGCCGCCCCAGCCGGGTCGTGTCCTCCCCTGCACTCCCACAACCTTACACGTACGCTGCTGCCTCTCTCCCCTTCTAGATCCTGTACATGCCGCACACAGTTCCCGGGAATGCATTTTAGTCGTGCACACTGGCCCTCCTCTTAAACCGCTGGCATGTCTTTTCCTGGAAATGGCTCTCAGCCTATATCTGATAAGCACTGTATATTTAAGGCACCCTCCCATTAGGGGAAGTGCCTGTGCAACACCTTACTTAGTCAGGCACTCTCCAGTCAGCTAGCTAGTTAGTTGTCAGGTCCAGAGCTCTTATTCTGTTATCCCTGTGTCCATTACTTATACTTCTCTGCCTTCCCATAACTACCTGCCTCTGCTGTGTCCACCATACCTGTCTATACCTGCCTGTCCAGCCTGTACCTGAGTCCATCTCTTGTCCTGGTGGTTAGCTGACAGTCTCGGTCACTTCACTTCGAGGCAGATGCCTGGTACCACTCCAAGTGCATGCTTAGTTAAGCTCCTCCCACTAAAAGGGGTAAGCCAGGGGTCTCCCTGTGGTCCAGTGGGTCCACTTATCCCGCTCGCTGCCCCGACACCGGCCACGAGTTTTACAGTTGGAGCTTTATCTGCACACTTTTACAGCATTTTTTGTGTCTGAGATGGAAATACCCCTTTTAATGTAAACCTTACAGCGGATTGAAACATGACCCAACATGCATTTTAAAAACCAGCAGTGGACAATCCCGCTTGGGTCACTAGTCCAAGGGGCCGGTCCGTTAATCGCAGATTCCATTCCCCTAAGTGACTAGTAAATACCGTAAAATGTAAATTAAAAAAAACAAGTTCACATCACCCCCTTTTGCTCCATTAAATGAAAACCCAAAATAAAAATATGAACATATATTCTGCTGTAACTAAATTAAAGCATAGTGCATATAAATAAACACAGGGTGCTTGGTAAACACTATTTTTGATCAAAAAAGTGTAAAGCCATCCCACCGCGACAAGGTGTACCCAAATCGGGACAGTACCTACACTCTAATATTTTATAAACCTCACCATGTGTCAACAGATATCTCTTGCCTATAATCGGGACCCAGCCACTCTCTGCCCTTATTCAGACTGATGTCTGTTGACACATGGTGAGGTTTTAATATTCGAGTGTAAGTACTGTCCCGATTTGGGTACACCTTGTCGCGGTGGGATGGCTTTACACTTTTTTGATCAATACTAGTGTTTACTAAGCCCTCTATGTTTGTATGCAATATGCTTTTTTATTTTTAGTTACAGCAGAGTATATGTTTTATATTCTTAGATTGGGTTTTCGTTGTCTGATGGCCAGTGTGAACATGCGCTTATAACAGAGACTAATAACTAGAATCCTAGATAGGAATGAGACACGACCATGACATTATGGCTCTTAAAAGAAGGGAAAGAAAAAAAAAACACAGAAAATCGCAGGAGAGTGAAGGGTTTAATGTATCTCTCATCTTCCGTTCTCCATCTCTTTACGTTGTTCCCTGGTTTATAAGTTCCAATAACGTATAAAATACAAAGTATCACTGTGTAAAATTCTAAAACCAAGTAACTAAAATAAGGAATACAAATAGATTCTAAACTATCTGCTCTCGAATTCTTCTCTGATGAGGAATGCAGGTATGCACTGACAGGGACATGTTGGGATAGTTGATGGGTTCTCGTTACTGGAGATTACAGCCTTGTAAACCTTTATTCTTTTATTATACTGATGATTACATGTCTGTATACATAGAACGCATCCATTTAATTTGGATTATTTTATCAACTGTGACAACAGACCGGCAGATCATGTTCTACACCTGCCTCCAATGTTTGTGTGACAGGGAAACAATAACTGTGTGCAATTTCAAAAACGCCTAAAATTGTGTAACCTCTTTCTGCAGGACACAGACGGGAATCTGAGATAACGATCTTGGTATATAGACAGAGAACTAAATTACAGCTCCACATTTGATTCATATTCTCTGTATAGCCCATGGCACATTAAGGCTGAGTGCACACGTCTGCGTGTTGCATGCTTTTACACTGCGGTTAGAACCATGCGTCCTGCGTCCCCAGCACAATCTAATCAATCTAAACCAAGGAGGAGGTGGAGATTGCACAATACCCTGTGACGACCTGATAGGCCAGGGCGTCACATTCCCCCTTGGTTAAACGTAGCTGGTCCCCGAGCTACAGGACATCAGAGGTTTATTTATTTTTTTTTAACTGTGGGAAAGTAGAAAAGAACATTTTTATTTACACAGGTTCATCCCACAATAGAGAGGCATGTCACTTAAACGTTACTTAACACCTTATGAGTTCATCATTTCAACGGTGGAACGCTACCAGTTTCAGGAGTAGCGGAGGCTCAACCTGCTCCGTTGCACCCTCTTCCTGCTACAGTTCAGTCCCAGTGTCCCGTATCCCATTAACCCGCCACCCAAACAACCTGAATCCCTGCAACCTATGGTGGGTCCGTGTCCAGGTTAAGGTCCCGGGCGTTGTAATAGACTACTCTGTAGAAGTCCGGAGCAACCGGGTTGCCGTTGCCCCTTGCGCCGTCCCCCACCGGGGGTCTCTTGGTGTCGTCTACCAACACTGCACCGTCCAAGGCCCTTATAGCCTTTTTCCCCTGAACAAAGGGCGGAAAAGGTTCAACAAAAGGGCGCAGTCTAATTATAGCAGAACTTTCCTGCCATCTTCCATCAGGAACCCTTTTGCCAGTCACTGACAGCCTCCTCTATTCGAACACTGGAGAACGTTCAACAAAGGTGACAGTCCATATGAAACTTTAAAGGAACCGGAACCTGCATGTTTTAGTGTTGGGCACCTCCTGGACACACTCTTGCAAAGTGCCTTGGTAAACCACAGCGACGGCAGATAGGTATGACTTCCATGGTGTCAACTGAGATTTCCTCATCTGAAGTGGACTCTGCTTCCATTTCCATGATCTCCAATGCCATCTGTGCCAGTGACGACAGTATCATCCTACGGCCCATGCTGTTTCTGGGGTACTGGAACCTGAATCACCTTCCATCGCCTCCGGTTCTGAGTCCACGGTAACCAGGTCAATTTGGTCCGAAGCCACGGACTGATCATCTCTATCAGAAGTAGAGGGGTCCGCTGCCGATGATGCGGGTAGCGCCTTGGGGTCAGCCGCAGCGGAGGGTGAAGGCGACGGCGGCAGAGTGCTGGCCTGGAGCAGGGGCGGCTCGGATCCCACAGCCGCATTGACCGGATTAGTGAAAACAACTGGAACTGGGTACCCGCTTACCCGCTCCTCTAGTGGAACTTCGGTCTCACAGGTTTGCACTACCGCAGCCATCCTCCGCGTCTCCATCCGCGGAGCTGCTCCGGGAGCCTCTGCTGAACAGTCACGCTTTTCTGCCATCTTGACTCTGCGCTGTTCAGGAACATTATGGCAGAGTCCTGGAGTCTCTGCATCTCTTCCGCTGTAGTTACATTCCGGCACGCCCCCTCGGTTTTCACTCAGCACTCCTCTCGATGCTGTGGTCCTCTGGGAACTTCCGGTTCCGGACTCAAATGCAGGACAAAGGGCGGGGCTTCTGCTTCGCAAGCTTTTGCTGGGAAGATGGCGTTTTTTGGTGCGAAAAGATGGCGGAAGATGGCAGAATTGGCGGCAACGGGATCTTGACTCGCGGCTTTCGGTGTTTAAGGTGCACGTCACCCAGGTAAGTGGGTCCTGCTCGTATCCTGTTCGTGACACCAGTTTTTTCGAGGTGTGCCTCCCCGTGTCAGCAGCCGCGCTGCTCGGATCCGGATCCGTGGTGGCTCAGGGGCGTCCGGACCCGGGGGTCTTGCGGCCACTCGAATGAAGGGGTGTATTTACAGGGGGGTAATATATTGAGAGTTCATGACTCCACCCGTGGTGTGTGGTAAGGTAGAGTACTACCGCTGCGGCTGGGAGTACCCGGTGGCGATGGAGTGGGGAGGTGTTTAACCCCTCCACGGGTAGGGGGGATGCCCCGAGACTCTGTGATGGTGACAGGGAGGTGCCGTTGAGGAAGTAAGGGTCACTTGCGTACTCACTCAGTCCAATAACGCTGACACCAACAACTTTAGTAAACCAAAGTTCTAGACACCGCTGCCGCTGAGGGGGAGCACGTTTTGGGTCCCATGTCTGCTGGTGTTGCCTGTTGATCTGTGACCTTTCCCTTGGCACCTTGTTTCCTTCTAGTTGGTCCCTGTAGCTTGAAACTAGTCGGGTTCCGCTCCCCAGTATGGCTAACTAAGGGAGCTTGCTCTCGGGGTTCACGCTTGGGATTTCTCGGACCGTATTTGTGGAAAGTCCTATCCCTCTCGTTGCGCTAGTATCCCAATTTTGGAGCGGGTGGAGAGCGGATCTTGAAGGCTCAGTTCTCGTGGGGCGAATTGTCAGGTTGCCTGCAGCTACCCCCTGACCTAGGGTCCACGTACCCAGTCGTGCCCTGGTCTCAGCCCGGTGATGGTACAAGGCCGCCGGCTGTCCTCCACGACAATGTCGTGCCCCTTGTCACAATCCCCTGCAACCGGGGACCAGACCAACGTCTGCTACCTAGTAGTTCCAAGGAGCCCAGATCCTGACCTCCTCTCACTTTCACCTCCAACACTCCACTGGCTGACTCCTGACACTCCTGACCTCCCCTTAACCAACCCCCAAGTGAGCGACCCTATTCCACTCAGGCTGTCCACTGATGTGTCTGGTGGGTGTGGTGCAGAGTGTTCCTAGGATTTTGATTAGCTGGTTTTGGCAACACCATTAGTTGGGGAACCATAACCAAGGAGGAAGTGGATATTGCACAGAAGGGCAGATTGCAAAATACCCTGTGACGACCTGATAGGCCAGGGCGTCACAACACCATTCAAAAAACTTTACCCCTTAACTGCTTAAAACCACATCCAAGAAGTTTATTAACCTTTCAGGTGCTTTGCAGGAATTAATGCAAAGTGGAATGAAAAACAAACATTTACAGTTTACCTAAAGATATTGCTTTAGCTCCAATTTAATCATTTTTACAAGAAATAGCATGACAAAATGGACCCCAAAATTTGTTACTCCAGTTTCTTCTGAGCACGCTGATATGCCCTATGTGGTCAGAAACCTCTGTTTGGACAAATGGGAGGACCCGGAACAGATGGAGCAATACAACAAGTTATCCCAATTTGGAAAAAAGACCTTTCAAGAATTTTATCTTAGGGTATAGTGAGCATTTGGAACTCAGAAGTTCTTCACAGAATTTGATAACATAAGGTTGTCATATTGAAATATGTTGCTTTAGCACCAAATTTCTCACTTTTACAAGAGATAACACCATAAAGTGGACCCCACAGTTTATCCCCTTTCTTGTGAGTGTGGCGATACCCCACATGTAAAAAAGTTTTGTTTGGACAAACAGGAGGGCCTGGAACGGAAGGGGCAATATTTGAATTTTGGAAAGCAAAATTGTCTGAAAACGATCGTGGGCACCGTGTCGCCTTTGCAGGGCCCATGAGGTACCAAAACATCAGAAACCCCCACAAGTGACCCCATTTTGCAATCTAGATGGAAACTAGACCCATCAAAGAATTTATGTAGGAGTGTGTTGCGCATTTTTAACCCATTGGTTGTAAAAATGGTAGTTATGTTTTCTCCCACTAAAATGTTATTTTAGCCCAAATTTTTGACAATGGATAACAGAAGAAAACGGACCCCATAGTTTATTACACAACACCGTGAAAACCCATACAAGGTCAAAAACTCTGTTTGGGCACATGGCAGGGCCCGGAAAGCGATGAGTACTTTTTGATTTTTGGAACACCATGTTTTGCATTTGCAAAGCCCCTGAGGTGCCACAAATGCAGAAACACCCACATGTGACCCCATTTGGCAAACTGAACCCAATAATGACTTAATCATTTGGTGTGGTGAGTTTTTTAACCCACATACTACACAATTGTTTTAGATTGGACTGGAAAACAAAAAACTTACCACTAAAATGTTACTTTTAGCCTCAAAATTTTAATTCACACAAAGAGAAACAGGAGAAAATGGACAGAACAATTTATTATACAATTTTTGCCAAACATGGTAGTACCCCATATGTGGTTGACACTGTTTGGGTACACGATGGGGATCAGATGGGAAGCAAGCACAACTTTGATATGTAGAAGGAAGATTCCATATGATTAGATTGTGGCCTCCATTAGTCGAGCCCCTGAGGTGCCAGATCAGCAAAAACCCCATGTGACGTGACCCCATATTGAAAACATCACTGCGAAAGGAATTAATCTAGGGGTGCAGTGAGCATTTTGAACCCCCAGAGTTTTTACCAGGGATGCCAATTGTCTGGCATCACTTTGGTGGGTTGACCTGGGCGCACGTGTACCCGCTTGTGCATGTGCACATTTTATACAATTTTTGACACCGTATTTAAAGCACTTGGAGGGGATAAATTGGCAAAATAACAAACGACCCTTGAAACTCATCAAGAACTCTTCAACGGAAACATTTTGCTCTGGGGTATTGGAATTTAGAAATTTTATCCTGTAGGAGGGGAATTAGGGGGGTCTCTTTATTTAGGTGATCATAATTGGGGTCACTTCTGGGGGTGCTAGAGAATGTCACTAAAATGGAGCTTTCATATCGGGATCTAGACATTACTGCTGCAAATACAGTGGTGCTGTGGACAGATTTAGTTGCCCAGTAGGAACACAGAGTGTGGGGTTTTTTTTTTGTTTTGTTTTTTTTTACTATACCCATGTTCAGGTTAATGCCCAAAATCTCTAGCGCAATGTTATTGAGGAAACTGAGGAGATGACTGAGTGGCGGCGCATGCATTGATGAGAACAAAAATCAATCTGCGCATGCGCCGCCGCTCATACTCATCTGCAGTGTCTTCAATAAAATGGCGCCAGAGATCACAGTACGCGCATCATCTGATTCCTGTGCCATTTTATTGAAGACACTGTGCAGATGAGTATGGGCTGCGGCGCATGCATTGATGAAAATAAAAATCAATCTGCGCATGCGCCGCCGCTCATACTCATCTGCAGTGTCTTCAATAAAATGGCGCCGGAGATCACAGTACGCGCATGATCTGATTCCTGTGCCATTTTATTGAAGACAACGTCACAATAGCAATGCGCGCACGCCAACAACATCGGGAATGGTGGCAGCAGGGCAAAATGTAAATAAAGAAAAAGAGGCAAGGTAGGAGGAGGAACAATTACAGAGGCTCCGACCCTCAAAGTCCCCCCCCATCCCAATGCTCAAGCCACTGCACAAATTGCATCGTTTCTATAGGTTTGAACAAGGATTATTCTGCAATCAAGCCTCGGATTTCTCTACTGAAGGTGTCATTTTAATCAGCATCCTAGCGCCATTATGGCACTGTCTCTAGTTTATAGGGCAAAAACTTGGTGGTTGGCTGCCATTAAATAATTTAAATAAGGGCATATTTCAAAGGGCAGAAGGACGCTGATTATACCTAAGCAGAGCAATGTTCTGACCTGTAGACTTTCCATTGAACCAATACACCGCTCTGTCTCTACCCTGCAATCAACAGAATTGAACAGAAGCTGTGATGTATCAAGAGTCTAGTTCCCCATAAGTTTCACATATCAAATTCTTTTTTCCTGTATTTTATGCAAGGAATAAACCGTTTTAAAGCAGCTGTTACATGTGCCGGCATCTCCTGTGCTCAACTGATAAGCTTATGAATAGAGATTGGCGGGCTCGCAGAAATCCACAGGAGGCTCAGGATGATCTACGCCCGCGATGTGTCCTCCTCTGCTCATCCTGAGCTTCATGAAGCAGGAGGCTTAGGATTTGCTGCTCCCACGATGTGTCCTCCTCTGCTCATCCTGGGCCTCCTGCTTCATGAATCATGATTCTGACCCGCAGACAGCGCCTGTCATTGGTTGCAGGCAGACGCTATCACACAGGCTGTGGGGGCACGTCTGACTGTAACCAGTCACAGACGCTAGGACTGCCGCTGGGCGGGAGAAGCAGGGATAGCAGTGCATATGTATGAGCAATGATGAGCAACCCAGGGAGATGGCAGGAGCAACATACAGCAGCGCAGGAGCAGTGTACAGCTGCGCCGGAGCCTCGGTAAGTATGAAGCGCTCTCTTCATTCTTGTTTTCTTCTTTTTTTTTTTTTTCTAATTTTTCGATATCCGGATAAAACATCCGGGCCCAGCACCCGGGCATCTTTGAAACCACGTGGATCTGGACTGTTATACTCCGGGTCAGCCCATCACTAGTTATAATAAAACAGAGCTGCACACAGAGACAGTCCCATCATCAATCTGCAGATGTGGCTAGTCTGAGATTTCATTCAATCATCTGAACATAGCCCTAAAATGATTCTGAGCGCAGCATACTGTAAGCAGAGAGAGACCCTGATTACTGGGCCACTTGCTGTAGTTTTGATAATTTGCTGATAAATCAGTGATTGTATCACTAGAGGACTAGTAAACTACTGCTATGTAGTCCTCTGAATTTAGGAGCTTTGTATAACCTCACCTTTTATCACTGATGGGCAACTTTCTGCCTATGCACAGTGTACACAAAAAGCTGCCAATCAGTGGTGTTGGTGGGGTTATAGAGAGCTCAGCATTCAGAGATTTGCTAAATCTGCAGCAGGGAATACAGGGACTTTATGAAAACTACAGAAAGCAGCCCTGTAAGTGACACATCGCTGAAATCCGGGTCCTTGCCCCTACATCATGCTGCTCTCAGATTTGTTAAAGAAAAACTGGTGATGGACCATTTTGACTATGAGAAATTTCAATTTGTGGTTGAAATGTCGAGGCAGCGATCATAAGAGACTTATCTGTGATTTTCCACAATATTACTACTAGGATGTATCAGCAGCTTGAGTAAGAGGGGTGTACATACTTTATTTTATTTAAATTGATATGACAGTAGATGTTGCATAATCTTCCTGCAATATTCCCCCACGCATAGGTTAAGCTTGCAATTTTGGAAACCTCCCTTGACTTATCCCAAAATCTATTATGCAATAACCTGTAATGTCAAGTGAGCCTTATATAAAATTACGTTCCCAATTCACAAACAAAATTAGAACTTTTCTGGTAGGTTTCGTTTGGGGGTGAGTTCACCGGCAGTTGTAGAACTTGTTCCACTGTGATATAAATGGTAAAAACAATATCTTAGAGAAAAGTCCAGGAGTGGAGATGGTTTCCTTCTCCTCCCGGACACTCCCTATCCATTAATGACACCGCCAAACTGGTTTGTTCACCACATTTGTAATCCAGTTGTAAAGCTTTAGCCTCCTGTTTATATTCATTGTATTAAAGGGCTATAGATCCTTATAAAAGTGACACAAAGGAGCTGCTAATGTCCTCCACACCTATAAGGAAGGAAGTACATGCTTTTGGTGCCCGGACTGCTCTGGGTCTTCCTCCATAATGGCCATTCTAGCCAAAAAAAAAGCCGAGAGTTGGCAATACGTAAGTGTGGGCTCTCGCTTTGAAAGTTTAGAGTGCCAGATTGACTCTGCAAAATTCCTAAAGACTTAAAGGGGTTGTCCAGTGTCCTAAACAAATTTTGGTCCAAAATCACTTATGCTTTAAAGGGAAACAATTATTAGAGTCATGGTGCCCAAACTATGGCAGTATGAATCGGAGTTGTGGTGTTTCAGAAAAAAGTTGACTGACTTTTCCCTGCCCCTTTTCAATTGATTGACAGGTCTTCCCCTTAGCTTCGATCGTAGTTCGGGTAGTAAAACTTCCTTTTAAAATAACGAAATAAACAGTATTTATGTCACGATTCCTTGCACAGAACACTCTGTATTGTTCTGCCATGCTCTGCTGCAGAGCCGGTACCTGTTGCCTATAGTGCAGAGCGTTTTGCAGGATGAATGCTCTGATGGTTGTTTCACGCTGGTCCTGGGAGGTGCTTTCGCAGATGCTTCTCGTTCCCAGTGATTGCTCTGCTTCTTTAGGGAGCGCATTAGCTCAGGACGCCGCCAATCGTACTTCCTATTTACAGTTGTGCTGTTAGCTACCGTGGTGCTCATTGTTCAGATCTTGGTCTTTTGACTCCGGACTGCTGTTTATCCATCGCTGCCTCCCCCCTCCTACCCTGTTTCTATTGTTACTTCCCGGCTTCTGACCTCGGACTTTCTCCTGACCACATCCTTGCTTGCTACATTGATCTTGTACATACTCTCTTGGAGCTCTGACCTTTGGCTTGTGTCCTGACCTAGTCCCTGTCTGCCTCCCATGTACCATCATGCCCTCCTGATTTATGATCTCGGCCTGCCTGACTACATCTCCATCTACTGTATACAAGTAGTGTCTAGCGCCACATTGTGGCAGTCCTCACAATTTATTTACGGAGGACCTTGGCTCTCCAGCACTTCCTCTCCGTTACACTCAGCCAATATTTGTAGGGCTGTAGCGGTAACGTCATGCCTACAAGATGTGACTGCTGCAGCCAATTACTGGTTTCTGGGATGATGCCAAGGGTGAATGACGCAATACTGCTAAGCACATTGATTGCCTGCACCAGACGCATGTTGTAAATGACCACTGCAGCCTTGTACAAAAATATGTAGCATGGAGAAGTCAAAGCTTCTCTAGTTCATATTGCTTACATTTAACACCTTCACGACCTATGATGTACTGGTAAATCATGGGTCGTGTTCCCTGCTTTGATGCGGGCTCATACCGTGAGCCTGCATCATACCCTGCACATGTCGATTGACCTGAACAGCCATCAATAGCCTCTAAAGGCCCCGTCACACACACAGATAAATCTTTGGCAGATCTGTGGTTGCAGTGAAATCATGGACATATTGTTCCATTTGTACACCGCCACAAACCTGTCACTGATTGTCCACATTTTCACTGCAACCACAGATCTGCCGCAGATTTATCTCTGTGTGTGACAGGGCCTTAACAGGTGCAGGTGGATCAGAGATATTTACGTATAGAGATAACAGGGAATTTGAAAATGCACACGACTCTGAAGTGAGAGCAGTGATACTGGGGGTGAGGGGATTATGAGTAAAACTGAACTGAGCAACTGCCATTAGCTGAGAGAGACGATGAGGGAGCTTCCAGGAGAGTACATACAAGATACAGGTAGCAGGCAAGGACGTGGTCAGGAGGAAGTCCGAGGTCAGAAGATGGAAAGTAACAACAACAGGGCAGAACAGGCAGAGACTGGTAAACAACAGTCCGGAGTGGAGAGACCAAGATCCGAACAATGAGCACCATGGGAACCAACAGTACAGCTGCTGTATACACTGTGTGCATAATTAGGCAAGTGAGTATTTGGAAAATATCAACATTTGTGGTCAATAAAGGGAACAGACCTCTACTGCGACTTTAGTCAGCAAGGTGAAACTGGGGTACTACTATGGGCTGGTAGTATTAAAGATGAGCTAGTCAGCGCTTTATAGGTTTAAGATGGACTCAACATCACTCCCAAACCTATTTCCAGTTTTTAGAATTGTACTGCCAATTTTTGAAGACACTTTCTACCAGCAGTGGTAAAGGGAAAAATTCTGCATCTCAAGAAAACCATGATTTTTATGCAAAACAGTGCTTCAGCCCATTCTGCACACAAATAGTTGCCCAACAATTAAGTCCACATTGATAATCTCACTTTTAGACTTTTAAATATTCAGATTTCAGGTTTATTAATCGGATTCACTAACCGTTTGTTGAATAATAAAATTAATATAAAATACAAATTGCCCAATAATTGTGATTCAATTGTTTTGATTGATTTTTGCAAGTTATAATGGGGAGGTCTGAGTTGGGATAGCATGAGGTAACGGTGGGAAAAAAAAGGGTCATCGTTATATAGGGTTAACTGGGGGGTAACAAAGCAATTTACTTACTAATTGTGCACATATTGTATAAATAAATGGGCTGGGGAAAGATGCCTGGGATGTTCGGCATTAACTTCTCTACTGGAATCTAATGGCTGCGCACTCTCGGTAAGGATCTGGGCAGGCACTGGAAAAAAGCTGTACACTATGTAAGATAAAAGCTCTCGTTGCAGGATAATGACAGCTGATAGAAAAAGCAAGTCAATTATAATGTTGATTATTTTCATGCTAACTAATAAAATCAATTTAATAACGTGAGAATACTTCTTTATTCCTCCAGTGGAGGTGATAGCACTGTAGAATACAATTTGATTCTACTGTCCTGGCTCCCCTACTGGTGGCAGAAACCTAGGAGATAGTAGATTCTGTGACTGGTCCATTTTGCTATTTAGAAACAAAATAAGCAATTTAAGTTATTTAGAAAAAAAAAATTGTACACACTCCAGCACTATAATACTTTTTCTGTATAGTTGTAAATATACTGTAACCAACCAGCAGGATTTTCATATATAAAGTAAATCCAGTGCTATACTGGTGCTAAGATGCTGAATGTAAGCATTGCTTTTGTTCTGAGATAAGATGTTTTATTTCAGAAATACTGTATGTGCAAGTAAAGTCACAGCAATGCACTGCTATTTAATTGACAGGTGCAACAGAAAGGGAATATGTGGGTTGGGTCTTGCTATCTATTCCTGCCCCTGTTGCCGTCATAGATGTTAATTCCGGCACAGGAAGTCAGACTGGGACAGGAATAGATGCCAAGACTCAACCCACATATTCCCTTCCTGTTGCACCTGTCAATCAAATAGCAGTGCATTGCTGGAACTTTACTAGCACATATTTCTGAAATAAAACATCCAATCTGAGAAAAAAGCTATGCTTACATTCAGCATCCTAGAGACAGTATAGCGCTGGCTTTACTTTATATATGAAAATCCTGCTGGTTGGTTCCCTTTAATACTATGTCTATGCAGGTTAATTTAATGATCACAAAATCTTTGACATCACCACATCTATATCTGGGCTCAAAGCCACTTCTACTCCCACACACCGCATCCACCCTGACGTACTGTACATAAACATAATATGGACCTCACTGTTCCTTCCCTGCGTCGTCTCACAGGTTTGGAATGACATAGGGTGTCATCAAAGCCACAAGGAAGATGGGACTACATAAAACAATTATGAAGGGAGGGATCACTGTGCGATTGTGTAAAATGACATTCAGTAGAGAGACAGAAGGACGGTCGGAGACACCGAGATTCCTGACGTGTATGGAACGTTGACTAGGTTAGGATGAGTACAATAGCTCCTTCAACTTTCTACAAGGTAAGAAGTTTACTTTTGTTCTTATCATCCGAGACATTATGAAAGTTGAATTCTATAGGAGTAATTAAAGGGAAATTTAGCTTAATTATATCTTCTAATATGTCATAGAAACATGTTGGATATATCAGTGTGTGAGGTCTCTTTTATGTGTCCATATTTCTAAGGAAAAAGAGCCACTTTAATGGATAAACGGAATCTTAAAATCGGTATCTGTTCTTAAAAAATGTCTCAAGCTACAAAGTTTAATATTTTAACGAGGTATAAAATATTACTATTGCTCTGTACATCTAATATTTTATAGTGATATTTTTCAATAAACATATGAATCTTCACTATAATCCCACCAGACTATGTACATGATCTATTTGGAGCAATGAATGACACTTGGATAGCACTAAGTAGATCCACAAATACATTCCAACATTGGAAACTTTATTGTAGAAAATAAATTAAAAAAAAAAAGTATACTCCATTAAAAACTGAGCAATACATTGCAATTTAGAAACTTTATTGCACAAAAATAAGGTAAAAACACAACAAAAAAAATAAGCAATGTGTGTACATAGTTTGGATGCAAATAATGAAATTTAAAGTATATGTAAAATGAAAATAAAGGGAAGGATACATAAAAAAGTAGCGTATTATTAAGGCCAAGCTATATTATTTTACACATCGATTATTTGCACTTTACTTGCTATAGACTGAGTCACATAGGATAGTGTATAATGCTGAAAAGACAGCGAGTATAGAAGTTTTGCAAAGTGCATTACTATACCTCTCCTTAGTTGTTAGGCTTATGTGGGTGCTCAACTGGATAACAATGTCCTCCCTTAGGCTACTTTCACATTGCATTTTTACCTACGTCCACAGGTCCCGTCGGGGTATCCGTCAGAACCGCCCCTCCCCCACTCTGCAAAGCGTGTTCCGGACGCATGCGCCCGACAGGGCCATTCACTGTTATGGAGCGCACTGCGTTAGCGTGTGCTCTGTTTTGTGCCATTTTTTGCACATATATGTTTCAGCAGACGGACACCCGAACGTAGAGGAGTACATTCGGATGTCCGTCTGCAGAAACGTATATGTGCAAAAAATGGCACAAAACCGAGAACACGCTAGCGCAGTGCGCTCCATAACAGTGAATGGCCCTGTCGGGCGCATGCGTCCGGAGCACACTTGGCAGAGTGGGGGAGGGGCGGTCCGGACGGATGCCCCGATGGGACCTGTGGACGTAGGGAAAAATGCAATGTGAAAGGGGCCTTATACACTACTATGGCATATAGATATAGTCGGGTTTGGGGAACTGCTAAGAAGAATGGAATCTGATTCTAACTATGAAGCTGGGGTTAGAATAACTGGACCAACATGGTGTCTTTATTTTAAGGCTATAAATGATCAGTGTGCTTTGTTAGTTTTAATGCTGAGATAATTATTTAGTTGGATAGAGCAGTTGGAAGTCCCTTTTTTGTGCTTTTAATGTTTCACTATCTTAAAAGCAAAAGACCCAAAGGTGAACGATAAACGCAGTTATTGTAAGCTTGATAGGACGGAGAACAAGAGCTCAGCTATGAAGCAGTAAAGCACAAAAGTATACGGCACCGGAACATCGAAGCAAATAGCGCAACGGAATTTCATCTTTTTTTTTTGTATCTGCACTGAAAGCTTCCCCCTAAGGCCTCATTCACACATGAGTATTTTTTATCAATATTTCATCAGTATTTGTATACCAAAACAAGGCGTGTCTCCAAACCACAGCATAAGTGTCAGCTTTTCAATTATAATTTTCCTCATTTAGTTCCACGCCTGGCTTTGCTATACAAACAATGATAAAAAACTGATGCAAAAATACTGAAGTGTGAATGAAGCCTAAAAGTGACATCAACACCATCAGTAACTTCATGGATGCTACTTGGAAGACCCAACCTGGAGAGAAAGATCCATCCTGCTACCTTCCTACAGATCTTTCCAAAAATAAAAGCCCAGGTCAGGTTATTTTAATCTCACTTGGTCAAATAGCTTGACACAGTCCATGCTCACTTTTATTTTGCTGCGCCTGTGCGTACAACGCACTCCAGGAGGTGTCGTTATTTTTCTAGACATAACCTGGGGGACACATATCGACCCTTGTATAAGACTCCCGTCACTCACTCACATACCTCCTCCCCATACAGAGTGCCTGTGCCAGGGCATCTGCATTTCCTTGCAACTTCCTAGCTCTATGTTCTACCATTACGCTAATATCACACTAGGTATGGGGAAAGACCAAGCAAATGGCAAAAAGGGAGGGAAGGGAAACCCTGTGTCTAGTGAAGGGGGAAATGGTGATCCATGATGAAACCTTCCGCTGGCTCCCTTGACTACCCTAGATAGGTTCCGCACATATGCGCCAAGCAGGACATCTGGCCCTGGTTGACCCTCAACTGGACCCTGAGTAAGGAATGGATGGTAAGAGGACTTAGTCAACTTCACTAAGAACTTGTCTGCAAGAAGACTCAGGGAGAGGTACAGCAACATACAACAAAGTTTCTCCAGATGATCACAAGCCGAATGCTTGCACTCACGACTGTATAGAAATTTAACTCCATCATTACCAAACACCAAGAGGAAATTCAGGTATTTAAAGACACAAGGGGTAGTGATGAGGATTAACAGCTCAGAGGTGAGGATATCCGCAGGGTCCTAAAAGGAAAAGGATTAATCCCAAACAGAGAAGATACATAGGATTATATTTACACCATAGCTGGAAGAATAGAATGTCATTGAGCAGTTTGTGTAGCCAAACTCAGCGATCTTCTACAGCCGGACACCACAAGACTGTTTGTCAACCGTGATACACTTGGGACACCAAAAGTTTTGTAATAACAAAAACCATCTGGTGACTGAACCATTCCTCTCCTTGCAATTTCTCATCCATCCCAGAGGTGAATAATGAGTCACCAGGCAGAAATGTCACCCCAACAAGTAATAGCGTAGGGACTCCAAGGCTCACTTAATGGTCAAGCACTCCTTTTCCACTTTGCTATAATTTTTCTTGGCCGGTTAAGGTTCTTCCTGAAGTACACGACTGGATGTTCCTCTCCATTCACCTCCTGAGACAGAAGCACTTCAGAGGCATCCATTTGAACGCTAAAAGTCCCTAAATTTGGGGTTAAGGAGGACGGGCTGACCGCATAACACCAACTTCAGAGACTGGAATGCCTCCTCTGCCTGAAGGTTCCACCGAACAATGATGGACTATCTTTCCTTTAGGAGATCGGTCGAGTGCAGACCTCCCAGCAAAATTGGGTATAAACCGTCTGTAATACTCAATGATGCTGAGGAATATTCTACCGTGCTTTGTAGTAAAAGGTCCGGACCAGTTTTCAATGGCCTCGATTTTGTTTATTTGGGGTTTGATGACCCCCTCGGCCAATCATGTACCTCAAGTAGCGGGCTTCCTTGAGCCCTATTGCACATTTTTTGGGTTCACCGCAAATCCATTACCGCTACTTGGCCATATACTTACTTTCTGCTCTGGGCACTAAAATGAAAACCTAATCCCCTTTTTTAAAGGATCTGAATGTGGCCTTTCAGTTGTACTCTCATCTCTGAACGGCTTGAGTATTCATGTCATGTTCTTTTACAATGGCCATCACTACCATAATCCAATCCGGCATACTAGCAATGTATTCTATCACGCTTTTATGTGTTGTTGGCTCCTGTTCCCATGCCTCTTTGGCATTGTCCAACAGACCCCTGGGATGTCTGCCATATGATAGTTAAATGGGGAAAACCTCATTGGGGACTGTGGCACCTCTCGGATGGCAAACATCATATATGGCAGTAACATCCAAGTCCCTCCCATCTTTGGATATTGCTCTTTTTAACAGATTTTATTGTTTTATTGAATTTTTCCATCAGATCATCTGTCTGGGGCTGGTACACTGGAGTTCACAACTGCTTGATCTGGAGCAATTTGCTCAATTCCTTTGTCATCTTGGATGTAAAAGGACTACCTTGATCCTTAAGGATCTCCTTAGGCAACCCAATGTGGCAAAACATGGCAAATACCTCTTGGTCAATAATCTTCCAAAAGGTATGTCGCAGGGGAATGGCCTCCAGGTAACAGGTGGCGTAATCAGCTGCCAGTAATATGTGCTGTTGACCATGGGCTGACTTTACTATGGGTCCTACCATATTCAAGGCAGTACCCTCAAAAGGTTCACGCTGCCTGGTGTAGCGTGGCATGGTGCGTTCAGACCTACGTGTGTCTGATGCACAACAAAAACACATGAAAAGGGGGGAACCGGGGACAAAAACAACGGGAGACACTGGAACTAGTGAGAGGGGTAGGTGGGCTCCTCCTAACCTCACCTGTTAGTGTCTCTTCTCTCCTCACCAGTCTCCGCAACTGTCACCAAACAGGAACCTGGGACCCTAGGAAGACCCTTTAGTAACCCTGACTAGTTAGTGGCAGGTGGGGTTCACTAGACCTCACTGCTGCACTAACAATACACCAGGGAAGTAAAGACAAACAGGGGGACAAAAAAAAAACAAACAAAAAGACACAGCCTGCGCACAGGAAAACTTCTACTGCAGAACCTTCCTCAAAGGCAGCCAGGACACAAATGACAGTGTATCTTCAGTAGGGAACGCTGGGATACACCACTATTTAAAGCTGAAGGGTGTGACTACTTAGTACAGCTGATTACTCAGCAAGGAACTGATTTGGAAAAGCTGCAATAGCAAAACTGGCACTTAACCACTTCAGTGCCAAGAGAAATGAAACCCATTTAAATGAAGAGAACAAGATGAGAGGCTCCAGTCCAAAGGCTGTCACTGGTATCTACATGCAGGAAGACGATCGTGACAGTACCTCTATAATGGGCAGAGCTACCAATGGACTCCAGAAATCTGCCATGGGGCCGGTCAGCTGACACTCTGTGCCAGACTCGCAAAATTTCGGAACCTATTATGAACGTGCCCATCACTTGTGTCACTGTTCGGTATCATCTGCAGTGTAGACATGTGACATAATACATTCCTTCCTGCTCATGTCATAGGCTAATAAAGGAAACGTGAGGAACTGCTATAATGTTATTTTCTGCCTATAATTATACTCCTTCATCATTAATGTTTTACAGAACCAGACCCACTGTGTGAGTCACAAACCTGTATCTCAGCTCTCTGGCAATTCTTAGAATATAGAGAGGGGAGCTGCAGGACAAAACTGCATATGTGGTCAGATTCTGGATTTGCTGCATCCACAATTAAATTGACAAAGCTGCAGGAATCATCTAAGGGATACAGAACATTGCAGTTTAATGACAGTGTGGAAGGATGTCCATACCGGCTGCTACAGTCATTTAATGAAGGATAACTCACTACTGGTAAACCTTTTGCACAGTTACAGCATAATTGGGAATCCTTCGGCCTTGGACCAAAATGTGTGCCAAATCCCTCCGAATATATCAGCCCAGCTTGATATCAGGACCCAGGTGTAATTGCAATTTCTGAACTCCCTACTGTTACTCCCCATGAGTTTGCATATTAATAATTGCTTAGCATAATTAATGCAACATAGGGGCCATTATTACTAATTGATAGTAGTAGTGGCTGTCATCGAGAGCTAAAGCTATTGGTCCTTTTTAAATACATATTTTGCTATTCAAATTCATTTATCAAGAAATTGGAATTTTGGATACCGTAGTCATATCAAAGTATGAGTGTATAAACGTATATAAAACATATATACTGTGTGTGTATGTATGTATATATATATATAATATATATGTACCGCCCCCGTGTCAGCAGCAGGGCTGCTGCTCAGATCCAGATCCACAGTGGCTCGAGGGGTCTCCGGACCCGGGGGTCGTGCGGCCACTCAAAACAAATAGGGGGGTATGTACATGGGGGTGGTGTGTGTAAAGTTTGTGACGCCACCCACGGTGTGTAGTAAGGCGGAGTACCACCGCTGCCGCTGGGAGCACCCGGTGGTGATGGAATGGCAGCCAGGTGTTTAACCCCGCCGTGGGTAGATGTAATGCCCCGGGGCTCGGTGATGGTGGCGAAGGGATAACGTTCGGGAGGTAAGGGACACTGCGTACTCACTCAGTCTAATAACGCTGACCCCGACAACTTGTAAACCAAAGTTCTGAGCACCGCTGCAGCAGGGAGGGAGTATGCCTAGATCCCGTGCCCGTTGGTGTTGCTTGTTAGCCTGTGACCTTTTCCTTGGCACCTTTCTACTGATTGGCCACTGTAGTATTGAACTAGTCGGGTCCCGCTCACCCGTATGGCTAACGGAGTGAGCTTACTCTCAGGGTTCACGCTTGGGATTTTCTGGACCGTGCATTGGGAAAGTCCTATCCCCCTCATTATACTAGTACCCCGATTTTGGAGCGGGTGGAGACGGATCTTGAAGGCTCCGTCCTCGTTGGGTAAATTACCAGGACGCTTGAAGCTACTTCCCGGCCTAGGGTCCACGTACCCCGTCGTGCCCTGGCCCCTGCCCGGAGATGGCACAAGGCCTCCGGCTGCCCTCCTCGGCAGTTCTGTGCCCCTTGTCACGATCCCCTGCGACCGGGGCCAGCTCCTACCAGACCAACATCTGCCACCTACTACACGAGGAGCCCAGCTCCTGACCTCTCCACTTGAGTCACTTCACACTGTCTGTCGCCTGACACTCCTGACCCTCCCTAACCAACCCCCCAAGTGGGCGGCCCTATTCCCTTCAGGCTACCCATTGGTGTGTCTGGTGGGTGTGGTGCAGAGTGTTCCTAAGATTTCGATTAGCCTGTTCTTAGCAACACCAAAGGCCAGGGACCCGTAGCCAAGGAGGAGGTAGATATCATGCAGAATGGCAGATTGCATAATACCCTGTGACGACCTGATGGGCCAGGGCGTCGTATGTATGTGTGTATGTGTGTATGTATGTGTATATATGTATATATATATATATATATATATATATATAATATGAAAGAAATAAGGTTAAAGTAGACATATATTGGTGACCCTGGACATTATGACAAGCAGCAGAATGAACTCATCCATTGTATATATTGCAAGTTCCAGTCAGTAAACTGAAAACCCCACGTAGACGGATATAAAGAATACAGTTATCTGATAAGAATGTATTTAGTAAGTCATTTTGGCACTATAGCCTTCCAGGCATGGAAAACACTCTAATCTTTAGGTTAATTGCTTGTCATAAGTGACAAATCTATATATATAATTGCCTTATTCTGTCTGTCTGTCTGTCTGTCATGCTTCAAAATTGTGTCCTTCCGGTGACATTGTGTCCTTACGGTGACACAAAGCTGATTGGCCGCTGGGCTCGCCATGGCCCCGCCCCCCACACCGATTGGCCGCTCGCCCAGGCTGCCCCCACACGGATTGGCCAGCCGCTCGCCCAGGCTCCGCCCCCCCCACAGATTGGCCTCTCGCCCCGGCACCCTACAGGCATTGGCAATTCGGCCCCGCCCCGCCCCCCTCACGCAACGCACGCTAGCTCTGGCCCCGCCCACCTCCCCCCGCGCATTCCCCGAACTGACACGGCTGTCACGGAGGTGAGTACTGTACTCCCCCCCCCCCCCCCCCCCCCCCCCTCTCCCCCCCCCCCGTGCATTCCCCGAACTGACACGGCTGTCACGGAGGTGAGTACTGTACTCCCCCCCCCCCCCCCCCCCGTCCCCCATCCCTCGCTCGCACGGGAGTGGTGTGGGCTCCCGTGCGAGCGGGGGACAGGATACGTTGGCATGGTTACAAGCGCATCAAGGTCCTGCAGCGGCGGAAGATCCACACGCACACACATAACAGCACACACACACACATACACACACATCAGATCACACTCACTCTCACACACACACCTCACACACACATCACACACACATCACATCGCATCCACACACTCACAGCATCCGGCGATATCGCTTGCTTCTCGGCCTCGATACTGTGCTGTTGTGACCTTCCAGGACCTGACGGAGGATCACATGGCCAGAAGCACGTGGTATCTCCGGATGTTGTGACTGTGAGTGCGTATGTGCGATATCGTCAGTGTCTGTGTGTGTGAGTGTATGCGATCGGGTGTGTGTGAGTGTCGGGATCGGGTGTCTGTGAGTGTATGCGATCGTGTGTGTGAGTGTCGGCAGAGGAGCACGGCGTGCTGGAGGAGGCTGGGAGCAGAGAGGCTGATCTTGGGGGAGGCTGATGCTGGGGGAGACTGGGAGGGGAAGGCTGATGCTGAAGGAGGCTGGGAGGAGGAGGCTGGGAGGAAGGAGGCTGGGAGGAGAGAGGCTGATCCTGGGGAAGGCTGGGAAGGGGAGGCTGATGCTGAGGGAGGCTGGAAGGAGAGAGGCTGATGCTGGGGGAGGCTGGAAGGAGAGAGGCTGAGGCTGGGAGGAGAGAGGCTGATGCTGGGGAAGGCTGATGCTGAGGGAGGCTGGGAGGGGAAAGCTGATGCTGGGGAAGGCTGGGAGGACGGAGGCTGGGAGGAGAGAGGCTGATCCTGGGGAAGGCTGGGAGAGGGAGGCTGATGCTGGGGGAGGCTGGAAGGAGAGAGGCTGATGCTGGGGGAGGCTGGAAGAAGAGAGGCTGATGCTGGGGGAGGCTGATGCTGGGGGAGGCTGGGAGGAGAGAGGCTGATGCTGGGGAAGGCTGGGAGGAGAGAGGCTGATACTAGGGACAGAGAGGAGAGGCTGATGCTGGGGACAGAGAGGCTGATGCTGGGGACAGAGAGGCTGATGCTGGGGACAGAGAGGCTGATGCTGGGATGAGAGAGGCTGATGCTGGGAGAAGAGAGGCTGATGCTGGGGACAGAGAGGCTGATGCTGGGGACAGAGAGGCTGATGCTGGGGACAGAGAGGCTGATGCTGGGGACAGAGAGGCTGATGCTGGGGACAGAGAGGCTGATGCTGGGGACAGAGAGGCTGATGCTGGGGACAGAGAGGCTGATGCTGGGGACAGAGAGGCTGATGCTGGGGACAGAGAGGCTGAAGCTGGGGACAGAGAGGCTGAAGCTGCGGGCAGAGAGGCTGATGCTCCGGGTAGAGAGGCTGATGCTGGCGCAGCATGGCGGATGGAGCACGTTTGGGAGTGCGCAGCATGGCGGATGGAGCACGTTTGGAAGTGCGCAGCATGGCGGATGGAGCACGTTTGGGAGTGCGCAGCATGGCGGATGGAGCACGTTTGGGAGTGCGCAGCATGGCGGATGGAGCACGTTTGGGAGTGCGCAGCATGGCGGATGGAGCACGTTTGGGAGTGCGCAGCATGGCGGATGGAGCACGTTTGGGAGTGCGCAGCATGGCGGATGGAGCACGTTTGGGAGTGCGCAGCATGGCGGATGGAGCACGTTTGGGAGTGCGCAGCATGGCGGATGGAGCACGTTTGGGAGTGCGCAGCATGGCGGATGGAGCACGTTTGGGAGTGCGCAGCATGGGGGATTCAGCACGATGGGGAGTGCGCAGCATGGCGGATGGAGCACGTTTGGGAGTGCGCAGCATGGGAGATGGAGCACGATGGGGGGTGCGCAGCATAGGGGATGGAGCACGATGGGGAGTGCGGAGTATGGCGGATGAAGCACGTTTGGGAGTGCGCAGCATGGCGGATGGAGCACGTTTGGGAGTGCGCAGGATGGGAGATGGAGCACGATGGAGGGTGCGCAGCATAGGGGATGGAGCACGTTTGGGAGTGCGCAGCATGGCGGATGGAGCACGTTTGGGAGTGCGCAGCATGGGAGATGGAGCACGATGGGGAGTGCGCAGCATGGCGGATGGAGCACGTTTGGGAGTGCGCAGCATGGGGGATGGAGCACGATGGGGAGTGCGCAGCATGGCGGATGGAGCACGTTTGGGAGTGCGCAGCATGGCGGATGGAGCACGTTTGGGAGTGCGCAGCATGGCGGATGGAGCACGTTTGGGAGTGCGCAGCATGGCGGATGGAGCACGTTTGGGAGTGCGCAGCATGGCGGATGGAGCACGTTTCGGAGTGCGTAGCATGGCGGATGGAGCACGTTTGGGAGTGCGCAGGATGGGAGATGGAGCACGATGGGGGGTGCGCAGCATAGGGGATAGAGCACGATAGGGAGTGCGCTGCATGGGGGATGGAGCACGATGGGGAGTGCGCTGCATGGGGGATGGAGCACGATGGGAAGTGCACACCTCCCCCCAACACACACACACACGCGCGCGCGCGCACTGCACAACACACCACACACACACACTGGGAACCACAAACAACTGCCCTACACAGACACCCACACACAGACAACGCTGCACACACAAATATACGCACATACCGCACAACACACACATTGCACAAAACATACCTCCCCCAAAACACACCACACACACACAAACCGCGCAACACACACACACAACGCTACACACACAGCGCTCCACAAACAACGCAACACACAAACAACACTGCTCTCACCCCCCATCACACCCAGACAACACCCAGAACATGTACAGCGCCCTACACAAACACTTGGTAACTACACACAACAACATCTATATATATATATATATATATATATAACAAAAATCATACATGAACTACACAATACGTAAATTCTAGAATACCCGATGCGTAGAATCGGGCCACCTTCTAGTATTTAATATTGACAATGGAGACTGCAATATTAATTATTTCATGTGACAATAAGTGTTTTTCATTGTTCTGTCTTTTTCATCATTCCTCCACTGGCTGCAATTATTAATAGTTTCCTAGCTCTATGTACAAACCAACAATAGGGCATATTGAAATCTAACGTTAAACCATACTTTTCGTGACTATCAGCCTGCTGCTATACATATTAGTTGTTGGCATCTTTAAAATCCAAAGTTTTGGCTATGTGCACATGGCGTCTTTTTCATGGGAATTCCATCTGAAATCCACCTGAAAACCACCGCAAAATCATCCCATAAAATAAACATAGTGGTGTAAAGTCCACCTAGAACCACAGTCTCAGAATGGCTGTGAAGGACAGAGGAGGAAATCCGCTCACTGAGCAGGATCCCGAGGACCCCAAAACCCTTTAATCCCTATACAGGGATCTGGAATTACTACAGGGCCCAAGATCGCTACCTGTGGAAGGCTGAGTTCAGAGGAGAGTAGTCGATAGGCAGGGTCAAAACCAGGATACAGAAAAGGAACAAAATCGGCAGACAAGAGCGTAGTCAGGAAATGAGGCTGAGGTCAAAACCGGAGATGACAGCGAGGTACAAAAAGGGCAAGTAGGAGAGTAGTCAATTAGCAGGCAGGGGTCAAAACAGAGGGATCAATATACAGAGATTAGCAGTACTACAAAACTATATCTGGCAGAGACCTGCAGACAAGAGGGGGAATTAGAAGGGTGTGGTGTCTTCCCATTGGCTGTAGCTGAAAGGTGGTAACTTCAGCTGGAAGACACACGTCACCATAGGTCCCAGGGGAACCCAACTTAGTGGATGGGAGATGCCTACGCCCACCACAGCCACTGGCATTGACTCCTCCCCTATCACTAGTACAGTCCATGGCAGGAATATGGCAGTGCCTGGTGACCGAAGCAGAAGTCGCAGGAGCTGGAAGTGGACAAGTGGACAGCAATGTGAAAACAAACGTACTGTGCACATGTTCCATCCTATGTCCCTTCTTTTAACTGATTCATGGCTTGGGACCCCTAAACTGGATGATAGAAGTAACATTTTCATTATTTGGCCAGGGAAGAGAGGGTAAGGTGAAGGCCACCGATGGTGAAGTTGCTGCAAGAACAGCCACCACAGCAAAATGAAAACTGGCATTTTTCGGAAGCAGTTTTGCCTGGGAAAACTCACCGGCGGTGTCTGAATCTAAACGTGCCATGTGCACATACCCCAATAGTGTACATATTGGTTTTATCAAGGTAAATAGTACAGGATGTGGAGACACGAGGGCCAGTGGGTGCTCTCGTCTGCTGACCTGGCTGTCTTCAGAAAGACTGCACAGACCATGGCTCATCCCACTGAACACTCGCACTCCTTCACCGTGGGCACAACACTACTCAGCCAACACAGGGTGCCGCAACCACACATTGGTAAGACTTTATTGGTTCACCAACAGGGAAAAACATATTTCACATTCCCAGCAAGAACACAAGATGGTACAAGCGACAGAGTCTC
Source organism: Anomaloglossus baeobatrachus (assembly GCF_048569485.1). Taxonomy (NCBI): domain Eukaryota; kingdom Metazoa; phylum Chordata; class Amphibia; order Anura; family Aromobatidae; genus Anomaloglossus; species Anomaloglossus baeobatrachus. Next base: position 53,962,787 of record NC_134364.1, on the reverse strand, counting down.
ACCATTCTGCTGGCCCACCAGGGATTAGAATCTTTGTGACTTTGGTGTTTCCAGGGTCAACTATCCCAGTCAGCAGCACCCCGCTTTTGGCTGGCACCAACTTAGAGGAGATAGTGGCAAGCTTAGGATGCTGACCGAGCTCAGCAAGATATGTAGCCAGGCTACCAAACTGTCCCAACCTGGGTTCTCCAAGTGAATTTGTCAGCTCAGCATTGAGCAGTGAAGCAGTTCTGTGTTCTTCTAGCTGGTATCATGGATACTAGGCTGAAATCCTATAAAATGAATCTTGAAGCAGTTCTGTGATCCTCCAGCTGGAACTGAAGCTCCTTGGCTGAGGTCATGTAGAATAACGCTATGATGACAGAAGCAAGGCCCTTTTATACCCTCAGTTCTCTTACAGGATTGGTGGGGATGGCTGCTCTCTCATTGGTTCCTAGTTCAATCCGATTGCATAATTTTCCTCTGAATTATGTAGTCAGAAAGCAATCCACATTTACAGACAATAGGGCTCCAATCAGTCTGACATGACACAATGGCTAACTTCTCTTTATTTAACAAACAAAGGAACCATACATCTGGCCTAATTAAGAACAGTTCACCCTCCACATAAGTAGCCAGATGCTGAGTCGTCATAGAGTACATTTACCAATCTGACATAGGAAGACATATTTATTATTGTTTTGTTTTGGTTTTTTTTGTGGGGGAGGAGGTTTAGTGGTAATGCACAATCCCTGCTCTTATGAATCTTTAGGGCATACAAGCATCATAAGTGTGAGGGATCTAGGAGCCATAATGGAATGTATGGCCCAAAACACAAGTTAGATGCCTAGCAAAATGACCGATTTCGACCAAAACAAACAATTGCTGGCTGTTCTGGTGAAACAATTGATAGTTTTGACCAATATCTGAAGGACTCAGGCTCTGTGCCCATGTTGTGTATTTGTGTGCAGTTACGCTGCGTATTGCACTGCAGCGTAACTGCATGCGTCCTGCGTCCCCAGCACAATCTATGAAGATTGTGCATAATCCATGCGCACGTTGCGTTTTAGAATGCAGCGATTTGCATGCTGCCAAATCGCTGCGTTCTAAAAAGCAACATGTCACTTATTTTGTGCTTTTTGTATGCAGGTCCTGCTCTGTCTATGGTGGGGGCTGCATCCAGAGAGCATGAAATCGGCTTTTTCACTGCATTCATTACGCAGTGTTTCTGCAGCGATTTGAAGCGCACTTGTGCTGTTCAAATCGCTGCAGAAATTTCTGCAGGGACACAACGCAACGTGGGCACATAGCCTAAAGATCCCTATTGTTCAAAACATTGTTCTGGTTTGTTAAATTTTATTGCCTGATTATAAGCACTGGCTGTTTCATCGGACAAAGCCATGTCAAATGACCGATGCAGAATGAGTATTTCACCAAGGGGGTCTGCATCTATCTCAAAGTTGGGGAACCCTGATGTATACAGCTGTCAATGATGAGGTATTTGGAATTCCCAATCCTCTGTAGCATGACAGGGCGCTGTTCCTGTTCCTGAGATAGGTGTGGGTCTCATTGATGTAATTCGGAAGCTTGTATCCTTACGTAGACTGACACACCATTCCAGCATGCCAGTGGTGAGGAGACTTGAAGCTTTTTTTGCTCCTCTGGGAAATAGACAAACTCTGGTGCCACCTATTGGAGGTAGCAATTCTAAAAGTCAAAAGTGACCCTTTAATGAGTCTTGTCATATGACTTAGGATTTATGCCAGATCAGAACCTCAATTTGCAGACACTGTGTTTCAGGATGGTTGTCACTTGTCAGTGCAAAGTATGAGATCTGCTCTGGCTGTATGAGACGCTATGACGGGGTCTAATAATTTCCTAGAGGAGCGTTGTGGCTTAAAATCTCCTCACCACTGGTATGCTGGAATGTTGTGTCAGTCTCTTTAAGGAGAAAAGCTTCCTCTTTACACCCAGTCTTAAGGCCGCTTTACACGCTGCGACATCGCTCAAGCGATCTCGTTGGGGTCACGGAATTTGTGACGCACATCTGGCCGCTTTAGCAATATCGTTGCGTGTGACACATATGAGCGATTTTGAATCGTCGCAAAAACGTTCAAAATCGCTCATCGGTGACATGCCCCTCTATTCTCGATTATCGTTGCTGCTGCAGCTAGCGATGTAGCGCCTCGTTGCTGCGGCAGCACACATCGCTATGTGTGACACCGCAGGAATGAGGAACCTCTCCTTACCTGCGCCCGCCGGCAATGAGGAAGGAAGGAGGTGGGCGGGATGTTACGTCCCGCTCATCTCCGCCCCTCCGCTTCTATTGGGCGGCGGTTCAGTGACGCTGCTGTGACGTCGCTGTGATGCTAAACGAACCGCCCCCTTAGAAAGGAGGCGGTTCGCCGGTCATATCGACGTCGCTAGGCAGGTAAGTAGTGTGACGGGTCCGCGCGATGTTGTGCGCCACGAGCAGCGATTTGCCCGTGTCGCACAACCGATGGGGGCGGGTACCCACGCTAGCGATATCGGTCACTTTGCACTGACAAGTGACAACCATCCCAAAACACCATGTCTGCAAATTGAGATTCTGATCTGACATAAATCCTAAGGGGCACTTTGCACACTACGACATCGCAAGTCGAAGCTTGCGATGCCGAGCACGATAGTCCCCGCCCCCATCGCAGCTGTGATATCTTGTGATAGCTGCTGTAGCGAACATTATCGCTACGGCAGCTTCACATGCACTCACCTGCCCTGCGACGTCGATCTGGCCGGCGACCCGCCTTCTTATTAAGGGGGCGGGTCGTGCGGCGTCATAGCGACGTGACACGGCAGGCGGCCAATAGAAGCGGAGGGTCAGAGATGAGCGGAACGTAAACATCCCGCCCACCTCCGTCCTTCCACATAGCCGGCGGGAGCCGCAGGACGCAGGTAGAAGATGTTCCTCGCTCCTGCGGCTTCACACACAGCGATGTGTACTGCCACAGGAACGATGCAATGTCGTAGTGTGCAAAGTGCCCCTTAGTCATACGACAAGACTTTTTAAAGGACACTTTTGACTTATAGGATTGTTACCTCCAATTGGTGGCACCAGAGTTTGTCCTCTTCCTCCCTGGAGAGACTATTTGATAGATTTAATTTGCATCTTCTATACATCAATTACACAAAATGTACAAATTAGGAATAACCCTTCATGGATGCTCTGCTGTATTTTGCTGTACTTTTATCATAAAATGGAATTTGTTCATGGGAACAAATTTGTATAAATGTTCTCCATACTTTACTAAATTTTGAATTAATTAAATTGACTAAATTATTTACAGGAGGAGGCATCAAACTATGAATTAGCTGTGAGGATTCTAAATGCTCAAAACATCCATGGGACAGATGTTGGTAAGTTATTTCTTTTTGTATCTAACAACTAGTCTACCAGACCGTACTGTCTGGATCATCGTCCACCGGAAAAAAAAAAAGTTCTGACTTATATGGTATTTCACTCATCATTAGAAGAGACTCACTTGAAGACTAACTCTTTTTAGACAGGTGATTTTGTCTTTTTTCTTTTGCAGAGTTACCTTTTACAAGCAGCTATGTTCTCCTCTTACAGATTAACCCTTTACAAGCAGCACTGTCCTCCTTTTACAAATTATCCATTTTCAAGCATCTGTGTCCTCTTCCTTTATTTGGGCTGGATAACACCCAAGGGCATCTTTTTATATGGTTTGATAAATATGATTAGTCTGAACCAAGTAATATATAGGCTCTTAGTTGGAAGTGAAGTAAATTTTCAACTAATTTTGGTTTTTTTCTTTGCTGTCTTATGGTGAATTAATTTGTCACATTTGTAATTTTCTTTAAGGTGAGTATAGGAGAAAAATAGGTCAATTAATCCACCCATTGTATTCTATGGACTAGCAAAATGGTGAAACATGTCAATCTCATAATGACTATCTCCTAAGAATGGAGCAGTGGCCACACATGTCATGTCACCATCCTTTTTCTTTGTGACTGGTGGAGATGGCAGTTCGACCTCCACCAATCAGCAGTCTATCAGCAATCTTGTAATCTATGAGAGAGACCGATGGCACATCCTACCTTTCTAATGTGAAAAGGTACAAACTGAACATGAAACATAGTAACAAAAAGGAGATAGTTGCACTGTGTAGTGCTAAGATATGTGGAGCAATCACTATGGTAATATAGACATGCATTACTGCTATGAAAAACATGCAAAAATTGAGATACTTAGCACGCAAAAATGGCCAGTTTTATATGAGCCCAACAGCCAAAAGCAAGGTGACCTCTTTTTTGTTGGGTTCCTACCAAACTAATGCCTTTTTTGGGTTAAAAAACCTACAATTTATGGGCGGACAGAAACCTGCAAATAGAGAATTAAAATTGTCTGAGGCTGAAGAGCAGGTGTGCTTAATCAGTAGGTATAACCCTATAATCTAAGCCTAAGGCGATTTTAATTCTCCATATGCAGGTTCCTATCTACCAATAAATTACAGAGTTTTTCAACCCATAGAGAGGCATTAGTTTTGTAGGGACCCAATAAAAAAGAGGTCGCCTTGCCATTGGCTGTTTGGCTCACATAACACTGGCCATTTTTGTGTGCTAAGTTTCTCAATTTTTGCATGTTTTTTGTAGCAGTAATACATGCCTATATTCCCATATTCATTCTTGCACATATCTTTGCGCTACATAGTGCAACTGTCTCATTTTTGTTACTATAGTTCATATTCAGTTTGCACTTGTTCACATTAGAAAGGATGTGCCATCGTCCTTTTCTTAGATTACAGGGTTATGCCTTCTGATTGAGCACTCCTGCTTTTCAGTCTCAGGCGATTTTAATTCTCAATTTGCAGGTTCCTGTCTGCCCATAAATTGTAGGGGTTTTTTTTTAACCCAAAGAGAGGCATTCATTTGGTAGGGACCCAACAAAAAATAAAATAGGTCACCTTGCCATTGGCTGTTGGGCTCATATAAAACTGGCCAATTTTGTGTACTAAGTATCTCAATTTTTGCATGTTTTCATAGCAGTAATGCATGTCTATATTCCCATATTTATTGTTCCACATGTCTTAGCGCTACAATTTGCAACTGTCTCCTTTTTGTTACTATATCAGCAATCTTGTGCATAGGTGATAACATTAAATGTTAAGTGGAATAACTTTTTAATGGTGTCTGTGCAATGATCGTTGTACAGCTTGGCTACTTTGGCCTAAGTTCAACTGAGAATAGAACAACTGCCTAGAACGTCAGTGTCAAGGAGACATTTCATAGTTTCGGAAACCTCATTTTATAATGGTGAATGTCTGCTGAAATCTCAGATTGGAAAGCACCGAGTGTTAGCAAAAGAATTCAGACCAAACAAGTAGCTGGTATAAACCCTTCTCAGTGAGAGCAGGTGCACAAAAGCAGTGGTTTAATTTTTTTTTTACAATCCTTTTATAGAGCAGTTATGGGTTAATCTTTTAGTAAAATTCCTAAGTATGCCATTGGCTATATTAAAAAATATGCAAAAAGTCTGTGACGTGTATCCATTTTGGAACTTCCTCTGCAGCGCCTCCTATTTTCTGACTCCATCTCTTGCAATGTTTCTGGCAAGTAACATCTCAGCCATGAATTTGGACTTGCGCAGATAGCCAGTCTTTTATCACATCTGCATTCCGTTGCTTTGTATCAGTCTGCAGCTGGTGACCTTGGCGTACACATACTTTTCCTGATATGCTGCAGTAATCAGAAAACAGACTGAAATATATATTTTGTACTCTCACAGTAAAAAAGCATATAGACAAATACTTTGTATTCTCACAGTCAGGATCTCAACATCCAATATCAAAATTCAGAACCTATCCAATGGAACTACAAGTCTTCTACCTTTTGGCTTTACTTACTATAGGTTTTATGTTGTGTTTGTACTGTGATATACATGTTTAGCTTACTGAAAGGGATCTCTACTTGTACACAGTGAGCAAACCGGACTGCTATGTATGCTTGCAACTTCCAACATCTTTGTCAGATAGAAAGAGAACCAAGACAATTTGGAATAATGCGAACCCTGTTTGGGATGAAACCTTTCACTTCAGAATCCATAGCCAGGTTAAGGTAAGAAGTAATAATCTTATGCATGACAAAAAATAAGACCCTGTACAAACTCATTTCTGCAGTTTTTTACAGAGGTTATATACGGTACCTTGAAAAAGTATTCATACCCAGTGAACTTTTCTACTTTTTTTTTTCAGATCACACCTACAAATTGAAATGTATTTTATTGTGATTTTATGTGATATACCAACACAAAGTAGCACGTTTTTGTGGAGTGTTAGGGAAAGGATACATGGCTTTTTAAATACTTTTGAAAAATATAAATCTGAAAATGGAGTCAATACTTTGTAGGACCACAGTTCGCTGCAGTTATTGTTAGGCATCTTTTGGGGTCTGTTTCTACCAGCTTTGTACATCTAGAGGCTGAAATTTTTGCCTGTTCTTAGCACACGACCTCTAACTCAGTGAGATTGTATGGAGACATCTGTGAACAACAATTTTCAAGCCTTTCCATAGATTCTCAATGAGATTTAGGTCTGGACTGTGACAGGGCCATTCACATGCTTTGATCTAAACTACCCATTGTAGCTCTGGCAAGATGTTTAGGGTCATTGTCCTGCTGAAGGTGAACCTATGCCCCAGTCTCAAGCCTTTTTCAGCCTCCATCAGGTTTTCCTCCTGGATTGTCCTGTATTTAGCTTGTATTTAACTCCATCCATCGTCCCATCAATTCTGACCAGTTTCTCTGTCCTTGCTGAAGAAAAGCCTTTTTACAGTATGATGCTGCTAAAGTTAAAGAATACTGCAGGACACTTCATTATAGAAAGCAGACACCCCCAAAAGAAAGAAGACAGAAGACCCCGCAATCGTACTCGCTAGACGTCGAACAGGAGGATGCACACCCACATCAGATCACACATCCACATCAAATCACACACCCACGCACAAAAGACTGCACATCCACATCAGACCGCACATCCACATCAGGCCGCACATCCACATCAGGCCGCACATCCACATCAGATCGCACACCCACACACATCAAATCACACACACATCAGATCACACATACAAACATCAGATCACACACACAATCACACACAATCACACATCAGATCACACACACACGCTCATTTACCACATTGGGCGATACCGATTGCTTCTGGCCGACAGAGAATCCTAAGACGCAGTGTGGTGGAATGCATAGAGGACCTGCGGTTCCACTGCTGAGTCCTCCATATGTTCCACTGCACTGTGTCCCATCCTCCCCTGTTGGCTGGAAGTAATCGGTATCACCTGATGTGGTGAGTGTGTGTGTGCAATCTGATGTGCGTGTGTGTGTGTGTGTGTGTGTGTGTGTGTGTGTGTGTATATGAGTGTGTGTGTATGTGCGATCTGATGTATGTGAGTGTCGGCCAGAAGCAGGGGTGGACCGTGTGGAGCATACCTAACAGGAGCGCTCGCTGAAGATCGCAGGCGGACCTGGGAGCCATGCAGACGTCTGGGGTCTGTTAGTATGGTACTCCTGAGGAAGGAGGCTGTTATTTTTGGTTGGGGGGTTAAACTTACCCCCAAGTGTGTTTCCCCAAGAATAAGACCTACCCGAAAAATAAGCCCTAGCAATTTTTTCGTGGGAAAAAATAGTATAAAACAGTGTCTTATTTTGGGAAAAACGGTACATTCAGTCAACGTCTGTTGATTATAAGTTTCTGTCCAGAATAAAAGTTATAAATATTTCCTGGTATCCACAGAACATCCTGGAATTGTCTGTGCACGATGAGGACATAGGGACGGCGGACGACCATTTGTTCACCGTGAGTTATGACCTTGGAAACATTCCACTTAAGAAAAATGTGGTGGAAAACTTCATTCTAAATAAAGAGGTAATTGAATGGTGCTCACTCGGCACTCTTTAATTTTTTTTTTCCCTCCGCATACTGAAATACAGGCAAAGATCGGCAAATGCTCTCTTTTTTTTTTTTAAAATAGCTGTGATATTTACTATATGGAGAATAAAACAGATAAATATCACTTAATCATTAAATACACAAATTTGTACAAAATAGTCTATTTGCAATGTAAAGTATATGCGTTACGTACAATACGTTGCAATACAATTTGGTTCTAGTGGATTTATGCGTCTAAAACGTATATGTCTATTTTGACCCTGCAGCTTTATTATCCTGCGCTAAGCGTTACTGCAGAAAGTTGTGTTTGCTTACATAGTTATTCTTCAAGGGAACCTGTCACCAGATTTGGTGACTGTAAGCTGTGGCAGCCACCACTGGGCTCTTATATACAGTATTCTAACATGCTGTATATAAGAGCCCAGGCTGCTGTGTAGAACATAAAAATCACTTTAAAATATGCACCTGAATGGTCGGTGCGGTGCAGATGGGTTGGATGGGTGTCTTCATTCTCCGAGTGTGGCGCCTCCTCTTTCGGCCATTTCCTCCTTCTTCTGAAGCCTGGGTGCATGACACATCCTACGTCATGCACACGCGCCGGCATCGAGGTCCTGCGCAGGCGCACTATAATACTTTGATCTGCCCTGCTCAGAGCAGATCAAAATGCGCCTGTGCAGGACCTCAATGCCGGCTCCTGCTGTCGACTCTCTGGCTTCTGGTGACGTCATGTCGACAAGGCAGCTCCTTCTCTTCCGCTCTGCCCTGTTGATGAAGTGTCACTTCTGGCATCATACTGATTGATAGATAGCTCCGCTGCCTAACTGGAGGAGATGGCTGTCAATCAGCATGACATTTGCAGAGACAGCCTGTCAGCAGAGCGGAAGAGAAAGAACTGTTCTGTTGACGTGAGGTCAAATGACGCCACCTGAGCTGGGAAAGATTGTCTTCATGCAGAATAGGCAGATTGTTAAAAAAAAAACCTGAAGTCATGGGTAATGTCTTTAATGAGCTGCCTGAAAAAGCTGTTTCCAGCCACATAGAAAATTAATGGAGCAGTGGTTGAGCATGTGCTCTGCCGCTCCATCCCATAAAAGATCCCCAATCTGTTGATCACTGTGGGCCCCAGGAGTCGGACCCCATCTGATCAACAAGTTATCACCTAACTTGTTTTTTTCCGGACATTCCCCTTTAATCCAGTAAGTGGTGTTTTATAGATTTGTAGTTGTCGGCACACGTCAGTTGATTAACAGGACGATCAGTAATTTTATGATTGGGGACTGTCCTGTTGGGATCAGTCAGTGGCGCAACTCGACACTCATGGGCCCAATGCAAAAATTCCAACGACACCCCAATTATTGCAAGTCTTTAATAAAATTGATCTTTTGATATAGGCCAAAGATACTCTTTGGGGGCCCCCTACGCTCCAGGGCCTGGGTGCAAGTACATCCCCTGCACCTATTGTAGATACGCCCCTGGGATCAGCCGTGCAGATGGGTAAATCGATGTTTAAAATGTGAAATATTTACTAAGATTGTAAAATACATTTTCATAGTTTCAGGAGGAGCTTCAAGTGGAGTTTAATCTGGTATTAATGTGAGTATCAAAAATATAATTGCCTGCCTTTAAAAACTTTATGATTTAAGAAAAATGTTAAAATGCGTTTATTCAGCAACATATAAAGGGATGTTTTGGAAAAGATTTGTAAAACATAACGTGTGCACCGTATGCTGATAAATGGATTACAAAAATGATGTAATAATCAGTAATGTGATAATGGTGTGTATAGAGGTGTTGGTGGCTCTGCCAGCAGGTTACACTGGGGTCCCTTTTGTGATAGGTCCCGATCCGTACCATGGTTTACTTTCTATGTCATCAAAGTATGCGATACAATTTATACTAAAACAAGGGCTTTGTAGAGATGTTTTACGAATAATCCAGTAGAAACTATTACCCAGTGGGGCATCATGGCAGACCTTTACCCAATGGGGCATCATGGCAGACCTTTACTCAATGGGGCATCATGGCAAATCTTACCCCAATAGGGCATCACGGCAAACCTTACCCAATGAGGCATCACGGCAAACCTTACCCAATGGGGCATCATGGCAAACCTTACCCAATGGGGCATCATGGCAAACCTTTACCCAATGAAACATCATGGCAAATCATACCCAATGGTGCATCATGGCAAACCTTTACCCAATGGGACATTATGGCATACCTTAAACAATGAGGCATCATGGCAAACCAAATTCAATAGGGCATCATGGCAAACCTTACCCAATGGGACATCATGGCAAACCTTAAACAATGGGACATCATGGCAAATTGTACCCAATGGGGCATCATGGTAAACCTTTACCCAATGGGACATTATGGCAAACCTTGCCCAGTGGGGCATCAAGGCAAATCTTACCCAATGAGACATCATGGCAAACCTTTACTCAATGGGGCATCATGGCAAATCTTACCCCAATGGGGCATCATGGCAAACCTTACCCAATGGGGCATCACGGCAAACCTTACCCAATGGGGCATCACGGCAAACCTTACCCAATGGAGCATCATGGTAAACCTTACCCAATGGGGCATCATGGCAAACCTTACCCAATGAGGCATCACGGCAAACCTTACCCAATGGGGCATCATGGCAAACCTTACCCAATGGGGCATCATGGCAAACCTTTACCCAATGAAACATCATGGCAAATCATACCCAATGGTGCATCATGGCAAACCTTTACCCAATGGGACATTATGGCATACCTTAAACAATGAGGCATCATGGCAAACCAAATTCAATAGGGCATCATGGCAAACCTTACCCAATGGGACATCATGGCAAACCTTAAACAATGGGACATCATGGCAAATTGTACCCAATGGGGCATCATGGTAAACCTTTACCCAATGGGACATTATGGCAAACCTTGCCCAGTGGGGCATCAAGGCAAATCTTACCCAATGAGACATCATGGCAAACCTTTACTCAATGGGGCATCATGGCAAATCTTACCCCAATGGGGCATCATGGCAAACCTTACCCAATGGGGCATCACGGCAAACCTTACCCAATGGGGCATCACGGCAAACCTTACCCAATGGAGCATCATGGTAAACCTTACCCAATGGGGCATCATGGCAAACCTTACCCAATGGGGCATCATGGCAAACCTTACCCAATGGGGCATCATGGCAAACCTTACCCAATGGAGCATCATGGCAAACCTTACCCAATGGGGCATTATGGCAAACCTTACCCATTGGGGCATCATGGCAAACCCAATCTACTAAAAGTACAAATACATAGGCCAAAGTGGAAAGCGGCTTTTTAATTTTCTTTTAAAAAAAGAAAGTTTTTTTTATAACGTAAACCAAGGTGCCGCTGTGAGTTGATCCTTGACTTTTATATATTCTTTTTTATTGTTCCAGCCCAGAATCACAGAAACAAGTCACTACTAATGGAGTCCTAGTGGTAAGTGATAAAAATGGGTGTAAAAAAAGTTGTAGTAGTAATAAAATGTGTGCAACTAGACATTAGCAGTATCTTTTCTTGCACTCTCGTAATTTAGGCAATTGTATATTTTACCATAATTTTGGCTCATAGTTGAGCGGATGCCATTAAAACGTAGTTGCCAGGTTCCAGCAGAATGTTGACGCCATTTATATCTTTTATATTCTGCTAATGAAGAGAGGAGAGAAGATATTGTGATGACCATGAACGTTTTTTCACTGCATTGAGAGACACCTGTAAAAGGGTTATCTGTGGCTTTTTTTCTTCTTCTATGGGGCAATGCATTTATCTGCTGACAACCAGCCTGTGTTGCTCTACGATGATCTTTCCTGGCTCAGAGTAGTCATACACCGCTCCTGGTGGTGACTCTCCTGCTTCTTGTGATGTGACATAGACAGAGCACTTCCTTCTCTTCTGCTCTGCTCTGTGAACAAGTTGTCACTGCTTAGTTCTTGTTGATTGACAGTTGTCTTCTTGCTGCATTAGGCTGAGCCAGCTGTCAATCAACATGATGTCGGCTTTGACGCCCCATCGACAGAACAGAGTGGAAGAAAAGGAATTGCTCTGTCTATGTGACGTCACATGAAGCTCGAGACTCATTGCTCTGTGGCCGCTCTGAGCCAGGAGAGATTGTCACAGAGCAGCATTTCATCACACTAAGCAGTTCACAAAGGTTTATGGGTCCCCCAGAAGTCATTTACTCAAGGTAAGTCTATGGGGCCTCATTTTGAGTCTTGTAGACTTACAATGGGAAAGCAGCTACCGCTATACATGGTAGATGCTGTGTGAACTGGCAAGGCTGAGGATCGGTAGCAAACGTGAACAGGAGAAAATGAAGTTCAATAAATATTGTAATACACTTATTCTACATCACATACTTATTTAGAAAAGATTAGAGGAAATATTTTCCGGGGTGCTAAGCTGGCCCTAAGACTATGGGCCCTGCGCTCACCCTGACCCTGGAGGTACCTTTGATGGTAGGGAGGTCCAGGTCACCACCCTAGGCCCTGTCTCCTCCTAATACCTCTCCTCAAACTATGAACCATGGGATAGGCCGGACACCAAGTAACAACCTCACAAAGACACAGACAAGGGTATAGAACTGAGACTCACTCACAATGCAAATAACCACAGAGGAGAGACAAAACAACACCAGAGGGAATAAACCAAAAATGGGAAGGAGTAATTCACACAGGGAACTATCAAACCGAGCAAACAACGATTCACTGGTCACCAAATAGAAGAATGCTACGGACGCCGGGATATCGCAACTGCAAGTAGAGACTATATTCGGCAATGGTACAGAAAACTCCCCAAGACTTAAGTAGGAGGAGACGAGCTGGAAATGGTGATTAGTAAATCTGGTTCACTGAGAAGCCACACACTGCTCCTGATCAGGGCAGATCAAAGTATTGTAGTGCGATTATTCCTACAGACACTTGTTTAGCAATTATTGGAATGTTTATGTATCGGAACGTGTACCATCAGGCTGGTCAGGAGGACGGTGGTGGCTTTCTCTGAGCTCCTTCACATTACTGGCACAATAAAGTGAGAAATGGCATACACAAATTCTGCATAACGATGCTAAATAATTACCACAATATAGTATAATATGCGGAATAAGGACCACAGTATAAGACCAAATCGCTAATATAATACAAGAAAGACAAAGAACAAGAGGCGATCCAAATAGGTCCAATTATATTTTATTAATAAAAGTGCGGACAGGAAAAGGGAGTCAAACCCGGCATACATCACTGCAGTTAACATATGCACTAATTGTGCAAAACATTACATAGCGTCAAGATTGTGAGCACATATGCACCGTCAAATAATATAATCTGCTTGAATTATAAAAGAGTTTATTTCTTCTTTATATTTACTTTATAAATATCCCTTAATAATATACACAATTCAATTCTCCCTATATGCACACAGGGAAAAAAAAAGTTATATATACTGTGGAAACCACATAAATTGCTCCAGGTTCAAATCATGGAGTATATACTTAATTCATGGACATAGTCCCATAAATTGACTACGTCCACAGATTATAGAGCGCTCTATGGGTTGTGCTTTGAGCTGCGTATGTGGTTTTTTCATCAGATACTGCCCTTGATTTCTCTTCCATGCATGTGAGGATTACTGAGTTATTACACTCTTCCAGGGACATTGATGGTTCCCCTTTTGATATATTAAAACGATCTGTTGATAGTGGTTATATCATATCCTCTATGCACCCTATGAGTTATTGCTATGCAATTTATGGGACTATGTCCATGAATTAAGTATATACTCCATGATTTGAACCTGGAGCAATTTATGTGGTTTCCACAGTATATATAACTTTTTTTTTTTCCCTGTGTGCATATAGGGAGAATTGAATTGTGTATATTATTAAGGGATATTTATAAAGTAAATATAAAGAAGAAATAAACTCTTTTATAATTCAAGCAGATTATATTATTTGACGGTGCATATGTGCTCACAATCTTGACGCTATGTAATGTTTTGCACAATTAGTGCATATGTTAACTGCAGTGATGTATGCCGGGTTTGACTCCCTTTTCCTGTCCGCACTTTTATTAATAAAATATAATTGGACCTATTTGGATCACCTCTTGTTCTTTGTCTTTCTTGTATTACTGGCACAATGTCCAGTCTGGGATGTCCAGTCAGAAGGTGTAGGTCGGACACTCGGCACCGTCACCAATTCACTGATATAATGCAGCCACATGTGAGCACATTGAACAGAGCTGCCCTGTACCTTTGGTCTTTGGCCCTGAGATGATCATTTTGGTGATATATGACTTTTCTTGCAGTGTCCGGAGATGGTGTCTCTGGAAGTGGAAGTACAGAAAAAAAGGAAAGAACCCTTTAAAAGTAAGTGCAATAAAATAGCACAAGTTTTTCTTAGCTTTTTTTTCCCCTACAAATTAAGAAATACAATGTTTTTAGAAATATCAAGGTGCAAATATACAGAATAAAATCAAGAACCTAGTATTTATCTTAAAAAGGGAGTACTAAATATGGGTTTTATGCCCCGAAACTGGATCATGACCCAACACTAAACTTCCATGTCCTCTGCTAGGACTGGAGGACTTTGCCTTTTCTCTCCGACCCCTCATCTCAGAGCCTTAAAGATATCAGAATTGGACATGAGGGACAAATGTTAAAAAAGCAAGAAATCAAGAAGTGACATACTGTTGGTGCTAATTGGCTCATCACATTATACTTGGGTTCATCTAATACCCATACACAATAAATAAGAATGTTAAATGATTTCCCCTTTCCTGCAACTTTCATCTCATATGATGGGCCTGAAATGGAAGATTGTTGATGATTGTAGGGTGAGATGTTGATCAGTCATGTCTGATTTTGGATTGCTGATGTGATGAGTGTGTCACAACCTAATGTGATCTCGGGGGGAATCTGGCATCTGGGATCAGATGGTCACATCGTGTTGTTGATCGCAGATCTCCTTTAGTGCCCGCTCATCGTATATCCTTATTTAAAGCGTATTTAATTCCATCCAGGTGCTGAAAAGGTTAAGTTTCCTTTCTATCCTGCAGTGATCTAGCAGTTAGTTGTAGCCTTAGCTGTAGCCACTCCCTTCTGCTATAAATATCCTCTCCTCACTCCTCCCTATGCTGGCTATAGCTCATACCTATGCTGTCCACTTTGAAGGAGCCAGTCTCTGGAGAAAACTGAGGTGCCGTTCTGTTGCAGCTGAGAAGTTTCTGCTGGCGAAGCTGTGCTGTGTTATTTGTTGTGTATTTCCCCCTGGTTTGTCTTGCTTTCCTTGTGTTGTCTTATTGCAGTGGCGAGAATAGCATCTTGCTAGCGAGTTCAGTGCCAGTGAGGGCCTAGGCATGTAACGGTGCACGGGTGAAGGACCTATCTAGGGATGTTAGACAGTGTTAGAAGGGGACTCCACTCCTCTCTCCCTAGTGCCAGGGCCTTCCGTTGTATTGCTACCCTGGCGTTCCCTCTGTGTTGCGCCACTCTCCGGGACTCCTCTCGAACCTGGCGTGAGACCTGCAGTCACATTGTGACAGCTGATTATATTTTTTTCCCAGAGATAAGTCTGACATGTTGGAGAGCAACTTTCTCATAGAGAAAACAAGAGTACTTGCTCCTGTGAGAGGCGGCCAAGATGGCCATCAGCAGAGCGATTAACCGAAGCATCATTTGCCTAACAGTCATTTAATGTGTATGGTCGGATTAAAACTAGAATTTACTACAGGGTAAGTATGGACTATTTTTAGGCAGCCCCAATTATATTAAAGCTTGACAGGACAGAGTCCCTATGACTGGACTTGCTCTCTTTATCTGTAATGGTACAAATGTGTACATGTCAGGCTGTCACGGGTGACAGTCATGTGGTTTCTGTCCATAGAAGGTCACAGTGTTTGGCTGTGCAGAATGCTCCCTGACCTTCTATTGTTCCTGCTGTCAGTATTCATTGGTATAGGTAGTTTTCCTGCTGGATTCATCTCCACCTTCTGGACCGAGCAGGAGCTCGACTTCCACCCAGCTGCTGATCATCAGCATTCTCTTGGTGTCTAAATACCCCTTCCTTTCTTGCTTGGACTGGTGCTGGGGATATTATTTAGTTAATTCATGTCTTGGTTGTAAGCAAGTGGCTTGTACTCCTCTGTGGTATCTGTACTAAAAACTCTGCTAAACGTCTACCTGTGTAATTTGTGGATAACTAGTTGATGCATTTTCCCCCTGTGTGTCCTCCTTGTGTCTTCTATAGTGTTTAGTGGGGTTGACGAAGAGCTCATCCCACCTGTTCCTATTTAGGGTCCAGCACTAGGGATACCAAGGGTCAGGTAGCCAACTCTGTGCATAGGTGCAGAACCTATCTAGGGTGGTGAGGGACCCCAGGGACCAGCATTAGATTTAGCCAGGGATTACCATCTCCCCCCTCCCTATACACAGGGTTTCCCTTCCCTTTCGCTGTTCGTTTGGTACTTCCCTGTACATAGCATGGCACAGGCCTTTTAGATGCAAAAAGGTGACAAGACAACGCAATAGTCATTTCATGGAGAGGTTCATATTAGTGACTAGGTTGAAGGTACAATAATGGATAATCCTTGGTTTAGACAGGTTACAAAAAGACCAAAATGCAATCCTAGATAGATACTGTAAATACTATGATGATAATATTCTAATAGATTGACTTATATTTTATCCCCTTACATATACAGATAAAACGGAGCTGGCCCTCTCTGTACGAGGCTCTTTTGAAGATACGCACAGGATATTACTACAATCCGGCTCTAGCCATCAACTCAATTCACGTGAAACTGCAATTTTTCATTTTCCAAGGGACTTAGGAACAGAAATGACGGCTTCCCTGAGCCGAGTTTACTCCAATTTTGATGTCACCTTTGTAAGTGGTCTATTAAATTCACAACCCACGAGTCGTCTACCAATGTTCGGTTCATAAGAGTTGTCATTTGTCTAAATCATGTACCTATAAGACTAGCTGAATAAAGCGATAGACAATGAGCTCCCTCTAGTGGTTGTGGATTGCAGTCACAATTGTGATATAGATATATATATACAGTATTTAGCAGGTATCAGCAAAAAGCCAAACAGCCATTGTAAAATTTGGTGCAATCACTGTCAGTGAAACAGACCAGACTACCGCGCGCTGCACAATTGCTGATTGAGTGGTATGCTGACCATGTGTGGTCCGTAATATACAAATGCACACATTGACAATATGGCCGTGTAAAGAAGGCCTTATAGATAAACGGGCGGGTAGCCTGGAGGTCTAAAACACAAAAATGGATGTTTTCTCTCGATGTGTGCTTCCTGACAATAAGGCTATGTGCCCACGCTGCGGAAAATGCGCGGATTTTGCCGCGGATTTCTCGCGGAAAAGCCGCAGATTTCCCAAAAATCTGCAGCAGCGGCACTTCCCAGCCATTTCTATGGCTTTTTGGAAATGCTGTGCCCATGTTGCGGATTTTTCCGCAGCGGATTTGGTGCGGATTTTGATCCGGAAAAATCTGCAACATGTCAATTATTCTTGCGGATTTTGATCCGGATTTTGGCTTCAGAATTGGGGAAAAAAAAACGCACCAAAATCCGCGGTAAATCCGCGGTAAATCCGCGGCAAATCTGCACCTTTGAAAAGGTGCGGATTTTGCGGGAAAGCCGCGGATTCTCATGCAGAAAAATCCGCAGCAACATTCTACCGTGGACACATAGCCTAAGGCAGGGGTCGCATTTCTCATGTTATGCCATGAAACCGCTTTATGACTACTTCAACTTTTTCTTTCAGAGCAGTGAAACAGAAAATGATGGTTGTAATCAAACCACTGTACCGCTCAGTTTAATATCTCCTGTGGAGGATTATATTAATGTCCAAGTACCCGCAATGGAAGTAAGTAGTATTTGATTGGAAAGTGCAGTTTTTTATTTTGCCCAATTGCAGATGTAATTGACCATAAGGCCCAGTGCCCAAGCTGCATATTTTGACACGGATTTTGATGCAGAATTTCAGAAATCTGCAGCGAAATCTGCATGTCCATTGTGAAGCCAGCAAAGTCTATGAGAATTCAGAAGTGCTGTGCCCACGCTGAGTATTTTTCCCTTGCGTATTTGGTGCAGATTTCTTTTTTTCTGCACCAAATCTGCACCAAATACGCAAGGGAAAAATAAGCAATGTGGGCACAGCACTTCTGAATCCTCATAGACTTTGCTGGCTTCACAATGGACATGCAGATGGGCAATGAGCCCCATAGGGGTGAATGAGCCCATGACTATCGGGAGGGTATAGGGTAGGAAGGGGTTAATGTTGAGGGAATAGGGCTGTGTAAGGGATTAAGGGATTGGTGGTTTGGTGAGCGGCGAGGATTGGGCCAGAGGTCATGAGGGGTGGGGAGAAAAGGGGGGGGTTTATAAGGGGCAGTTAGTTGCAGTACCTCCTCTTTTGCCGTTGGTGCCAGTCGTGTTTGGTCAGCATCGCCGGTTCCAGAATGGCTGACCTAGCTGCGCTGTTGGAGTGGGTCCGTGGAGCCTCGGAAGTCCTGGGAGTGGATGTGGTGCGGGAGCAGCTGCGTGCGGCCTGTGGGGACGGAGCGATGGTGCCCTCAGCTGTGGCTGCGGCTGCAGCACCCGGACCTGTGCTGCGTGCTCGGCGGTCGCGGCCGCCGGAGCGTTACTCCCCCAGCGGGAGGGGAGCGAGATCCAGGAGCCCCTTACGGGACCCTCCGGGGCAGGGGAGCCCTCACCAGCCTGCAGGAGCTTTGCCGGCCTCCGGGAGGAATCCTCATCGGAGATCCTGCGGGCCAGAGGTGGGCGGAGCTTGTTTGCGGCCTACTTCCGGTCCGCGGGCGGCAAGGCCCCGGTCCAGATTAACAGCAGCCCCCGGTGATGTGCCGGCCGGGGGCAGAGCTCTGCGGAACGATGTGTCGGTGGGAACTCCCTGCAGACGGCAGGGGAGACGTGCGGATAGTGCAGCACAGGAGCTGCAGATCGCCAGCCAAAGGGCTGCGGGGGATGGGTCCAGCAGCCGGCAGGGCCACAGCAGGATGTCGGTGGTGACGGTCCCCCCCCAGCGTGGATCGTGCTGGGGGGAGGACTCAGCGTATATCGGAGGCCGGACGGCCTTCCTGCAGTCGGCAGGGAGGGAGACCAGTGGGGATGGCAAGTGGAGCCGAAGTGCAGCAGCCGACCTCGGGATCATCGTGGGTGGACGGCGGCAGGACGCCGCGTCGGGCGACACGAAAAAGGTCCAGCAGGAGGCGATTGGAGGAGCAGGGTGCGGTGACCGTGGGGGTTGACGGCCGCCAATCGCAAGCTGTCCCCTTGCTGGTCCCCCCTGAGGTCCTCAGCGGCGATTCGGACTCTGGTGACGAGGACGGAAGCGACAACACAGCGAGACGGATGGAGCGTCAGGAGACTCGTGATACGGCTGTTCCGGATCCGATTCAGAGGCAGCCCGGTGAGCGAACGACGAGTATGCTTAATGTTGCGGGTAGTGTGGGGGGGGTGTCTTCTGTGTCGGCGAGTGCGCAGGGCTCTGGGGTTCGGGAGCCGTCGGCGTTACCGGGGGCAGAGTTTTGGGGGGCAGTTATTGGGGGTGTTGCAGGGGCTGTCGGCTGAGCGAGCAGGTGCGAGCGGGTCTGGTTCTCCGGCGGGGGCTTGGGTGGGTCCCTCGGGTGGCGTGCCGCCGGTGGTGGCGGCGCAGAGTGTTGTTACGCAGGGAGCTGCAGTGGCGACAGAAGCAGGACAGGTGGCAGGAGTAGCGGCCGGGTCGGGCGCGGAGAAGGACGGGGAAAAAGAGAAGGAAAAGGAGAAAGAGGATGAGGTGGTGCGGCTAGATGATAGGGCGCGGAGCGTGGTATACGTTTGCTTCGAGAGTCCGCTGGGGGTGCATTTAAAAAAGGAGGTGAGGGAGAAGATATGGAAAGGGGAGTATGTGGAAATTTTTTCCCTGCTTCCCCTTGAGAAATTTAACTTGGATAAGGTGAAGCCAAGCGACTCAAAAAAGGAGAAGGAGGATGAGGAAAAGAGGAGGTATAGGCTTATTCCCAGGACATTTACCAACTGGTTACAGGCCTTTGCGATCTTAGCCAGTGTCATTGGGGAAAAGGAGCCGGAACATTGTTCCGCACTTTTCGGGTATATGGATTCGATTGGGGAGGCGTATAGAGTGTACGGCGGTTTAGGTTGGTTGAGGTACGACGAACAGTTTCGGCAGCGCAAGGCTCTGCGGGCCGGACTAAAATGGGACCACAAGGACATCTCCTTGTGGATGAGGTTAATGACAGCCCCGGCTCAGCCCTTTCGTGGGGCTGCCGGGGGTTCGGGTACAAGCAACGGGTCTTCGGCGGGTCAGAGAAAAGGAGCTTGCTGGCAATTCAATGAGGGACAGTGTAAATTTGGGGCCTCGTGCCGTTTCAAGCACGAGTGTTCCGGATGTGGAGGTTCCCATCCTGTGTCCAGGTGCTTTAAGAAAGGGAAGGGTAAGCCCGGGGAGGGGGCTGGAAAAAGGGAGGACGCCGGTGAGGGTAGAGGCGATGCTTCCCTATTTAAGTAGGTATCCGGATGTACGGGCGGCCGAGTTATTGAGGAAGGGTTTTACTGAGGGTTTTCGGATTCCGTTTGAATCTGGGGCCCCAGTTTTTCGCCCGGGTAACTTGAGGTCTGCAAGGGAACACCCGGAGGTTGTGAAAGAGAAGCTGGACAAGGAGGTTGAATTAGGGAGGATGGCGGGCCCCTTTCAGGACCCACCAATTTCCAATCTTCGGATTTCGCCATTGGGGGTGAATCCCAAAAAAGAGCCGAAGAAATTTCGGCTCATACATCATTTATCCTACCCGGCTGGGTTGTCGGTGAATGATGGGATATCACCTGAGCTGTCAGCGGTTTGTTATGTTTCTTTTGACAGAGCTTTGGATTTGGTGCGGGCAGCCGGGCGTGGGGCCCTGATGGCAAAAGCGGATGTGGAGGCAGCTTTTCGCTTGCTCCCAGTGCATCCGGACAGTCAGCATCTGTTGGGATGTATGTGGGAGGGAGAGTTTTATGTGGACCGTTGCCTGCCCATGGGATGTTCTATTTCTTGTTCTTATTTCGAGGCGTTTAGTTCTTTTGTGGAATGGGTAGTCCGGGACATGGCGGGGGTGCACTCCGTGATCCATTACTTGGACGATTTCCTTTGTGTTGGGCCGGCAAGGTCCTCGGTTTGTTCATTGTTGTTGTTTACGTTGCAGCGGATAGCGCAGAGTTTGGGTATTCCTTTGGCAAAAGACAAAACGGAAGGGCCAGTGACTGCTTTATGCTTTTTGGGCATAGAAATCGACACGATGGCAATGGAATGCCGCTTGCCGGAAGGGAAGTTGGTGGATTTAAAAGCGTCAGTGCGGTCATTATACCAGGCTAAAAAGGTGAAGCTGAGAGAGCTGCAGTCAGTCTTGGGAAAATTGAATTTCGCCTGTCGCATCATGCCGATGGGGCGCATATTTAATAGGAGATTGGCGAGCGCGACTGCTGGGGTGACAGCGCCGAATCATTTTGTCAGAGTGACGAGGTTGATGAAAGGGGATCTGCTGGTTTGGGATTCTTTTTTAGACAAGTATAATGGTAGGACACTGTGGATGAGCAAGGCAATGTCCAATAGTCAGATTGAGCTGTTTACGGATGCGGCAGGGGCGACGGGTTTTGGAGCGATTTTCCAGACTCATTGGTGCGTGGAACAGTGGCCACAAGCATGGAAGGAGAAAGGGCTGGTGAAGAATTTGGCTTTGCTGGAATTGTTCCCGATCATAGTGGCGCTCGAACTGTGGGGCTCTGAATTTTCGGGTAAAAAGGTTTGCATGCATTGTGATAATATGGCGGTGGTTCATTCGATCAATTCATTGTCAGCAAAATCTCCCCCGGTGGTGGGGTATCTGAGGCATCTGGTGCTCCGTTGCTTGGCACTGAACATTTGTGTTGTGGCGAGGCATGTGCCGGGGGTTCAGAATGAAGTGGCTGATGCGCTGTCTCGGTTTCAGTTTCGCAGGTTCAGAAGGCTGGTGCCGGGAGCAGACGACGATGGAGCACTATGTCCGGAATGGTTGTGGGATCTAGCCTTGGCGTAGCTTGGGAGGGCATTAGGAGATCGGTGTCTGAGGCTACTTGGTGCCGATACCAGGCAGTGTGGAATGAGTGGGAAGAGTTAGGCGGATCGGAGTTCATGGGGCCGGGTTATAATGGCCGAGTGGTGGGGGTTTTGGCGGTGATTAGTGGCGATTTTTCAGCGGGGCGGTCCGTATCGGTAATGAGTTACCGTTTGTCAGCCTTGGCCTTTTTATTCAAGTTGCAAGGTGTGCGGGATGCCACGAAGGATTTTCTAGTACGGCAGGCCATGAAGGGTTTTAGGAGAGGGGTGCGGTCGCGGGACTCTAGGCGGCCGATATCGCTACCATTGTTGGTGCGTTTAGTGGGCTGCTTGGGGGAAGTATGTGTGTCCCCTTACGAGCAGAGGCTGTTTGCAGTGGCATTTGTGTTGGCCTTTTTCGGGGCCTTTCGGATTGGCGAGTTGGTTAGTCCGGCGAAGCAGGTAGTAGGAGGTTTGTTGTTGGAAGACGTAACGCTTGGAGTTGATCGGGTGGAATGTCGATTACGTTTTTCCAAAACGGACCAGGTGGGGCGTGGGCGCCTGGTGGTTTTGTATGGGATACCTGGACACCCATTGTGCCCGGTTGGGCAGGTGGCGGAGTTTTTGAAGATAAGGGGAGGTTATCCTGGGGTTTTCTTGAGACACATGGATGGTTCTGCGCTGTCCAGATTCCAGTTTATTGCGGTTTTAAAAACTGTGTTGGCACGAGTAGGGGAGGTGCCAGGTGACTATGGGTCACACTCCTTTCGGATTGGGGCAGCGACAGAGGCGGCCAGGTGGGGCTTGAGTGATGATTGTATCCGGCGTATTGGGAGATGGGAGTCGTCCAGGTTCCGTTTGTACATACGGCCTCACCTGCTGAGGGGTGAGGGGGAGTGACTCGGCTGGTTTGGAATTACGGGGGTTAATAGGTGTTTATTGTGAGACATGGTTTTTGTTCAGTTGCTGTTTATTCTTGGTTTTATATTTTTTAGGTGTGTGCCTGGTGTGGATTCTCGGGCATTCCTTTCTTCACTGGGGAGCGTTGCGGGCGGATGTGCGTCCCGACGGTCGGCAACTTGGCGTGGCGAGGACGGATGCACGGGTCAAATGGATCGGGATTCGGGGCATGACCTGGGGGAGAGTTTGGCCAGAGGTGGCTTACTATAGCAGGATCGACCAGGATCCTAATGTTCTCATTTTGCATGTGGGGGGGAATGATTTAGGGGTGAGGACAGCAAGGGAACTAAAAAGGGACATTAAGCTGGATCTTTTGCACCTGTGGAGAGCGTTCCCGGGTATTATTATCGTATGGTCGGATATTGTGGCTAGGGAAAATTGGCGTTTTGGGAGGTCGGTCGACCGTATTAATAGGGCACGTATTAAATTGAATAGGGCGATTGGCCGGTTTGTGGCGCGGAATGGGGGCTTGGTGGTGCG
The DNA here is from genome assembly GCF_048569485.1 of Anomaloglossus baeobatrachus. Classification (NCBI taxonomy): domain Eukaryota; kingdom Metazoa; phylum Chordata; class Amphibia; order Anura; family Aromobatidae; genus Anomaloglossus; species Anomaloglossus baeobatrachus. Next base: position 53,939,287 of record NC_134364.1, on the reverse strand, counting down.
ACATAAGGAATTGGAGGAGTCGGCAGGTCAATATTTGAGGAGAGATGGGGGTGCATCTCACAGATATCGGCTTGGACTTGTGGATGCTTGGTTTGCGGGATGGTCTGGAGCAAGCCATAGGGGTGTGGGGGGCCCGGGCCACGTAAGGAGTCACGCGGCCGGTCTGTGGCGGGGGGATAGGTCCGTTCCTAGAGGCTGGGAGCACCGATAGTCGGTGGGGAGTATGAAGTCACTCAGGGGTAGTGGCTTCAGACAGGATTGGGAACTTGTGGGCGTAGGTCCTGCAGGTTCTGGGGAGGGGTATTTTAACGATGGAACGTTAGTACCCCACACCTTGGGTTGGTTGGACACAGCCGAGGTGGTCCTCTGGGCCAGTGGTATGTTACGGCCAGGGGATAAGGATGATTAGTGGCTTCTTGGACGGACCTATCGGTTGTTTGCCAGTTGGGAGGGTATACATGTATCGGTTTATGTTTAAAGAGGGTGGCATGCTGAGCCACAAGTTTTGATACATGTATACTGTTAAATAAAAGCTGTGGCCATTCGCCCAAAAAAGTTATGTCTTTATTTCAAGTAGAGTGGTTAAGAGGTGTTTTGGTACATGGGAGACCCAATTATCCCTTTTAGATACGTCAAGATTTTGCTGCAGATTTCTGAAAATACGTGTCAAAACTGCACAGAGTGGGCACTGGGCCTAAAGAATCACTGAATTAACCTCATGCTGTCGGTTCACTGCTTTTTTACATCCTAGACATATCCCTTTACATTAGGGTGTGAAAAGGAAGTGATTAATCAAGGACTAGTAATTTCGTGACTGCCACTGAGGCTATGTGCGCACAGTGCGTTTTTCGCGTTTTTGCGCGTTTTTTCGGGTGCGTTTTTGGCATCAAAACTGCATGACTTTGCTTCCCCAGCAAAGTCTATGAGTTTTCATTTTTGCTGTCCGCACACAACTTTTTTTTTTTATGCTGTGTTTTTGAGCTTGAAAAAAAAAATGGACATGTCAGTTCTTTCCTGCGTTTTTCTGCGTTTTCCCCCCATGCAATGCATTGGAAAAACGCAGCAAAATGCAGAGATCAAAAACGCAGCCAAAAACGCACCAATTCGCGGTAAAAACGCATGCGTTTTTTGACGCGTTTTTTTCGACGCGGGTGCGTTTTTGTGCGTTTTTATCGGCCAAAAACGCACAAAAACGCAGAGTCAAAAAAACGCAGCGTGCGCACATAGCCTAACAGCGTTCAATTCCCCCTAGATGTAGCAAAGGGAATTGAGCAATGCGTTTGTAGTGCTTATTTTACCCTTTACTTGCAGTGGCCAATAGTGCATGGTGCATGTAAAAAGTGTGACAGAGGGAGATGGCTCCCTCTGTCATGCCGTCAAGTCCATGTAGCATAATTAAGGGGAACTGATGGTTGCAAAGGCAACTGGAGGCCTAAAAATGGCTTCCGATGTGCCATATAACCTACAATCAATATACAGGAATCCAATAAGAATTTTTATATCAAAAGTGAAAATTTTATTATAAGCATAGTGCACAGCAGTATCATATAATTTATTACAAATAGACAACACGTTAATGGATATGAGGGGACATGTATAACTGCAACAAACAAGAAGGTAACAGTCTCTGACCAATTAGTAAACAAGTATTTTTGCATAGGCACAGGCAATATTAGTTTTTTAGCAATCACAGGGGAATCACTTGTATTGAAGAGCTAACCATCACATGTTTAAATGTATCCAGAAATAGATGCAATTTTTAATATATACCTCAAACGTAGGATGAGATGTTACTATTTAAATATTAGTAACCCTGGGTCACATATATGCTATCTACAAATGGATACCATTCAAATACACATGTATCTTGCATATATATATAAGGTTCATTTGAAACCCCCTTAAGATTCTATGCCCAGTGGCTATCACCAATAATTACCAGAGGCCATATTCTAGTGTATAAAGTAAGTCACCCAGTGGTCGTAGGCTGCCACCTCAACCTCAACGTGCGTTTCACTGCTCTAGTTTTGTCAGGAGGCTTAGTTTAAAGCCTAAAAGATCTTACAAGACGCCTGATCTATTAAGCAGCCTATCAGTATAACACTGACAGGCTACATAATGCCTTGTACTACAAAGGTAGTGTAGTGTATTACCTATACGATCAAAGGACCTGGGGACTAATACATGCTGGAACAAAATAAAACAAAATGTTTTGAATTGTTTAAAAATAAAAAAAATGTTCTCAAAATAAAACGTAATTTAATCCAATAAAAAAAAAACATGCCCCCCCCCTCTCCAATATGCACCTATCTGGTGTTACCGGGTCAATACTGACAAATTAAAATATATCATTATTTATCCCATCCTGTGAATGCCACAAAATTAAAATAATGCCAGAATTGACAGTTGTTGTTTATTCCTTCTCAAATATAAATTAAATAAATAATACAATTAAAAAAAAAAAAGCAAACGTTACGAAAAAGCTCTGAAAAATGAAAAAGTTATGGCTCTCAGTATATGATGAAAAAAAAGTATATTTTTCATTTAATTATTTTCTTTTGCAAAAGTATTAAAAAAAAAATACAAACAGTTGACTAAAAAATGTTCACCTTTATGACCATGAATATGGCGACACAAAAACAATTTATATTTTTTAACAAAATTCCAAAAGTAATAAAACTAAATAAATTTGGTATCTCCTTTAATCGTGCTGACCCACAAAATAACGTTAACACCACTTGTCAGCAAATGGAAAGAGTAAAATTCAAAATTGTTTAAAAACAATTGAATTTCTGTCTTCCTTCATTTATTCCCATAAAGAGTTAATAAAAGGTAGCATTAGGGTGCATGTAAAAATGGTGTGTAACGTCTGTCCTTGACCACAGTCTCAGGATGACTGTCACGGACAGGCTAGGGCTAGCCATCAAGTTGGCAGGATCTCAAGAACCCTGAAACCCTGTACAGGGATTTGGAATTACACAAGGTCCAGGAGATTACTGCCTATGGAAGGCTGCAATCCAGGAAAGAGTGGTCGTCAGGCAGGGTCCAAACCAGGAGGCACAAAAAGGGACAAAATCGACAGGCAGAAGCGTAGTCAGTAAACCAGGCCAAGGTCAAACCGGAGATGGGAGTGAAGTACAAAACACGGGAGGCAGGAGAGTAGTCATGAAATCAGGCAGAGGTCAAAACCAGAGATGGCAGCGAGGTACAAAAACGGTAGGCAGGAGAGTAGTCAATGAGCGGGCAGAGGTCAAAACACTGGGATCAATAGTCAGAACAGGAGCCAGAATGAAGCAGAACTACAAAACTATCTCTGGCAGTGACCAGCACACAAGAGGGGGAATTAGAAGGGCGTGGTGTCTTCCCATTGGCTGTAGCTGAATGGTGTAACTTCAGCTGGAAGACACACACCACCTACAGTCAGCCAGTGGTACTGCAGGTCCCAGGGAAACCCAGCTTAGTGGATGAGTGGAGCCTGCGCCCACCAGAGCCACTGCCATCAACCCCTCTCCTAACTCCAGCATAGTCCATGGTGGGAATATGGCGGCGCTTGGTGACTGAAGTAGAAGTCGCAGAAGCGGACTCCGGTGAGGACAGGCTGCTGACAAATATAATTCATTCTGGATGAAAACAAGCCCTCATACAGCTATGTTAAAAAGGAGATTTTTGCAGGCATCGCCAGCCATCATGGCGGCGTTAAGGTCTATGGAAACTACAGATTCTACCACTCTGCCTGCTAATTTCTCTGAAATTGTTGATCAGCGGAGGGAGATATGAGTGTCGACCTACAGACTTAGGCAGACTAGCAAGAGTAAATGTCTGCTGGGCTGCTTGTTAGTCTCTTTTTATTACATGCTGTGGGGTAGCCAGTCATGTTCACTCCCCTCCTATATATGCTGGCGGGACTGTTTCATTAATGCCAGCTATAGTTTACCTATACTGGTCTGGTGAGGTGTTTTGATCCAGATTTGCTGGTGGTTATTGTGCATTATTGCTGTGAGCGGTTGTGGTGTTAATCCTTGTTGTCTTTTTGTTGCTTACCTTCCTGCTCTTGAATTTCTCCTTTCTGGTCAGAAGAATAGAATAGCCAGGCACGAGACTCTGGCATCTCCATCATTAGGGGTAACACTGAGGTTAGTGATAGCCTAGGGTCCCCTATCATGAGGGACTGCAGAGGAAACCTCTGTCCCTTGCTATTCTACAGTCACATCATGCCACTTCTAGAACAAGACAATTAATAAATGCAAAAACAAATGTGTGTACATTAAGGCCAAATTAGGCCTGGTTTTTAATGGGATAAATAAAGGCATTACAAATTACACAATTTATCCCCATGTGCCTAACTATCGGGGGATAAACAAGTAGTGGCACAGGTTATACAATGGTGGACAGTTTTATATTAAATATTATATATTTTTACAAAAAGATTGTGATCCTTTTCAGTAAGCGCAGTGATATAACCAATGACATTCTGTTCCTCTTTCAGGGGAAGCCTTTGGACATGCAAATTCGATTAAATGAATGGTATGGTATTTTCTTAGAAACAATTATTTTTGTCAAATATTTGTACTAACAAATAAAATTAATATACAAAGGTATAAAAATACAGATCAGCACAAGATGTCCTGCAGCTCATTCTGGGGGCACATGGGAGAGGGTCCATAGATAAGAGACGTGCTCAATGCTTCTTCTAGATTACAGTAGCACAATGATAGTGATTTTACAGTTGTGAGAAGTAGGAGCTACAAAATTGCACCCCTGCATTTGTATCCTTTATGTATCCTATAAAGAAATTCATGTAGGAAATAGAATCTTAATCTTTCATGTTTATCACAAATAACAGCTCCAAAGAGCTGCTGTCACGGGTGTGTCACGGGTGACAGTTGAAAAATGCCAGTTTCTTCAGAAGATCTTTTAGTTCCATGGTTGTGCGGTACCTTCTGGTATCCTCCATTTTTAGTTACAAGTGAAAAGGTTTTGGTACCGTGTTAGCCAGTTGAAACTGACTAACACAGTACCAAAACCTTTTCACGGGTGAGAGACAGTCATGTGATTTCTGTCCATAGAAGGTCATAGCGTTTGGCTGCACAGAATGCTGTCTGACTTTCCATTGTTCCTGCTGTCATTATTCATTGGTATAGGTAGCTTTCCTGCTGGATTTATCCCTTCCCCTTTTAGACCCAGCAGGAGCTCGGGTTCTACGCAGCTGCTGTTCATTAGCATTCTCTCTGTGCTTATGTAGCGCCCCATGGGGCTTTAGGGTACTCGTCACCAGGCCAGTGGTTTCTTGGGGTTGCTGTGACTGGCCTGACCCGGCTCCGTGCCCTTGTTGGCTACATGAAAAGTCAAACAAACAGGTGTCCAGTGTAAATGTGAATGGAAGGAGGGCGACAAGTCCCTGGGAAGCATTTCGCCGGTTGCAATGACGACTGGGTCTCGGCCTCCTCTGCCGCAGACCCTTCCTGTGACTTTTCCTCTCCCAGGGTGGTGTTGGATGAGAATGGGGGATGCTTCGCAACGCCACCCATGGTATTCGGCCAGGAATTAGCTGCCGCTGCATAGTCTCTCTCCGGGACAGGTGTTGGGTGCAGCCAGGATGGTATCATTCCCCACAGGCGGAGGGGGATTACCCTGGGAGGTTGGTGACAATGGGGCGGCAGTCCATGGGAGCGCCGGAGCGCAGGGCGGCGGCATTTACTCAATCACCGGGTGCGGGTTCCAGATGCTTTTATTTTCTGGGTAAGATGATTTCGTACCCTAGGTGCTGGTCCTCGCCGTCGAAGACTCCGGTGGATCCCGGGCAGGTCAGAGGTCCTGTCCTGTCCGGTCTGGTAATCAGTGGGCTTTCTCCTCCATGCACAACTCTGTACTTGGTGGATCCCCGTGGCCTGAAGTGTCTTGGGATCCCCTCCTGCTCTCTCTCTCTCTCTCTCTCTCTCTCTCACTCTCTTTCTTGGCCCATATGGCAGGCAGCTTGAACCTCTCTTGGGTCGGACCTCTGTCCCCGTTTCCAGGTTCCCTCTTTGCTGATTATCAGTTGAGCTTGAAGCGTCTTCCTGAACTAGGGCTCTGTACTCCGCCTGTGCTCAGTCCCTTGAGTACTCACACCGTACTCTCCCTGGTGACTGTACTCCTTTATCCCACGATTACTGGTACCGGGTTCCGTCCCTCCAGGTGTTGCTAGCCCCGGTCTGGCTGGCTCCCCTCTGCAGAAGACTCCTGCAGAGGTCGGTGTGGTGTTACATCCCAGACGGTTCTGTTCTGCCTCCCTGAGGGGTGCCTGGCAGCAACCCCTCAGGGAGCTGCTCCACAACGTGTCTGCTCTGTCTCTGTCTGACTGAAACTAACCTCAACTTCCTGTCTGCTTTGTAACGTACTCCTACTCCTGCCCCCCCACCTTTGCAATGATTCAGATCGTTGTTATGGTGACTTGGAGTTCCCCCAGTGCCTGTGTCTGCTAGGAACAGTCACTTCCTGACTGTGTTTAGATGAGCTATGTGAGGTGTGTGTAAACTGTGTTAACCTCTTCCTGCCCGGGAAGGATATAATGATATACAAGTAGCGACCAGTCTTAGGGGTGCGACACTAATACATCCCTTCCTTCCTTGGACTGGTGCTGGTTACATTCTTCTGTTCATTCAAGCCCTGGGTGTAATTAGGTGGCTTGTACTTTTGTATGGTATTGTTGCAGAAAGCTTTGCTGAACTTCTACCTGAGTCATCTGTAGATAAGTAGTTCATGCATTTTCCCCCATGTGTCCTCCTAGTGTCTGCTATAGTGCTTAGTGGGGTTGATGAAGATTTCATCGCATCTGTTCCCTATTTAGGGCCCAGCACTAGGGATACCTAGGATCAGGTATCCGGCTCGGCACATAGGTGTGGAACCTATCTAAGGTGGTGAGAGACCCCAGGGGCCAGCAGTAGGTTTGGTCAGGGGTCACCAGCTTCCCATTCCCTAGACACAGGGTTTCCCTTTCGCCATACGCTTGGAATATAAAGAAGACAAAGAGATTGACTACTGCCAGGTATGACCGGGACATGTTTGAGATGGACGGTAACAAACTAGAACTTGTAAAGGACTTCAACCTACTCGGATCAATGATCACTCGAGGCAGTGACGACACCGGAAGTCAATAGGAGAAAAGCTGTGGGCAAATCAACAACGAAGTCACTGGACAAGGTCCTCAAATCGAGGAACATTTCACTGGTGACAAAGACACGGCTCGTACATAGTCTGGTCTTCTCTGCAGTAACATATTGATGTGAAACCTGGACGATAAAGAAACAAGACAGAAGAAGAATCAACAGCTTTGAAACGTGGTGCTGGAGAAGGATGTTATCAATACCATGAATGGCAAGAATAACAAACAAATCAATTTTAGAATAAATCAAGTCAGACGTCACTGGAAGCAAAGATCACCAAGCTGCAACTTGCCTACTTTTGAACACATAATACAAAGAGCGCAATCACTGGAGAAGGACATTATGGTCGGAAGAATAGAAGGAACCATGAAAGAGGAAGAACAATAACCCAATTGCTTGATACTATCAAGATAATGGCGGAGAAGACCCTGGTGGACCTATCTAGGCTGTGCAAGATCGATCTTCCTACAGAACATTCATCTATCAAGATGCCATGGCTCGAGTTTGAGCTGAAAAACGTTAAAAACTCCCTTTCATCAAACTGTAGAGTGAATTGTAACCTTTTTGATAAGAACATATTTAGTCGGGGGGTTTTCACGTTCATGCTTTTAAAGCTAAATCACTGTTTATGAAAGGCTCTACAGCTTTCTCTCCTTCTCTCCCTTCTTCTCTCCCTCCTTCTCTATCTCCTTCTCTCCCTCCCTCTCTTCCACCTTCTCTCCCTCTCTCTCCCTCCCTCTCTACCTCTCTCCCCTATCTCTCTCTATCCCCATCTGTCTCTCCCCATCTTTCTGTCTCTGCCCATCTTTCTCTCTCTCCCCATCTCTTTCTCTCTCTCCCCATCTCTTTCTCTCTCTCTCCCCCCATCTTTTTCTCTCTCTCCCCATCTCTTTCGCTCTCTCCCCATCTCTTTCTCTCTCTCTCTCCCCATCTTTCTCTCTCTCTCTCCCCATCTCTTTCTCTCTCTCTCTCTCCCCATCTCTTTCTCTCTCTCTCTCCCCATCTCTTTCTCTCTCTCTCTCCCCATCTCTTTCTCTCTCCCTCTCCCCATCTCTTTCTCTCTCTCTCCCCATCTCTTTCTCTCTCTCTCCCCATCTCTTTCTCTCTCTCTCTCTCTCCCCATCTCTTTCTCTCTCTCTCTCTCCCCCCATCTCTTTCTCTCTCTCTCTCTCCCCATCTCTTTCTCTCTCCCCATCTCTTTCTCTCTCTCTCCCCATCTTTCTCTCTCTCCCCCATCTCTTTCTCCCTCCCCATCTTTTTCTCCCCATCTTTCTCTCTCTCCTCATCTCTTTCTCTCTCTCCTCATCTCTTTCTCTCTCTCTCTTCATCTCTTTCTCTCTCTCTCCCCATCTCTTTCTCTCTCCCCCCATCACTTTCTCTCCCCCCCATCACTTTCTCTCTCTCCCCATCATTTTCTCTCTCTCCCCCATCTCTCTCTCCCCCATCTCTCTCCTTCCTTTTCTCCCTCCTTTTCTCCCTCCTTTTCTCCCTCCTTTTCTCCCTCCTTCTCTCCCTCCCTCTCTCTATCTCCCCCTCTCTCTCCTTCCCCCTCTCTCTCCTTCCCCCTCTCTCTCCTTCCCCCTCTCTCTCCTTCCCCCTCTCTCCCCTTCCCCCTCTCTCTCTCCTTCCCCCTCTCTCTCTCTTTCCCCCTCTCTCTCTCCTTCCCCCTCTCTCTCTCCTTCCCCCTCTCTCTCTCCTTCCCCCTCTCTCTCTCCTTCCCCCTCTCTCTCTCCTTCCCCCTCTCTCTCTCCTTCCCCCTCTCTCTCTCCTTCCCCCTCTCTCTCTCCTTCCCCCTCTCTCTCTCCTTCCCCCTCTCTCTCTCCTTCCCCCTCTCTCTCTCCTTCCCCCTCTCTCTCTCCTTCCCCCTCTCTCTCTCTCCTTCCCCCTCTCTCTCTCTCCTTCCCCCTCTCTCTCTCTCCTTCCCCCTCTCTCTCTCTCCTTCCCCCTCTCTCTCTCCTTCCCCCTCTCTCTCTCCTTCCCCCTCTCTCTCTCCTTCCCCCTCTCTCTCTCCTTCCCCCTCTCTCTCTCCTTCCCCCTCTCTCTCTCCTTCCCCCTCTCTCTCTCCTTCCCCCTCTCTCTCTCCTTCCCCCTCTCTCTCTCCTTCCCCCTCTCTCTCTCCTTCCCCCTCTCTCTCTCCTTCCCCCCATCTCTCCTTCCCCCCATCTCTCCTTCCCCCTCTCTCTCTCCTTCCCCCTCTCTCTCTCCTTCCCCCTCTCTCTCTCCTTCCCCCTCTCTCTCTCCTTCCCCCTCTCTCTCTCCTTCCCCCTCTCTCTCTCCTTCCCCCTCTCTCTCTCCTTCCCCCTCTCTCTCTCCTTCCCCCTCTCTCTCTCCTTCCCCCTCTCTCTCTCCTTCCCCCTCTCTCTCTCCTTCCCCCCTCTCTCTCTTTTTCCCCCCTCTCTCTCTTTTTCCCCCCTCTCCCTCCCTCTCTCTCCCTCTCTCTCCCCCTCTCGCCCTCTCGCCCTCTCCCTCTTTATTATCAACATTTTGTTTCTTCATGGCCCAAACAAAACACATCAAGAAAGACACCTAAACTGCACAAAAAACGTGTCCGGTTATGTAAGGTATATTCAGGAGTTCAGTATCCGTATCATGTGAACAAAAAAGAACTACTAAAATCACACGTGAATGTTATTGGATTTACTATGTTGAGGTTATAGCATACATTTTGTAGGTAGATTATTTTTCTTCATGGCAAACTAATAAACTGACAAACAGAATGACAATAAACGTAAGTGAATCAAATACAGTAGCTTTTGCATTACCAAAGTTCCAATTTTTATTTTATCTAAAAAAAAAAATAATAAAATAATAATTATCATTGTAAACAGAAGATATAGGAGCACCATCTGTTGGCAATAACGTAGGCGCTGTTGCAGAATATAAATGTTAGCACTCGGACTAATGTTGTACTATCAGACAGAAAAGAGTACTCCGGAGTGTTGGTCTCCTTCACACGTCTGTTTGAAAAAACACATGTGTGGCGTGTTCTGTTTTGACCATCCGTGTGTTCATATGTTTCATCTGTTTGACACATACCGGAAAAAAACACAACACAGAAGTGAATGGGTTTTTTTTAATGTGTGATAAATAGATAAATACATTTTAAAGCTATTAACCAAATAAATAAACAAATGAAATAAAAACAATTTGGGGTCCCCCCATTTTCCATAACCAGCAAAGGTAAAGCAGACAACTGGCAGCTGATATTATGATGGGAAGATCCATTGTTATTGGGCCCTTTCCAGTCTAAAAATAGCAGCCCGCAACTGCTCTAAAAGTAGCACATTAGTTTAGAGGCACCAATTCTGGCGCTTCACCTAGGCTCTATCCGATATGCCCTCGTGCGGTGGAAATCAGGGTAATGGTCTATGGGATTGAGGTCAGCTGTGTAAAGTCTGCTGGCATCAAGCCCTGATGTTAGTAATGGAGAGGCATCTATCCGACACCCCCCATTACTAATCCAGTAAATAAAAACAAAATACACACATAAAAATAATTATTTATTTCAATAAACAATCCCCAAAACTTTCCCTCTTTTTGTTTATTAAAAAAAAACAAAAATAAAAAAAAACATGCAATTCTACCATAGTCCACCGAATCCAGCGTAGTATAAAAAACCCACAAACATACTGTACAAGCACAGAGAAATAAAATAAAACTCTTACCCTCATTCACCGCTTTATTCAAAAGAAAAATAAAATTCCCAGTTGGTCTGATGTAGTTTAGGGTTTCCAACAAACATCGTTCTGACACTCCATAGACTTTGCTTATAGGGAATTCCGAGTCACGCTGCTCTACGTGAGACCTGGCGCCTCTGAAGGGCGGTGACATCAGTAACGTTACCACTGTTCAGGGTTGCTGGTACACCAGGTCTCTTTGTTTGCCAAAATCCCTGGACTACGTCAGACTAGCTGGGAATTTTTTTTAATAAAATAGTGAACGAGGGCAAGCGTCTTGTTTTATTTCTCTATGTTTGTGTGTTTTTTTTTCAGATAGCCCTTTTTAGACTGAGATGGACTGTGGCAGAGCTGTATATTTTAGGTTTTTTTTAATATCATACTGAGTAAGGGAAAGTTTATTCAAACAAATTATTTTTTGTCTGTCTATGTCTTTTTTTTTATTACTGTGTTATTGGGGGGTCTGATAGACAACTCTTCATTACACAGCTGATAACAACCTCCTAAACCATTACCACATCTGGGCAATTGGGAAAAGATGAGGTGAAGTGCCAGAATTGGCACATCTAAGGTTATGTGCCATTTCTGGGTCGGCTGCGGGCTGCTATGTTTAGGCTACTAAGGACTCAATAACCATGGACCTTCCCAGCCTGATAATATCAGCCCCTAGCTGGTCTGCTTTACCTTTGCTGGTTATCAAAAATCAGTGGGAACCCATGTCGATTTTTTTTTTTTAAATTAATTATTTATTTGGCTAATAGATTATACAACTATCATCTGTGCCCATCTTTAACACTTATGCACTTTGAGGTATTATTTGCTTACAGATATTAATGTATTTTCAGCCCTGAAAAGCTTGATGTGAGATTGGGGTTTGACTTGTGTGATAAAGAGAAAATATTCCTTCAAAAACGCCAAAGACGGGTAGCTGACACTTTGAGAAAAGTTCTGCAATTGGAAGAGGATTTGGCGGGTGAAGAGGTAAGACTCTTACCCACAGTAAGGAGTATGTGGCCCAGTCTCAGTGCAGTAGTTTTTGATAATTTTCTTTTACTTATCTCATTACCACTCTTGGTGTCATAGAGACTGTTAACTTCTGCGGCTTTTGTTTTGCAGATACCAGTTGTGGCAATCATGGCAACAGGTGGTGGAGCCCGAGCGATGACCTGTTTGTACAGCCATTTGTATGGACTGCAGAATATGGGTCTGTTAGACTGTGTTACGTACATAGCGAGTGCTTCTGGTTCCACCTGGTAAGAAATGTTCTAAGTAGATTATTTTAGTGCAGTATGTGCAGAATTTTTATTTACAATGTGTATTTTGAAAGTTTACTAGAATTTTCAATTATGAGCACTAATCTAAAGGGGGCTTTACACGCTGCGACATCGCTGCCGATATATCGTCGAGGTCATGCCGTTAGTGACGCACATCCGGCGCCGATAGCGACATCGCAGCATGTAACACTAATGAGTGAAGATCAACGAGCGCAAAAACATGCAAAATCGTTGCTCGTTGACACGTCGTTCATTTCCTTAATATCGGTGCTACCGCAGGTACGATGTTGTTTGTCGTTCCTGCAGCATTACACATCGCTGTGTGTGACACCGCTGGAACGACCAACATCTCCTTACCTGCGTCCACCGGCAATGACGAAAGAAGGAGGTGGGCGGGAAAATACGTCCCACTCATTTCCGCCCCCTCCTCTGCTATTGAGCGGCCGCTTGGTGACGCCGCAGTGACGTCGCTATGACGCCAAACACACCTCTCCCTTGAAGGAGGGATTGTTCAGCGGCCAGAGCGACGTCGCATACAAGGTATGTGCGTGTGACGCTGCCGTAGCGATAATGTTCGCTACGGCAGTGATCACTAAATGTCGTAGATACGACGGGGGCGGGCGCTATCGCGTGCGACATCACTAGCAAACGGTAGCGATGTCGCAGCGTGTAAAGCACCCTTAAGTGTGTCTGCTGGTACTGAAAGCAAATGGAAACTCTAGAATGCTTTAAAGGGGTTGTCCACTACTGGTGTAACTCCTTCTCATTCCCCTTGTTTGTCCCAAAGGCTATACTTGCCTCCAATGCTGCTGTGGTTCCAATGATGTCTTAAGCCACGTTCCCGGGCCCCTGCATAGACATCCCTTGTGGATACACCTTTAGGCTTTGTGCCCACATGATTTTTTTATGTGCTTCTTTTCTGCACACATAAAAGCATCTTTTGGCAGGAAAAAAAACTGCTGAAAAACCGCACATTTTTTTATTGTTTGTGCGTTTTTTTCATTTGTGTAATTTTCCTGCTTATTTTTGTGCTTTTTTTTTTTTTTTAGTCATGGTGATTGCAGGGGTTCAGGTGCTGTATCCCCGCAATCACCGCTGGGTCTCCAGCTGATGTTACAGCTTGGGACCCAGCTCTCACTGCTCAGAGCAGGGCCCACGCCGCTACCGGCAGTTTAACCCCCTAAATGCTGCAATCAGTGTGATCGCAGCATTCAGAAGGTAAAGAGAGGAATCACTTACCTGTCCCTGGCGATCGGGTCCCTGTAATGCGATCACAGGGACCCGATTGCTGCCATAGTAACCCTGGGTCATCACCATGACGACCCCCGGGTTACTGAGCTATAGAGAGCCTCACACACCATGCTGGACGTCCTTCAAAAAGTTTATTCTGCCCAATTCCAGCCCAATTTCTAGAGTAAGGTAATCTTCTCTGATGAGTCTAATTTTCAGCTTTGCGCAACACCTGGTCGTCTAATGGTTAGATGGAGACCTGGAGAGGCGTACAAGCCACAGTGTCTTGCATCCACTGTGAAATTTGGTGGAGGATCTGGGGATGCTTCAGTAAGGCTGGAATTGGGCAGATTAAACTTTCCGAAGGATGTATGAATTAAGCCGCATACAAGGTTATCCTGGAAAAACAGTTGCTTCCTTCTGCTCAGGCAATGTTCCCCGACATTGAGGACTGTTTTTTCCAGCAGGACAATGCGCCATGCCACACAGCTAGGTCAATCAATGTGTGGATGAAGGACCACCACATCAAAACCCTGTCATGGCCAGCCCAATCTCCAGACCTGAACACCACTGAAAACCTGTGGAATGTAATCAAGAGGAAGATGGATAGTCACAAGCTATCAAACAAAGAAGAACTGCTTACATTTTTAATTTTTTTATGCACCAGGAGTGGCATAAGGTAACCCAAAAGCAGTGTGAAAGACTGGTGGAAAGCAGCCAAGACGCATGAAAGCTGGGATTAAAAATCATGGTTATTCCACGATATATTGATTTCTGAACTCTTCTTGAGTGAAAACATTAGTATTGCTGTTTGTAAATGATTATGAACCTTCTTGGCATTATTTGAGGGCTGAAAGCACTGTGCATTGCTTTGTTATTTTGACCATTTCTCATTTTCAGAAAATGAATACAAAATTAATTGCTTGGAAATTCGGAGACGTTGTCAGTAGTTTAAAGAATAAAAGAACAATTTACATTTTACTCCAAAATATACTTATAAAGAGAAACATCAGAAATATATATTCCCATATAACATTCTTTTTGCTTCCTTTTTATGTCATTTTAAGGCTGCGGCTACGTGGCAAATTGTGTTGCGCAACACTGAAATTGCAACATCACATCTAATGATTTCTTTTGGTGTCTCCTTGTGATTTGTGACATTTGCATGTGTTTTTGACTGTGTCGGATTCTAGTTACAAGCCACATGGAACTCACTTGCCATAGATTCCAATACAAGTCACGTGCGTTTGCAACGTGGCTATTTTTTACGGCAAAATCAGAGCTGTAAAACAGTCGTGACTGCAAATTGCAGGTAACTAACCCAAATTTTTTGTCTCGTGCTACTTACATAAAGAATTGCTGTCGCAAGACACACGTCACCATGTAATCTGAGCTAAATTTTCTTTGTTTACCAATTGGTCAATTTATTAACATTATCTTTTCTTTCTATTAGGACCACAAGTAAACTGTACGAGGATCCAAACTGGTCGCACAAAAAGCTGTCTGAAGCCATAAACAATATAAAGAACCGTGTGACAAAAAATAAGTTGAATACTTTTTCAATGGATCGTTTAAAGTACTATCGCAAAGAGCTCCAGCAGGCGGCCAAGGACTGTCAGAGACCCTCATTTACTGACCTCTGGGGACTAATGCTTGAATCAATGTGGTACAATGGGGTAAGACGTTTTCGCTGCTGCAGAGCTCAGAATGCTGAGCTGTGTATAACCTCGCCCACACCACTGATTGGCAGCTTTCTGTGTACATTGTAAATTTGCAGAAAGCTACTGTAGTAATCAGCGGTGGGGTGTAGAGTGTTGCTGGGCGAGGGATGAAAGAGCTGGTCCTGGCTGGGTAGGTGGATTTGGGTCGTGTGGGCTGGTAACCCATGAAGGCTACATACTGCTGCTGACGTTGGCTGGCCAAGGCAGGATGACGCCTTGTAAATACATGGAGACCAACAGTTTGTTTCAAACAACAGTATTTTACGCAACGGTTCATTCTCGGCAACAAGTTCACACATCAGATAGCAGGCACAAATCTTCCAACACGTTACACTTCTAGAATGCATATTCAGTCACTATCTCCATACCCACTGGGTTTCTTCAGGTCTTACTGGTCCTGTGAGTTACAGCACAACCCAGCCTAATGTTAGAGTGCAACTTATCAAGGTCGTCTTCCCTTGTACCGGCTCCATGTCTATTCTCGTCAGAGGAAAGAGGTTCACCATGGCCAGAGTAGAGCCTCGCCCACCCAGATGCTTCTGTATCCATGTCTCTTCATCTGTTTTGAGTAAGCGGTAGGGTGTATCCACTAGTGCTATGGCAGATTCTGGCGGGCTTGAGGGAAAATCCGCTAGGGTAAGCCAACTTCATTCACATACCAGTTAGGATTAACCCGTTATCTTGACGGTTAGGGGCCTGGCCACTAGAGTACTGCTCTCAGGTTCCTATTGCCTGGGGCCGCTAAATTTTAGGGTCGGTCTCTTGTCTCAATACTGTTCTCACTCTGCCTCCTTCAACACTCTAAAATCGCGCTCTCTCATCACTAGTCTTTTTTCTTTCCAATGTTACCTCAAACCACCCACTGTATATGACCTTCATGAACTACAAACTATCCGTCCTTAACTATCACTCACTAGATCTTCACTGACTTTTCCAGAATGAACTGTCTCTTTCCCTTTCAACTAACTCCTCCCATTGTGGGCTAGTCCCAACACTTAACTATTACTTACCCAACAGTCTAGTAACTTCCTTATAAGTGCTATGCTATACATTATCACATCTTATGGTTACTATACAGTAGACCTTGCATCATACACCACTATATATACAGATACATTACATTACAGCTCACATGGCACAATATTTATAAAAGAGGCAGGACATTACTCACATTACAATACACGACAATACAGTGACATGATTGGTGTCTTCAAAGGAAGTAATGCAACAGCACAAAGTACACTCCCTTACAGGGGCAGGATGGGACCAAGAGGCACAAGACACCTAGTTCTGTACTGATAACCTCCTAATGATAAAACACTGATGTTACTGAAACAGCAAAACACAGCCCAGTAAGTGATACAGCTTGGGAATATAGTATATATCTTTTTCAATCAAGAATTACTTCTTAAGAAGCCATCCGAGAGCTGTCGGTTTTTCATGGATCACTAGTTCGGACTAGGAGGTGAAGGTCAGGTGAATCGAGGATTTGCTGAAATATCTACATTATATCTGCCATGACCCGGCAAACCAGGAGCAAACTAAACTGTGTGGAATGTAACATCTGTATTCATAAAACCGAATGTCCAGCGTGTTCTGCAATGTCTGACCTTCTTGTATATTTCTCATTTCTTTATTTTCTACTTCCAGAGAAACGAGAGCAGGCTTTCTGATCAGCAAGCAGCCTTGGACGATGGTCAAAACCCATTACCTATTTATCTTGCACTTAATGTGAAACAGAACACAATCAGCACACTGGATTTTAAAGGTATCTTCATTGCTGGACATCTGTCATACATCAAATATAATAACTAGAATCTATTTTGTATGTTATTAGCCAATGGTATGTACAAAAAAACCACTGCAACTTCAAAAAGCCAAAATTCACCAAAAAAGTGTCCTTTCCTTGCTGATTTCTGTCTTGTACTTATAATGAGGAGTCCTAGTAGTGTAAAGCTCTGGATATGAACCCCTTAAAGGAAATTACTCATCTTAAAGCAGTATGATGTAGGCCCAGAGACCCTGAATCCAAGGATGTATCACTTAGTCTACTGGGTGCAGCCGTTGTGATGCAATCAGAGTTTTTTCTGCTGCAGATCTAGCAGAGCTTGGAATGCTGAGCTGAGTATAACCCCGCCTACTCCACTGATTGGTAGTTGCTAATCAGTGGTGGAGGCGGGGCTACACAGAGCAGAACTAGGAGGCACGAGACACCTAGTCCTGTAGTGATAAAACACTGATTTTATTGAAATAAGAACACACTGCCTAATAAGTGACACATGGCTGGAATCCGACTTTGTCTCATCACAGTAATAATTTATGCCATTATATATGGGAGCAATTGTGCAAGGTCAAGAAATTGGTACAAGACCTGGTGCAGAGTGCCTCATAGCGCCAACCACACAGTATCATAACACAATTGCAGAAACGGTAACTAACTGAATATGAAATCAATTTGTTAAATATTGTAATTTCAGAATGGTGTGAATTTACCCCCTATGAAGTTGGACTCCTCAAATATGGTGCCTCCATCCGAACAGAGGATTTTGGAAGTGAATTCTACATGGGTCGACTGATGAAGAAACACCCAGAACCTCGTATTTGCTTTTTACAAGGTAAGGCTTCATGCATGTGGCCATATATTTTCCCCATATAACGTTTTAATTATTAACTTACAGACTTCTTGTCACAGATTGTGATGGGATCACTAGGGACAGTGGAGCCTTAACTGGCCCTCAGGCTAGGGGAATCCTGGCTGACCCTGATCCCAGAGGTATGTCTGAAGGTGATGATGTTTAGGCCGCCTTCCTTGCCCTAGCTTCTGAACAGCCCTGGTCTAGTGGTTCCCCTCCCTCCACCCAGGAGAGGGCCAGGACATGAGTGATGAAACCCACACAAATAAACAGACGGGGGGGAAAAATCAAAACTCAAACTCACAGTAATCACTCACAAAGGTATAAGCAATACGTGATCAGGAGGAAACTAAAGGCAAGCAGAAAATAATCATACAACAAGAGTGTTTCTACAACACACCACACAGACGTTCACCAGCAACTGGACAATAAAGCACACGGACCGGGATCGCATAAAGCAATAAGCTATAATTGGCATGGGAGAACAGGCTCCACCATCTTAAAAACATCGGAGGAGACTGTGATAGGTCTCCTGCAACATGTGACTCAAGCAGCAATCAACAGGCTAGCAGAAATTAAAGGGAACCTATGACCAGTTTTTTCAATATTGAACCAAAAAGCTCCTGGGCTGCGTTCTATGAAGGTGCACCTTATTTCCTGACTCCTCTTGCAGACCCCACAAATACTTTTTTATAAAATCTGCCACCACATATGTAAATGAAGCATTCTGGTCAGATGGGGGTATCCTTTTCTTGGTCGGATGGGTGTCCTCTTTTTTTTCTGCTCCTGTCCATTCTTTTTCCGCTGTTTGCCGTCTTCCTTTGATGATTGATGTGGATGACACCTCCGTCATCATCCACGTAGCTGGGCTAAATCGCGTGCCTGTGCAGTCATTCCCGGCTTGCTCAGATGCACTTCACTCTGCCCCATTGCGGGCAGAGCCGAAAACATAGGTGCATTTGCGGGAGCTGGTGGGTTCTCTGTGCAGGCACAAGATTGTGAGAGAGCTCACCGGCTTCTGTAAGTGCCCCTATGTTTTTGGCTCTGCCCGCAATGGGGAAGATCGAGGTGTGCCTTTTCAAGCCGTTAATGACTGCGCAGGCATGCGATTTAGCCCAGCTACGTGGATGATGACGGAGGTGTCATAAACGTCAATCATCAAAGGAGGATGGCGAACAGCGGCAAAAGGAGGGACAGGAGCAGAAAAAGAGGACGCCCATCTGACCCAGAAAAGGACGCCAATCTGATCAGAACAGTTCATTTACATACGTGGCGGCAGATTTTATAAAGGTATTTCTGGGGTCTGCAAGGGGAGTTAAGGAACAAGGTGCTTCATATAATGCAGCCCTGGAGCTGAAGAAGGTGATAATTTTGGGTTAAGGCTACTTGCCCACGGGAGAACGTAACCACTAATTTTGCCACGGAAAACCTGCGGATTTTCTAGATTTTCTAGATAAATCCGAGGGTTTACGCAAGTAGAGACATTCCCCATGTTATCCTATGGGATTTGGGGAGCGCTGTATCAATGCTGCGATATTTGCGGCTGCGGAAAATGCTGCGGATTTCCCGCAGCCGCACATAACTGCATGTCAATTATTCATGCGGAATTATCTGCGGAATTCCCACCCCTCCACTTTGGCGATACAGGGCGGGAATTCCACAGGAATTCCACACAAAATCTGCACTGTTTCTGCAGCTTTACCGCAACAACTCAGCAGATATACTGCAGCAATGGATAGCTACGGATTCTGGGAAGTTGCTGCGTGAACTTGCGGAAATACCTGCAGAAAAGTCCGCAGGTACGATCTCCCGTGGGCACATAGCCTAATACTCAAAAAACTGGTGAGAGGTTCCCTTTAACTCCTGCAAGCCCGATTACTAACGAGCACAGCTGGTTGACGCCCAAGCCTGTCTGTGCAACTCAAAAGCAGCATCGAGTGGAGTATCCGACTCTGCTGTGTGAGTAGTGTCACACATAGTCCTGACACTTGATGGGTTTTGAGGCAGACATCATGTGACACTTCCATATGGCTCTACAGTACTCCTGTACCTTCCTATGGGTCATACAGATATTTGTATTGTGACATGCTCCATTGAGTTATATAGACACACAAGCTATGTGCCCACGGGGAAAGGGTCCTGCAGGACATTCCGCAGGAGCTCCCAGAAAACCGCAGCACAACTTTGTCTGTTTACATGCTGCGGTTTATTTGCGGAATGTCCTGCGGATATGCTGCGGTCATTCTGCATTGAGGACACAGTACCATGGCTTCGGCTTTGCATCCTCAATGCAGAACAAGTGCTGGAGTGATTGTGGAGTTCATACCTCCATCACGCAGCACTTCACTCTCCGGCCGTGTCTGTCTGCACATTGCCGGAGAAGGTGGGCGGGCCTGAACTATCTCCGGCTGTAACATGACCGGAGCTCGTGCAGGCCCCTCCCACCTCCTGCTTCCTGCTCCTGGCTCCACTGCGCTCCTCTGCACCGGAGGAAGTGACTCCGGTGTCTTCTATCAAGGCAGGTAAGTATGGGACCCTGCGGAAAAATCCGCAGGAATAATTCACATGCTGCAGATGTTTCTGCAGGGAAATCCACATTATTTCCGCTGCGGATAAAAATGCAACATGGGCACAGCACTCCCTAAATGCCATAGAGATGGCTGGGGACACGCTGTACTGCGGATTTTTTAAAAATCAGCGGAATTTCCGCAAAAAAATTGCGGCAAATTACGCAAATTTTCCGCAGCGTGGTCACATAGCCTTACGCGTGACTTCATGGTATAGAGCCCCAGGGTCTTCCTGTATCCCTATAAAGGGTCCTACACTCACTTTCTGCTTTGCGCTTTTCCTAATGTTTCGAATTAGTCCATTTATACTAATAAATGCTCCCAAAATAAAGGGGAGTAAGTTAGTGAAGATAAATAGGAGTCTTGTGGAACCAAATCAATTTTTAGAGTTTTTGGTTGGCACTTATATAACCTGATGTGCAAGGATAACCGCAGCGCTCATGTTGGAATTAAATTCCTTTGATCTTGACGTGGCCCTCACAATTATGTTCCCTGGTTGACCCTTGGAACTTCACTTAAATGCGATTATCACCTATCCTGGGGATAGATGACAACTTACAGGTCGGTGACGGTCTCACTGCAAAGACCTGCACTGTTCGGCAAAATGGGGAATTTTAATCTCCAACGGGGCACTTTTACCCTTTTAGAAAATGGAGTATCAGATCGGATACCTAATCGCCACTCTATATTGGAAAAAGCCGAGCGCAGCCCAGGTAATAAATTGGGTAATATTCACACGTGCACTGCTGCTCTAGTCTAATGGGGATAACAGTGCCCCATTGTGCCAATCCGTACAGGTCCCAGCAGTCGGACCCCCACAGATCAGTAAGTTGTCACCTGTCTTGTAAATAGGTGATGACTTGTTTTCACCGGACATCCCCTTTAAAGACTAAATATAAATTAGAAATTTTATATACCACCAAAATGTAATATTTGATCAGCTGTCAAATTGCTATTTTTTTTTTTAAGGGGAAGGATCCAAAATTCACAAATGTATTTTACTCCTCCTCCCATGTAGGTTTGTGGGGAAATGTGTTTTCCTTGAACTTAGTGGACACCTGGTATTTAACAACCCAGCTGGATGCCTTCTGGGACACTTGGGTTAAGGACAGAATTAAGGATCTTGGTAAATTTTTCTTTTTTTTTATTAATTTCAATTTTCTACTTAAATATAAAGTGAAGTAAACGGTGATGATGAGGAGCAATAGTCTAATTGTCACTTTATTCCTCCTAAGACAAAGAAGATATCCGGCTGAGGAGAGAGTCTGTGCACACAAGAACCCACCTGTTCACACCGTCCGGTACTTTCAGTCGAATTTGGAAGGGGCTATTGACCAACAGACCCATAGATGGGGAGCAACATAATTTCTTACAGGGACTTTACTTGCATAGAGATTATCATCAGCAGCCTCAGTTTGCCACATGGAAAGGTAATAGAGAGTTATACTGTCTTAATGGGGATGTCCACTACTTGGACAACCCTTTCTCAATCCCCTTCTTCACCCCCGTAAAAAGAAATAAGCCTATACTCACCTTTGGTGCGGCCTCAGTTCCAGTGATATCTGAAGTTGTGTTCCTGAGACCTACATGACATTGTTTAGACACGCAAATTCCGCAATCAATCAGCGCCCGGCATCGCTCTGACCGCTTTCAGAAATTTGAGCAGGATGTGAGCGCAGCGCTGACTTACTGCTCAAACGTCCACAGGTGGGGAGAAGGAAGCCGGCACTGACTGATCATGGGGCTCGCGGGTCATAACAATGTCTCGTGGGCCGCAGGAACGCGGCTTCAGAGATTGCTGGGACTGTGGCCGCACTGGAGGTGAGTATAGGCGTATTTATTTTTATGGGGTTGAACAAGCGGAATGAGAAGGGGTTGTCCAAGTAGTGTACAATCATTGTCAAGCTGTAACTTCAAATATTGAAATGCCTAAAACTAATAATAATTATTGTTCTGTTATTGTCATGATATATGCTTGGCTCAGTCGCCACTGAGCCATTGCATGTTTCCTATTTCCAAGGTTTAATCCTCTGGCCTCGTTCCGGAGGTCATGCTGCTATATCTTTGTGCTGTTACCTCTGGAGTGTCGGCAGTAATAGTTTCTGTTTGGCAGCGTGCGTGTCTGGCTCTCGTGAGTGTACCTTGATCTGTCCTGTTTCCCTGTTACCTTGTCCTAACCTGTGTCCTCGTTGTATCGTTTTTCCGTCCCTGTTCCCTGACTTCCCTATCCTGCCCGTTGTCTTCCCCGTCCTGTCTGTCTGACCCCGGTTCCTACCTGTAACTCCTTCCCCCGGTACGTTACTCTCACCTGTATTTTGATTCTTGACCTCGGCTTCTATTCTCCCTCTTGTAGTTTGTGACCTCTCGATCTCGACCTCTGACCCTTGGCTTCCACCTGACCACGTTTTGCTCCTTCTCCTTAGTTTTTGACGAGACCTCCTGTTACAGATCTGGCTTGTTGACTACACTGTCGCCCTCTGGTGGGCTTGTCTGCTTACTGCACACTGAAGCTGCACCTCCAGCTAGCTTCAGTGCTCCCATAGTACAATTGTGACAGTAGTTATTATTATTATTATTATTATTATTATTGCTTTTGTCTTTCAGATACCAACTTAGACAGTTTTCCGAATAAGCTGACACCACTTGCTGAAAATCTGTGTCTCGTTGATGCTGGTTATTTCATTAATGCCAGTTTTCCGCCTTTACTCAAACCAGAGAGAAAAGTGGACGTTATTATATCTTTTGATTATACTCTAGACACCCCCCTTCAGGTAGGTACATTTCAGTTAGGGTACATGCACACAACATCTTGTAGACGCCGGCATACCTGCTGAGTTTTCCCAGCCAAAGCCACTTCATGTTCCAAATTTTCTTAAAGCAGCTTCGCTCACGTTTTTTTCGCGGTTAATGGTTTTTACTATACTTGCAAGTATATAGAGTGGGCGGCTTACTAGCGAAAACTGCCCAAACGATGGACAGGTCATTTCTTTTAACCGTTTTCCGAACCCTGATGGAATATGTGCACAGCAATGCCATTTTGACATTGCTGTAAATTATGTTCATATTTATGCGCAGCTTTTTCAGGCAGAATCCGTATGAAAAAGACGCTGTGTGCACTTACCCTTAGGTGGCTGACATTCATCACTTTAGCAATGTATGTGTAGACGGAGTTTTATTGAGATGACTAAAAATGACGAGTTTTCAAGTAGAAACCACATCAGGAACTCCCTTATTTTTGGAGGAGTTTTTCTTTTCCTGAAGCATTTTTTTTTAAGAGATTTTGAAACATTTTGGAAGACTTTTTTTTCCTGAAACATTTTTTGCAGCCTTTTGATTGGATGGTGACTAGTTTGGAACAGATTCCATAATGAGCCGCTTCTCATTTAAATTTTCAACTGGTTTATTGGATGTCATAAAGCAGCGAACCCAAAAGTTCAACCAAACAAGGAAAAACCTTTTTGGCCCAAAAGAACATAAACACAGCCAATATAACTGCGGGTTCCACCTGCTAAGGTTATGTGTTCTATTCTGCTGTATCAGAGCATCAGAATGGAGGTCTGCTACCTCCAAACACAGAACATAGTTATTCCGGATTCCTTATTTTTACCTACTGAACTACACCCTGAGGGGGAGATATGGTGAACAGCCGTCCCACCCATCTCTTTAGCTATTCACAAAAACCCAAGCCTGTTAAAAGCCGTTTAACTCGCTCAGTACTAAAGGCCACTTCACACATAACGAGATCGCTAACGACATCGTTGCTACCTCACAGTTTCTGTGACGAAACAATGACTTCACCAGCGATCTCGTTATGTTTGAAACGTACCAACGATCCGCCCCCTGCTGTGAGATCGTTGGTCGTTGCTGAATGTCCTGGGCCATTTTTGGCTTGTTGGAGGAGTCCTGCTGGGCAGGATGTTTGACACCTACCAACGATTTCGTTAACGACCTAGATGAGAACTTAAAGTGTCACACGTAGGCGTGTAGTTGCGTCACCTTTTCCGTGCCCCCCCTGCACCGATTGGTTGGCGCTGAGAACAGATGCAGCTTCGATCCGAAAAGCTAGCAAGCAACCGGAAACAAAGTACGAATGAATACGGGTGGAGTCGCAGGTTCTATCCTCAAAGCAAGGCTCAAAAAGGGACAAAGGATGAAGTGATACAAAGTTTCCTTCTAGGCCGGCCGCCTAATCCGAACGCAGTATTGGCCACCAATCGGAGCGGAGGGGTGTGGAAAAGGCGACGCATATGCACGCCTACGTGGCTCATAGCGTCAAACACTACGCCCGTTTTCGAGGTCGGAATCGTTACATAGCTGCTGTGTGACAGGGTCCCAACGACCATCAAGATTATTATACCGGTCGCTGCATCGTTACTAAAGTCGTTGGGAAAATGACTGTGTGACATCTCACCAACAATCTCACCAACGATGTAACAACGATCCGGAAACTGTGACGTAGTAACGATCTCGTTAATGATCTCGTTATGTGTGACTGGACCTTTAGTATTCTGGAGTATAACCTCCCGGGTTTACATCACTGAGGCTAATAATCTCAGAGATACATATCTCTCTCTTGTACATTACCAGTGATCACCTTACAATACATTAGACCAGACCGTGAAGCATTGTGTGAACCCAAATGACGCTTATTCAGCAATCATGAGTGTACAAATGATTAGGAAATATATAGTCTATTAAATGGTACGGTAGAAGTAGTTTAGCAAACAATAAATAATTTTATGGCAAGTTAATTGTTCACTTGCTCTTATCTGTTTGCAGTCGGTGGAACAGACCTGTAATTACTGCACGACACAAGGTATCGGATTCCCTAAGGTATCGCTGAGTGAGGAGGAGAGGAAGACACACAAGGAGTGCTACGTCTTCAATGATGATGATGATAATATTTGCCCTATTGTGCTTCACTTTCCCCTTGTCAATGACACTTTCAAAAAGTTTAAGGAACCAGGTATGATCACAATGTAATCTTAAAGGAAATCTGTCAGCAGGTTTTTGCTATGTAATCTGAGATTAGCATAATGTATGGATTAGAGACCCTGATACCAGCAATGTGTCACGGGCAGCACATGGGCTCAGTGGTTAAAACTGCAGTGTTGCAGTAGGCTCAGTGGTTATCACTGCAGTCTTGCAGTAGGCTCAGTGGTTAGCACTGGAGTCTTGCAGCACTAGGCTCCTGGGTTCAAATCCCACCAAGGACATCATCTGCAAGGAGTTTGTATGTTCTCCCTGTGTTTGCCTGGGTTTCCTCTGGGGTCTACGGTTTCCTCCCACACTCACTCCAAAAACATAATGATAGGGAATTTAGATTGTGAGCCCCAATGGGGACGGTGTTCTCATGCATGTAAAGCTCTGCGGAATATGTTAGCGCTATATAAAAATAAATATTATTATTATTGTTATTACTTACTGGATGGCTTGGTGCAATTTTGATAAAATCACTATTATCTCTGCTGCAGATCTTTGTATAACCCCACCCACCACTGATTGGCAACTTCCTGTGTACACTGTATATTGTCAGTAAGCTGCCAATCAGTGGTAGGGGCCTGGTTATACAGATTAGCTCGGCAGTGATAATCTCCTGCTGGTAACACACTAATTATATTGAAGCTGCAGCAATCTGCTAAGCAAGTGAAACATCGCTGGAATCGGTGTCTCTGCCACTATGTTATACTGCTTTAGGATACCATAGTAAAAACCTGCTGACAGATTATTTTTTACCTTTTCTTATTTTATTCTATTAGCAATTTTCAAAAATGTATTTTTCAAAATTACATGCAAGATCAATTTTGTTTAATATAGAGGACAATGTGCTGTCAACAAAAGATGCCAGAATTCTGCTAATGGTGTTATAGATAGAGTTGAGCGAGTACCTAACTTTTCGTACTCGCTATACTCCTAATGAGTACTGTGTAATAATCGCGTATTCGTTCCGAATAGTGTGTGCAATGCAAGTCAATGGGGAATACTCGCAATGTAACAAGTAACCCAAATGCTGCACTATACGGCGAGTAACGAATAGTGCGGAATTCCGGTTACTCGTTACATTGCGAGTATTCCCCATTGACTTGCATTGCACACACTATTCGGAACGAATACGCGAGTATTAGACAGTACTCGTTATGAGTATAGCGAGTACAAATAGGTACTCGCTCAACTCTAGTGTTAGAAAGCTAGAGGAAATTAGATTTCTGTTGGAAGATCTGTAGTATAGGGGGTCAGAGATAAATCTGTATAAACCTAAAGAAATCTTTATGGGTTTTTTTGTGTTTCTGATAGACAGCAACGATTTCTCAAAACATATATGTGCCGCCCCTGCAGCGGTCGAACTGCTCAGATCCGGGGGTTGTTGTGGCTCGAGGGTCTCCGGACCCGGGGACTCACAGCCACTTCAAATGTAAAAGGGGGTATTTACAGGGGATATGAGTTTGTGATGCCACCCGTGATTCGCGGTAAGGGGAGTGCCGCCGCTGCCGATGGGAGTACCCAGGGGAGATGGAGTGGGGCAGCCAGATGACGTTTCCCTCCATGGGAAGAGAAGGCCCCGGGACTCTGGAATGTGGGGTACAGGGGAACGCAGGGCTAGTAGCAAGCAGGGGGGACCATGTACTCACTCAGATAGCGTCGGTGATGAAAAGCAGACTCTGACAACAAGGTAAACCAAGTCTCTGGATGCCGCTGCCCTCTTGAGGGAGCCCGTCCGGGTATCCGTCCCCTACAGTACTGCCGGATGGTCCGGAGCCTGCCTCCGTGCACAAAGTTGAAGTTTTCTGTTGGCCCGTTGGCATAAAACTGTCCGTGCTACTGTTTGTAGTGGAGCTGTGCTCTCAAGGGCTCACGCTTGGGATTTCTGTGGGCTGCATGGGTTGGAAAACCCTTTCCCCCTCGTTGCGCTAGTGCCCCTAATCTCTGAGCTTCGTGGGGACAGTCCATAAAGTCACTATCCTCCGCAGTTTAATTGCCGGGTTGCTTGAAGCTACTCCCCGACCTAGGGTCCAGTACCCCGCCATGCTTTCGGTCCCGGACCGGCTATTGAACTCGAGCTGCTGACCGTCCTCCAAGACTAGGTCCAGGCACCCAGTCCCAATATCCCGCGACCAGGTCTCCAACTCCTCCGGGTCCAGACCACCGTCTGCAACCCAACCTTTTACTCCCCGGGCGCTCCAACTCCCAGCTCCTCACTGCTCGAGGGCTACTCTGTTCTCCTCCTTACTTCCTCTCCCTTCGCTCCCCTGGAGCTGATTACTCTGCTCTACTCCCTCCCACCAATCTGCCTGACCCCTAGGTGGGCGGCCCTATTCCAGCTCAGCAGCCCACTGGTGTGTCTCGCAGGGTGTGGTGCAAGGTGTGATTGGGATTTTGGATGCTGATGGAGGCAGTACTATAGGTTGGGATCCCAGAACCATGGGGGGTTGAGTCCTGCACTAAGGATAAAGAGCGTGCAGTACCCTGTGACGACCTGACTAGTCCAGGGGCGTCATATACATGCACGTCTTCCTATGAAAATTGTGAAAAAGTGAGGGATCTGAACCCTTTATTGACTGCATATCCTAGACAATCCGACAATTTATTTGTTTCTCGATTCCTCTTTCAGGTGTCTTAAGATCTCCAGAAGAAATGTCAGATGGGAATGTGGATGTTACGGGAGCTTTCTCCCCTTATTTTTTAACAAACTTTACTTATAGCGAGTTGGACTTTGATAGACTGATGAACTTAACACAGTATAACCTTGCTAACAACAAAGAGCTGATCCTGGATGCTCTGCGCACGGCGGTACAGAGGAGGAGGGCGAGGAATCCGTCAAGTGGATCACAAGAAGCTCAAAAGAAAACATGACACTTGAAACCCAGAAAGAAAAAAAAGAATTCTCCTTGGAACTGGTCAAAGATACATATTCAAATAATGCGCAATAAATGCACCTGTCACAAACATTGATATGAGCCATATTATATATATATATATATATATATATCACAGATATGTGATTCTGACATACAGAATAGCCATAGCAACCCATTCGGGTGCTTAGCACGGCCATTAAAGGGAACCTGTCACCAGATTTTTCCCTATTAAACCAAAAATATCACCTTCTACAGCTCTTGGGCTGCATTCTAGGACGGTTCACCTTGTTGCTGGCCCCCCTTGCAGACCCCTAAAAGAACTTTATAAAATCTTACCGTTTCCTATGCAAATGAGTTTGCTTGGACAGATGGGAGGCTCTAATTCGGCTCCTGCCCCCCCTTCCTACCGCAGTTTGCCGTCCCCCAATCATGATTTCCATGGATGACGCCGCCCCATGAGTCTCGCGCAGGCGCATTTCACTGTGCCCCTATCGCGGGCCTGAGCATAAAGTTTCCCTCGCGCGAGCGCCGGTGATGTATTTGCACAGGCGCGAAATTATGGGCGGCGCTGTGTATGACCTCATAGCGTCATCCTTGTACCCGCCCATAATCTCGCACCTGCGCAAATACATCACTGGCGCTTGCGCGATGAAAACTTTATACTCAGGCCCGTGATAGGGGAACAGCGATCTGCGCCTGCGCGAGACTCCAGCAGCGTGGACGATGACGGGGGCTGCGTCATCCATGTAAATAATGACTGGGAGATGGCGAATAGCGGCAGGAGGGGGGATAGGAGCCGAATTAGAGCCCGCCCATCTGTCATACCAAACTCATTTGCATAGGAAACGGTAAGATTTTATAAAGTTCTTTTAGGGGTCTGCAAGGGGGGCCCGGCAGCAAGGTGCACCTTCCTAGAATGCAGCCTAGGAGCTGCAGAAGGGGATATTTATTGTTTAATAGGGAAAAAAACTGGTGACAGGTTCCCTTTTAAGATCAAGACTAGCTGCATAATCATTTTTACATCTAGGCTTCGCTTGTTATGTGAGATATATAAACTGAAGGATCAACTTTACTCTCTAAAATGTATTTTTTTTTCTTACATTTTAGAGCACTTTGACCGCTAGGGGCGTCAGTTTTTACATGTTGCTGTGACATTTACCTTTTCTGGGAAACTCCACAATGGGTGTACCCATAAATTAATTTATGTCTCCGCTTCCCCTGCTGAGTGTGATCTTCTTTTTTTGCACTTCTTCCTACCATGTCCTTACTAAACATCTTTCCTTTTTGCTAGTAGATCCTGTCTACAGAGGAGATTGTGGTCAGGAAGCTTACACATTATTCTGTAAATCACTAACTAGTATATATTAAAGGGAATCTGTCAGCAGATTTTTGCTATGTAAGTTGAAGACAGCATGCTGCAAGGGTTAACACAGAAAATTCAGGCATGGCTGTTTGGTCACAGTCCGATCTTTTATTTATTTGCTAGATTTGTTTAAGCAGCAGGATTCTTCCCATTACAGGGCTAGAACCTCATGTGCAGGGCAGTTCAGCATGACCACTGTTGTGATTGATACCTCACTTTCAATGTACAATCTCTAGAGAGCCTGGTTTGGGTGGGGACAGCTCCCTGGACTCCGCTACATGACTAAAGCTAAAAATTCAGATTGTATTAGAATGGTTGCACCCAGTAATCTAAGTGATACATCATTGAATTCAGGATCTTATTGTCTCTATTATGCTGCTCTAAGTTGAGGTAGCAAAAACTGCTGACAAATACCCTTTAAATGATAACTACAGGACTAAAAAGCAAATAATGGTAATTAAAACAGAATACAAAGGTATATTTTTGAACCTTTTACCTTTTGGGGCTCCAACTACTCTAATGCTACCATCTTAAGCTAGGAGTCTTAGAAGGAACTTTTCTTTATGCTGAGAATAAAGGGTGCTTTACACGCTGCGACATCGCTAGTGATAGCTAGCGATGTCCAGCGCGATAGCACCCGCCACCCGTCGTACGTGCGACATGTGGTGATCGCTGCCGTAGCGAACATTATCGCTACGGCAGCGTCACATGCACATACCTTGTCAGCGACGTCGTTGTGACTGCCAAACAATCCCTCCCTCAAGGGGGAAGTGCGTTCGGCATCATAGCGACGTCATTGCGGTGTCACTATGCGGCTGGCCAATAGAAGCGGAGGGGCGGAGATGAGCGGGATGTAACATCCCGCCCACCTTTTTCCTTCTGCATTGCCGGTGGACGCAGGTAAGGAGATGTTCGTTGTTCCTGCGGTGTCACACATAGCGATGTGTGCTGCTGCAGGAACGACAAACAACATCGTATCTGTAGCAGCAGCGATATTATGGAAAGGAGCGACGTGTCAACGATCACCATTTTTTAACAATTTTGCGATGCAATGTCGCTACCGGCGTCGGATGTGCGTCACTAACGACGTGACCCCGACGATATATCGGTAACGATGTCGCAGCGTGTAAAGCACCCTTAAGAAGCCAAACCAGAAATTCAATTTTTCTGTCACCCACGACAGCACCCCACGAGAGAAAGGGATCCGCCCTCTCTCTTGTGGGGTACTTTCATGGGTTCCGAAAAAACACATTACCGGTAAGTAATTTGAGTCTTTCAGACACATGTTTCGTGGTGTTTACCCCTTATCAGCTCAAAGAAGGATATCTGATTTGACTGAATGAGATACCTCTGAAAAGGGGTCTAAGGGCTGGTTCACACTAAACGACAGCGACAACGAGGTCGCTGTTACGTCACCATTTTCTGTGACATAACAGCGACCTTGTAAGTCGCTGTTATGATCGCTGCTTAGCTGTCAAACACAGCAGCCGAAGCAGCGATCATACCCGCGAGAGCAGGGAGCCGCGCACACTGCTTAGCGCTGGCTCCTTGCTCTCCTAGCTACAGTACACATCGGGTTAATTAACCCGATGTGTACTGCAGCTACATGTGCAGAGAGCAGGGAGCCGCGCACACTGCTTAGCGCTGGCTCCTTGCTCTCCTAGCTACAGTACACATCGGGTTAATTAAGCCGATGTGTACTGCAGCTACATGTGCAGAGAGCCGGAGCTGGCAGCACAGGCAACGTGAGAACTGCGGAGGCTGGTAACTAAGGTAAATATCGAGTAACCACCTTGGTTACCCGATGTTTACCTTGGTTACAGCTTACCGCAGCTGCCAGATGCCGGCTCCTGCTCCCTGCTCGCTTCATTCGTCGCTCTCTCGCTGTCACACACAGCGATGTGTGCTTATCAGCGGGAGAGCGCCTTTGAAGAAAACGAACCAGGGCTGTGTGTAACGAGCAGCGATCTCGCAGCAGGGGCCAGATCGCTGCTCAGTGTCACACACAGCGAGATCGCTAATGAGGTCACTGTTGCGTCACCAAAACCGTGCCGTAGCAGCGATTTCGGTAGCGATCTCGCTATGTGTGAAGCACCCCTAAGGGAAAAACATTTCTCCTTGAAGAAAGTACCAAACCTGTGTAAAGAGACTTATAGGCCTGGCAATGATCCTCTGAGAATTTCAATATGCAATCTCAAGATGAAATTTTATGCGGTGATATACACTGTACATTTTTTTTATATATTTTTCTTTTTCATAGCAGTATAGTGATCCCAAAACGGTCAAACTGAATTTATTCTGCCTATCTCAGACCCTTTTGGGTAATATTTTAGAAATAATAGAAGTATCCACCAGTGATTGTGCACTCCAGTGTCAAACAAATGGCCATATCTCAGCTATTAGATATTATCTCCATTCTTTAGTCGAAGCTTGACAAACCTTTATTAGTGTTTCTGTTTCCACTCAATAAAAACTGATGAGACCGTGATCGTAAGAACAGATTCTTGGACCAAAAAAGGTTGAAGATTGGATCCAAGACACTGATACATTAATTTGTGTACGAGAAAAGAATCTGACGTCTGAAATCACCGGTGTGTGGGTGCGAATATTCATCCGGAGTATAGCATAAGAAATGATGTACAAATAAGGGGGTTGTTGCTGCGTCTTTTGCATTATTCTTAACACTATAATAAATGATGAAACATTCTCATTGTGCTGCTGTTTCTTTTGCTGTTACTTTCCGCTTTATAGAAGAGTAACATCTAGTGCTAATTTTCTTTACAGATACTGTGAAAAATATAGGTTTTTTTTGTTTTATTTTCAAGCAGCAGGACAGCACATGATCTCATCGTGATTGTCCTGATTAAAGAGTATGTTTCACTCCGAAACGCGTTGAATAAATCCCATTCTAGTAATTTCTTCACATGGCAGTGTGGGCAGTTTACCCTCCTCTTCCATTGTCACCAATAATATAATTTGATATCACTGTGATATTTTAATTTGGTAATAGCAGCCTTGTTTATGTATGAGACTGTTCAGTGATCGTAAAGGCCGCTTTACACGCAACGACATCGCTAACGAGATATCACTGGGGTCACGGAATTTGTGAGGCACATCTGGCCTTGTTAGCGACGTCGTTGTGTGTGACATCTACGAGCGACCAGTAACGATCCGAAAAACGGCAAAAATCGTTGATTGTTGACACATCGTCCCTTTCCCAAATATCGCTGCTCATTTTGGACGCAGGTTGTTCGTCGTTCCTGAGGCAGCACACATCGTTGCGTGTGACACCCCGGGAACGACAAACAACAGCTTACCTGCGTCCTCCGGCAACGAGGAGGGAGTGACGTTCATGCGGCTGCTCTCCGCCCCTCCGCTTCTACTGGTGGCCTGCTGTGACGCCGCATGAACCTCCCCCTTAAAAAAGAGTTTGTTTGCCGGCCACAGCGACGTCGTTAGGAAGGTATGTGTGTGTGACGCGTACTAGCAATATTGTTCGCCACGGGCAGCGATTTGCCCGTGACGCACGCACGACGGGGGCGAGTGCGATCGCTAGCGATGTTGCAGCGTGTAAAGCGGCCTTAAGTGTTGTTCTATGTCCTAGAAGAATTGTGCATTAAAGATCCAATTAATCATTGCATTTCCGCCAGATTTTTTTTAGCATAAATACCTCTCAATTAGTGAATTTTTCATTTACGCTAAATTCTACAAATTATTTGAATGTTTTTTCAGTTGTCTTTTGTGGTTTAGTTTTTTTTTTTTATGTCAATGTAGCTTTTAACAGATGTTAACAACTATTCTTAATCGCCTTTATGCCTGCTTTACACGAGACGACCGATCGTGCAATTTCACGATCAATCGTACCCGCCCCCGTCGTTTGTGCGTCACGGGCAAATCGCTGCCCGTGTCGCACAAACTCGTTTAACCCCCGTCACACATACTTACCTTCTGGACGACCTGGCTGTGGGCGACGAACGTCCACTTCCTGGAGTGGGAGGGACGTTCTGCGTCACAGCGACGTCACACGGCAGCTGGCTAATAGAAGTGGGGGGGCGGAGATGAGCGGGATGTAAACATCCCGCCCACCTCCTTCCTTCCACATAGCCGGCGGGAGCCGCGAAACGCAGGTAAGCTGCTGTTCATCGTTCCCGTGGTGTCACACGGAGTAACGTGTGATGCCACGGAAACGATGAACAACCGGCGCCATTTTAATTAAACAATTTTATGAAACCTAGCGGCGAGTACACGACTCACGATTTGTGAGTGATACTGCGTCGCTAGGAGGTGTTACACGGGACGACATCGTGTATGATGCCGGATGTGCGTCATAAAAATCGTGACCCCGACGATGCACCGCACGATCAGTTGTCTCATGTAAAGCCCACATTAGTTCGATCTCGAGCTATGGCGACTTGATGGAAGAACACTGTGTAGGAAGATTGATCTTGTGCAGCCTAGATAAATCCACCAGGGTCTTCTCCTCCTAGATAGGTCCACCAGGGTCTTCTCTGCCTAGATAGGTCCACCAGGGTCCTCTTCTCCTTGATAGGTCCACCATGTTCTTCTCCTTTTAGATAGGTCCATCAGGGTTTTCTCCTTCTAGATAGGTCCACCAGGGTCTTCACCATTTTCTTTATATCAAGCCATTGGGTTGCTGGTCTTCATCTTCGCCTTGTCCCTTCTACTCTTTTGACCATGATTTCCTCCTCCTGTGAATGCTTTCATCATATGATGTGTCCAAAGTAGTCAAGTCGTAGCTTGATGATCCTTGCTTCAAGTGACATGTCTGGCTAGATGTTAAAAAATTGATTTCTTTGTTTTTCTTGCCATCCATGGTATTGATAACATCCTTCTCCAGCACCACATTTGATTCTTCTTCTGTCTTCTCCCTTTATCGCCCAGGCTTTGCATCCATGTGTTACTACAGAAAAGACCAGACTATGTACGAGCCGAGCCCAGACTATGTACAAGCCGTGTCTTTGTCACCAGTGAAATGTTCCTCGATTTGAGGACCTTATCCAGTGACTATTGTTGATTTGCCCACAGCTATTCTCATATTGACTTCCAGTGTCGTTGCTGCATCTGGAGTGGTCATTGATCCGAGTAGGTTGAAGTCCTTTACAACTTTCAGTTGGTCGCCATCTATTTCAAATGTGTCCCGGCGTACCTGGCAGTAGTCAATATCTTTGTCTTCTTTGTATTGAGTAGAAGTCCCATATTTGAGCTTTCCATCTCTAGAGATGAGCGAACTGGCCGTGGTTCGGCTCGAGTTCGGTTCGTCGAAAGGAAGTCTCGTTCGAGTTCAGTTCGGCGAACGTTCGACGAACCGAACTCGAACCAATAGGATATAATGGGAGGCAATCACAAACACATAAAAACGCATTATAAATGTACACATACAGTTAATAAACATTGCCATAACACTTACCGGTCCCCGCGATCCCTCCTGCACTCTGTCTCCTGCCGCTATTCCATCCGATGATCGCTGAATCCTCCCGGTGACCAGTACTGCCAGCAGTGATGCAGGACCTATCGTGACGTCAAAATAGCCATGTGACCAGTCACGTGGCTATTATCTCATTGGCCACAGACTGGTCACATGACTATGACGCGTCATGTAGGACCTGTCATTGCACTCTCCGGTACACGGTGCACATTTGTGTATCGCCGTGTACCGGCGACATGCTCTAGCACACGGTTGACTCCCCGTTCCGTTAGGGACCGGCTGACACAGCCGGTCATTAACGGAGATCACCGTTGCCATAGCAACGCAGTTAGCGGTGACGTCACCGCTAACCGCGGCTCCGAGAATCACATGATCGGAGCCCTGTTGCTATGGTAACGCATCTGTCACCACCAGCAGCACTGATCTCTCACGGAGTGAAGGCTGCACGCTGCTTCCCGTGGATTGGATCACCAGCCAAGGTAAAGCAGACAGCTGGGGTCTGATATTCTCAGACTAGGGATGTCCATGGTTATTGGACTCTCCCCAGCCTAAAAATACCAGGCCGCAGCCGCCCTAGAAGTGGCGCATCCATTAGATGCGCCAATCCTGGTGCTTCGCCCCAGCTCATCCCGTGCTCTGGTGCGGTGACAAACGGGGTAATATATGGGGTTAATACCAGATGTGTAATGTCACCTGGCACCAAGCCCTGGGGTTGGTGAGGTCAGGCGTCTATCAGATACCCATCACCAACCCAGTCAGTAATAAAAAAAAATAGACAACAAACACATTTTTATTTGAAAAAACACTCCCCAATACATTCCCTTTTTAACCAATTTATTAGAAAGAAAAACAAATCCAGGTCTGGTGTAATCCAAGGGGTTGCCATGACGATCCACACTGTCCCAGTCAATGAAGAGCAGGATGTTCCCCATTGGCTGGGAGAGCAGTGCAGTGACCTGAGCTAACATCAGTGGGTCAGCCCAGGTCACTGCAGGGGATGACAAGTGCTGCTGTCAGCGAGGTACATTACCTGCGCTGATCTCCTGCACTGCTGACAGCACCTGTCACTGAGTTCAATGACCGCCGCCTTCACAGCCAAGTATCGCGAGAGGCCCGTGACGTCACCGCTAGTCAGTCTCGGGTCGGAAGCGAGAGAAGGTGATGTGACAAGCGGCGGCCATGGAGGACAGTGACAGCGCTGAGGTCGCAGGTAAGCCGAGCGGGACCATGTGTGCAGAGTGCCAGGAGGACGTTAGTGTCGTGGACTGCATGGCTGGGGACGTGTGTGTGTGTGTGTGTGTGTGTGTGTGTGTGTGTGTATGCCGCGTGCAGGAGGGGGCAGAGTGAGCTGAGCGGGGAAGTGTGGGCTTCCTGCACGTAACTAGGATAAACATCGGGTTACTAACCAAAGCGCTTTGCTTGGATACCCGATGTTTATCTTGGTTACCAGCTTCTGGCAGGCTGCCAGCGATGGCTCCTGCACACTGTAGCTGTAAAAAGCCCTGCTTTTTGCTGCTAGAACCGTTCTCGAACGTATCTAGAACTATCGAGCTTTAGCAAAA
The DNA here is from genome assembly GCF_048569485.1 of Anomaloglossus baeobatrachus. Lineage (NCBI taxonomy): Eukaryota > Metazoa > Chordata > Amphibia > Anura > Aromobatidae > Anomaloglossus > Anomaloglossus baeobatrachus. Next base: position 53,902,816 of record NC_134364.1, on the reverse strand, counting down.
AGCTCGAGTTCTAGTTCGATCTAGAACAGCCCCCAAAATCACTCGAGCCGCGAACCGGAGAACCTCGAACCGCGAACCGCGCTCAACTCTACTTGACACACCATAATAGGTCCTTCACACCATCTACGCTTGTTGCTATCAATGTTATGTTTTCTGCGTATTTGAGATTGTTGATGATTTGTCCAGCAAATTTAATGCCGCCTTCTTTGTCGGCAAGTCCAGCCTTCTTGAAAATAGCTTCTGCATATAAAATTGAAGAAAAATGGTTGTACACTTTCTCCTCAGCACAGAGAAACTCCATATGTCGTGGAAAACTACTGTTTTGGTGCATGGCAAGGCTCGGAAGGGAAGGAACACCATTTGACTTTTGGAACGCAAAATTGGCTGGAATCAATAGCGGACACTATATCACATTACAAAACCTGTGATTAGCGTAAAAAGTGGAGCTCCCCCACAAATGACCCAATTTTGGAAACTAGACTCCTCGAGGAAATGATCTAGATGTGTAGTGAGCACCTTGAACCCCTAGGTGCTTCAGAGAATTTTGTAACCCTTGAGCCATGAAACTAAAAATCCCATTCTTCCCACAAAAATGTTGTAGCCCAAAATTTGTCCATTTTGTGAAGGGTAACAAGAGAAACTGCACTGTGCAATTTGTTGTGCAATTTCTGTTGAGTTGCCAGTTCCCCATCTGTGGTGGAAAACTACTCTTTGGGTGCATGGCAGGGTTCTGAAGGGAAGGAGCACCATTTGACTTTTGGAACACAAAATTGGCTGGAATCAATAGCGGACGCTATATCACATTTACAAAGCCTGTGATTAGCGGAAACAGTGGAAACCCCCCCACAAATAACCCAATTTTGGAAACTAGACTCCTCAATTAAATTATCTAGATGTGTGTGCTGTTTGGGTGCATGGCAGGGCTCTGAAGGGAAGGAGCACCATTTGACTTTTGGAAAGCAAAAATTGGTGGTAGTCTATAGCAGACCCCATGTCGCATTTGGAGATCCCCTGAAGTGCCTAAACTGTGGAAACCCACCACAAGTATAGAGATACTCCGTATGTGGTGGAAAACTACTGTTTGGGTGCAATGTTGTATTTGCAGAACCTCTGATGACAATTTGTTGTGCACTTCCTCCTGAGTACAGAAATTCTCCATATGTGGTGGAAAACTACTGTTTGGGCACACTGCAGGAGTCGAAAGGGAAGGAGTGCCATTTGACTTTTGGAAAGTAAGTGGTTGGAATCAATAGCGAACACCATGTCACGTTTGTAGATCCCATGATTAGCCTAAAATGTGGAAACCCCCACAAGTGACCCAATTTTGGGAACTTGACCCCTCAAGGAACTTATATTGATGGTGAGCACCCTGAACCCCCAGGTGCTTCACAGAAATTTATAACATTGAGTCACGAAGATAAAAAAAAATCTCATTTTTCCCACAAAATTGTTTGTTTTAGTCCCAAATTTAGCATTTTCACAAGGGTAATGAGAAAATGCACTCTAAAATTTGTTGTGCTCTTTCTCCTCAGTGCAGAGATACTCCATATGTGATGTAAAATTACTGTTTGGGCATATGGCAGGACTTGGAATGAGAAATTACCATTGTTTTCCACTAAAATGTTGCTTTGGCCCCAAGTTTTTAATTTTTAAAGGGGTAATGGGAGAAAAACAATGATACAATTTGTTATGCAATTGCTCCGGAGTACGCATGAAACCTCATATGTGGTTGATAACTACTTAAATCAAGCAGACTCCCCTCACTATAGAAATTCCAAACATATGGATGCTAAATGTGGTTTAGTCACACTGTGGGACTGAGAATGGAGGGGGGCATTTGGATTTGTGAGTGCAGATTTTGCTGGATTTCTTTTGTGGGGGGCAGCTATAATGACTTTCCAGAGCCTTTGTGCTACCAGTAACATGGAAGCCCCCTATATTTCAGTTAACAGATGACTGACCTGAGTGGGGACTTGTGTTTTTGTGGGTTGAGTTGAAAGCTATTTTGTGGCAATTTGGGTACAGAAAATTTTGGATGAGTTCACATTTATCCTGTGCTCTATGCTGAGCACTTACATCAGGGTTTCCATCTACATCTCCAAAAGTACAGTTCAAAAAGTATGAGAAAGCAGGTTGAAATACCGCGCCATACCACAGAAGTCAAAAGGGTTGAAATTAAATCACTTTTTCTTTATTTTCACAGGTCTACGCGTTTCAGGGACATAACCGTCCCCTTCCTCAGGACAATGCACAGAAAATACTATGACAAGAGACAGGTTGTGAGCTCCCATATATACATCCGAAAAAAAGGTCACGCAATCATTCAGTGCGTCATGATGCTATGACTCATAGAAGCACGAGGTGAAGAATAAAGCTGTGAACATTGACACAAAGAAAAAAAGAGGAAGAAAAAAAGGAGAAAAAGGAGGAGAGAAAAAAAGGAGAGAAAAAAAAGGAGAAAAAAAGGGAGAAAAAGGAAAAAACGCTATGAATAAATTTTTAATATTAAATAAATACGAGAAAACATGAGTGATAACTTGGAAAAAAATGTAAATGGAATGTATATATTATACATGTATGCAAATTTTTCATAACTTTCAATAAGTATCACCAAATCCCCCTCCTTTTTATAGAGATTTTTGATAATAAATAGGCCCTTTAATTTTAAAAACCATTTTTCTATGGTCTCGTTCTCCTCCCCTCTTCCTTCTTTATTCTTGCGTCTCAGTTTTTGGTTCTCTTATCGCTCTGGACCTTAGTAATTACATTTAGTTCCATTGAGATTAGGCTCCCCACGCATATCTGCCCCCCTCATTTCCTAATTTAAGCTATATTTTTATATTTTTATATTTTCAATTTTACTCTGCCCATTTTTTGAGGGTTTGCAAAGGACGATCCCATTCATTCATTTCCACACCTAGCCTTTCATTTTTCCAGGGTACATCTTCTCGTTACTCATTGTCCAGCTGCGGTCAATGGTAACTTCCTTACGGCCCGGTTGTAGTATTCATCCTTGCACGCAGTCACATTTAGTTTTTTTCTTTATTCCCAACAATTACCATATCCTCTCTTGCACCACTTAAAAAGTTCTTTTCATTGCACCACTTTTTACTATCACATAGCCGTTGTCGCGGCTATTGTTCGTGCAGCTTGGATATAGTATCTTCCCTGCACTTTCTGCACATTAACATTGTTTCACGATATCAACCTTAGGTTACCCCTCGCGCAGGCGCCTTTTAATGTTCTTTCACCTCAGTTCACCTTCCGCGCAAGCGTGTTCGGTTTTTTTCCCACGCTGTCACCCTGCAATAACCTACTCTAAGGGTTCCTCTTGTTCCTGCTTAGTTTGTGATTATAATCCCAATGCTGGCATGATCATTCCCACAGGTGCACCTAAATGTCCAGACTGTGAATCTATCCACATTTGGTGTCATTTCCTTCCATTTTTAAATAAATATTCTTTTCATCTAAAGACAAAATTAATTATTTCCACAGTTCAGAATGGGACCATTTTTTCATTTTTATATTTATTTATATTTATATTTATTCATTATAGATTTTTTGCAACAGTTACATACATGTATAATATATACATTCCATTTACATTTTTTTCCAAGTTATCACTCATGTTTTCTCGTATTTATTTAATATTAAAAATTTATTCATAGCGTTTTTTCCTTTTTCTCCCTTTTTTTCTCCTTTTTTTTCTCTCCTTTTTTTCTCTCCTCCTTTTTCTCCTTTTTTTCTTCCTCTTTTTTTCTTTGTGTCAATGTTCACAGCTTTATTCTTCACCTCGTGCTTCTATGAGTCATAGCATCATGACGCACTGAATGATTGCGTGACCTTTTTTTCGGATGTATATATGGGAGCTCACAACCTGTCTCTTGTCATAGTATTTTCTGTGCATTGTCCTGAGGAAGGGGACGGTTATGTCCCTGAAACGCGTAGACCTGTGAAAATAAAGAAAAAGTGATTTAATTTCAACCCTTTTGACTTCTGTGGTATGGCGCGGTATTTCAACCTGCTTTCTCATACTTTTTGAACTGTCTCTTCACCGCGGGACCGCTGCCTTCTGCAACACCATATCGTGATCCATATGTTTTGAAAGGGGTTGTGACTGGCACAACCATTCCAGGTGAGTGTACCTGTCATTATTCACCTCCACGTGTTTACCGGGTAAGACCCTATTTGCGCCTTTTTTTTCCACAGTTATCTCATCTACATCTCCAAAATACGTGATTCAGGTGAAACCCCCGACGGATCCATTAATTATAATGAGGCAACAGTGTTACTCCAGACTCCGGCAATGTACGTCTTCACAAAGGTGCACAAAATTGTTGTTGACCGCGCTTTTGTGCACACCTAAAAAATGTGGGCAACTCCAAACTACAGGCCAGAAGGGGGTTCAAAGTGACCCCCTCTGCCTCATTACAGTGAATTTTCCATTGGGAATTTTGTCTGAATCACGTTTTTTAGAAATATACATGTCGCGGGCGGAGGGGCGCCGCTGCGCTCGCTAATGCTCGGGTCCGGCGCTGCTGCGGCTGCTGCTGCTCGGTGGCTCGAGCGGTGGGCCGGATCCGGGGACTCGAGCGGCGCTCCTCGCCCGTGAGTGAAAAGGGTGGTTGGTTTGTTTTGGGGATTTAGTCCGTGACGCCACCCACGGGTCGTGGTGAAGAAGGGCACCACCGCTGCTGGTGACGGGGATCCCGGGAGCGATGGTAGGGAGCAGCTGGGATGTTGTTTTCCCCCTCCGTGGATAGGGGTTGGTGATCCCGGGGCCCGGTGGTATGACGGGGAGGCAAGGTAGGTGAGGTGCAGGGTTGCAGGGACAGCGCGGCGCGGTGCCGGATGGCACGGGTGTACTCACTCAGCAAGAGATGCACAAAGTCCTCGGTAAACCAAACGGCTGGATGGACGGGTCCCGCAGCCGGCTGCAGTGGCTCTCCCCGGACAGGTGATGGCGGCTGTCTTTCCCTGCACCTTTGTGTACTGTCTTGACTACGATGGATCCCCAACGGTAGTCCACTCCCCGGTGTATGGATACCGGAGGAGCCCGTTTGCCCGCAGGCGCTTGGGTCTCTAGCCTTAGGCGGTAGCTGTATACCCTCACGGTGCGGACGGTTGCCTTCTAACGGGTCTTTGGCTGTTAGAAAACCCCTGGGGTTCCTGTCACACTCGGATTTGACTGTTGACGGTGACTCCAAGCCTAGTCGGGGTCCGATGGCCCTGCCTGTGTGTGCTGGCTTCACTTCGCTCCCCGGTCGGTACCGGCGGGCCACTGCCCGACCCCGGTCCTACGGTTCCGCGTCGATTCACCACTCCTGCAGACGCCCACCACCGTCTGCCAACCTTGTTGTCAGTGCCTTGGCCACAAACCCAGACACTCTCCACTTCAACCTCCTCCACTCAACTCCAACTTCTAACTGACACCTTTCCCGCCTCCAGGCCTGTGAACTCCTTGGTGGGTGGGGCCAACCACTTAGCTCCGCCCCACCTGGTGTGGACATCAGACCCTGGAGGGAGGCAACAAGGGTTTTGTGTTTGGCTAATGTTATTGTCTAATGGGGGTGGGGGGGTGTGTGTGTTACCTGTGATGACCTGGCTAGTCTAGGGCACCACATACATATAATCCCCAGTGTAAGCGCTCAGTGTAGAGCGCAGAATAAATGTGAGCAGAGCCCTACTGGGATCTTTAGGACACAGGATAAGCAAATCTACAGCGGTTGAAGAATTGGCTTTATTTAATTTTTATGTCGTTCACCTTGCGGTACAAGTGAGAGGGTGCCTTTATTTTTCAGTTCAGTACAATTACAGCAATGCCAGATTTATATATATATATATATATATATATATATATATATATATATATATATATATATATATATATATATATATATATATATATATAATGTGTGTATGTATGTGTCGCGGGCGGGGAGGAGGGTGTCAGCACTGCGCTCACCCCTCTGCTCGGGTCCGGCGACTGCTGCTCAGTGGTGGCTCGAGCGGTGTGCCGGATCCCGGGGGTTCTCGAGCGGCGCTCCTCGCCCGTGAGTGAAAAGGGGATTGGGTGTTGGGATATTGTCTATTGTCCGTGACGCCACCCACGGTTGTGGTGATTTCACCACCGCTGCTCTATATGGGGGTCCCAGGAGTGATGGTATATAGCAGCGAGTTGTTTTGTTGCCCCTCCGTGGGTAGGGGTTGGTGATCCCGGGGCCCGGTGATGAGATGTGAGATGCAGGGCCTGGTGGGCGCAGGGACGCGGGGGCAGCGCGGTGCCTTGCGGCACTGTGGTACTCACTCAGCCTGAGACGATGACACAGTTTCTCGGTAAACCACACGGCTGGGAAGACGGTTCCCACGGACGGCTGCACTTGCTTCCCCAGTAGGTGACGGTGATGTCCCTTTTCCTGCACCTAATGTCTTTGATGGTTTCGATGGGTCCCCACCGGTAACCCGCTCCCCGGCTTCAAGCTGGACCGGAGGAGCTCTACTCTTTGCCCGCAGGCGCTGGCCCTTAGAAACTGGTGCCTTGGCGGTGGCGGTGTCTCTACTGTAATGGTTGGGCTGTTGCCTTCAATCGGGACTTGGTTGTTGGGGGATCTGCGTCCCCTTCACTGACGGATTCGGCAACTTATGGCGACTCCTAGCCTTGCCGGGGTCCGAGAGGCCCCTGCCCTGGTGCTGACTGTCCTTTGTCCACTGCTCCAAACCGCCGGGTCACCACCCGTCCGCGGTCCTTCCAGGAACTTCCAAACGGTCACCCCTCCGGACAATCACCGCCGTTGCTGACCTTGCTGACCCTGTCCTGCACACAGCTGGACTCACTTCAGGCTTTCTTACTGTCACCGCTCTTACTTTCCTCCTTTACCACTTTGCTTCCTTAACTCATCTTAGCTGTTTACTCCTTCCACACTCAAGCTCTTCTCTGAGCTAACTCCACACTCTATCTGCCTGGTTCTTCCCGCCTCCAGGGCTGTGAACTCCTCGGTGGGTGGAGCCAACCGCCTGGCCCACCCCCTGGTGTGAACACCAGCTCCTGGAGGAAGGCAACAAGGATTTTTGGTTAGCTGTGATGTTCCTAACTGGGGTGTAGGGTGTGGTGGTGTAATGACCTGTGACCCCTGGCTTGCCCAGGGCGTCACATATGTATGTATGTATATGTATATGTATATATATATATATATATATATATATATATAATATATATATTTAGGTTTGTGCTCTATCACACTAAAAAAATGCTTTTTTTTTTTTACAAAATAAAGTTTTTTTGCATCATCAATTTTTTTTTTATTTTTTTCCTGCTGACCTAGTTCTGTGAGGGAGGTAGTGAGGGCAGTCAGAGAGTGGAACAAGCGACCACGGGAGGTAGTGAGGGCAGTCATAGATTGGAACAGGCTACCATGGGAGGTAGTGAGATAAGTCAGAGAGTGGAACAGGCAGCCACAGGAGGTGGTGAGGGCAGTCAGAGAGTGGAACAGGCTACCACGGGAGGTACTGAGGGCAGTCAGAGAGTGGAACAGGCTACCACGGGAGGTAGTGAGGGCAGTCAGACAGTGGAACAGGCGACCACAGGAGGTGGTGAGGGCAGTCAGAGAGTGGAACAGGCAGCCACAGGAGGTGGTGAGGGCAGTCAGAGAGTGGATCAGGCGACCACGGGAGGTAGTGAGGGCAGTCAGAGAGTGGAACAGGCGACCACGGGAGGTAGTGAGGGCAGTCAGGGAGTGGAACAGGCGACCACGGGATGTAGTGAGGGCAGTCAGAGAGTGGAACAGGCGACCACGGGAGGTAGTGAGGGCAGTCAGAGAGTGGAACAGGCGACCACGGGAGGTAGTGAGGGCAGTCATAGATTGGAACAGGCTACCATGGGAGGTAGTGAGATAAGTCAGAGAGTGGAACAGGCAGCCACAGGAGGTGGTGAGGGCAGTCAGAGAGTGGAACAGGCTACCACGGGAGGTACTGAGGGCAGTCAGAGAGTGGAACAGGCTACCACGGGAGGTAGTGAGGGCAGTCAGACAGTGGAACAGGCGACCACAGGAGGTGGTGAGGGCAGTCAGAGAGTGGAACAGGCAGCCACAGGAGGTGGTGAGGGCAGTCAGAGAGTGGATCAGGCGACCACGGGAGGTAGTGAGGGCAGTCAGAGAGTGGAACAGGCGACCACGGGAGGTAGTGAGGGCAGTCAGAGAGTGGAACAGGCGACCACGGGAGGTAGTGAGGGCAGTCAGGGAGTGGAACAGGCGACCACGGGATGTAGTGAGGGCAGTCAGAGAGTGGAACAGGCGACCACGGGAGGTAGTGAGGGCAGTCAGAGAGTGGAACAGGCGACCACGGGAGGTAGTGAGGGCAGTCAGACAGTGGAACAGGCGACTACGGGAGGTAGTGAGGGCAGTCAGGGAGTGGAACAGGCAGCCACAGGAGGTGGTGAGGGCAGTCAGAGAGTGGATCAGGCGACCACAATCCATCTTTAGATATTTGTTGGCCCAGTCTTATGTGTCTTGATCAGTGATGGTTGGGCGTACAAATTTTTTTTTCTTTTATCACAACCAAAGTGATCATTATTATTACTTATCATGCTTCTTGCAGGTCGCAGATAATTTTGATCATAAATCAAACATTTGGAAAGCTACTGGCTGTTTTGCAGTCAGGTTGCAGTGATCCTGAGTGGCCGCATGAGGCGGTGGAGAGCCGCTGTGGTGCAGTAGATACGAGCGCAGCACCTGACGTCATGATCCGGGGAGATGGAGGTGACTGGGCGGGGCCGGGGCGGTGTCGGGAGCCCGCAGGTGACGTGTCCGCGGCTGTGGGGCGGGCGGCTCACTGCTCGGGTGAATGAGGAAGTGTGAGCCCCAACCCACAGCAGCGCTCACCCACTGACACCTGCTGCAGCCGCCGCTGAGGAGGACGAGCCCCGGACATGTTCAGCTGGCTGGGGAAGGAGAGCGGCTCCGGCCGCTCCACTCAGGATGTCCTGCAGACGGTCACCGGCGGCCTGCAGTCCCTGTACACCGGGAAGCTGCTGCCGCTGGAGGAGCATTACCGCTTCCATGAATTCCACTCTCCGGCGCTGGAGGAAGCGGACTTCAAGAACCTGCCCATGGTCCTGCTGGTGGGACAGTACAGCACCGGCAAGACCACCTTCATCAGGTAGGAGGACGGGCAGGACGGCACCTGGGTGATGGTGTGACCCCTCCACGGGCAAGAGGACCGGTGTGACAACTCCACCAGGAGGGGGGACACCAGTGTTTCGTGGTGGTGTGCCACCTTCATAGGGCATGAGGGGACACCTGTGCTGTGTGGTGGTGTGCCACCTTCATAGGGCATGAGGGGGCACCTGTGCTGTGTGGTGGTGTGCCACCTTCATAGGGCATGAGGGGGACACCTGTGCTGTGTGGTGGTGTGCCACCTTCATAGGGCATGAGGGGGCACCTGTGCTGTGTGGTGGTGTGCCACCTTCATAGGGCATGAGGGGGCACCTGTGCTGTGTGGTGGTGTGCCACCTTCATAGGGCATGAGGGAGCACCTGTGCTGTGTGGGGGTGTGCCACCTTCATAGGGCATGAGGGGACACCTGTGCTGTGTGGTGGTGTGCCACCTTCATAGGGCATGAGGGGACACCTGTGCTGTGTGGTGGTGTGCCACCTTCATAGGGCATGAGGGGGCACCTGTGCTGTGTGGTGGTGTGCCACCTTCATAGGGCATGAGGGGGCACCTGTGCTGTGTGGTGGTGTGCCACCTTCATAGGGCATGAGGGAGCACCTGTGCTGTGTGGGGGTGTGCCACCTTCATAGGGCATGAGGGGGCACCTGTGCTGTGTGGCGGTGTGCCACCTTCATAGGGCATGAGGGGGCACCTGTGCTGTGTGGCGGTGTGCCTCCTTCATAGGGCATGAGGGGGAGACCAGTGTTTCGTGGCGGTGTGCCACCTTCATAGGGCATGAGGGGACACCTGTGCTGTGTGGTGGTGTGCCACCTTCATAGGGCATGAGGGGGCACCTGTGCTGTGTGGGGGTGTGCCACCTTCATAGGGCATGAGGGAGCACCTGTGCTGTGTGGTGGTGTGCCTCCTTCATAGGGCATGAGGGGGCACCTGTGCTGTGTGGTGGTGTGCCACCTTCATAGGGCATGAGGGGGCACCTGTGCTGTGTGGTGGTGTGCCACCTTCATAGGGCATGAGGGGGCACCTGTGCTGTGTGGTGGTGTGCCACCTTCATAGTGCATGAGGGGACACCTGTGCTGTGTGGCGGTGTGCCACCTTCATAGGGCATGAGGGGGCACCTGTGCTGTGTGGCGGTGTGCCACCTTCATAGGGCATGAGGGGGCACCTGTGCTGTGTGGCGGTGTGCCACCTTCATAGGGCATGAGGGGGCACCTGTGCTGTGTGGCGGTGTGTCACCTTCATAGGGCATGAGGGGGCACCTGTGCTGTGTGGCGGTGTGCCACCTTCATAGGGCATGAGGGGGCACCTGTGCTGTGTGGCGGTGTGCCACCTTCATAGGGCATGAGGGGACACCTGTGCTGTGTGGCGGTGCGCCTCCTTCATAGGGCATGAGGGGACACCTGTGCTGTGTGGCGGTGCGCCTCCTTCATAGGGCATGAGGGGACACCTGTGCTGTGTGGCGGTGCGCCACCTTCATAGGGCATGAGGGGACACCTGTGCTGTGTGGTGGTGTGCCACCTTCATAGGGCATGAGGAAGCACCTGTGCTGTGTGGCGGTGTGCCACCTTCATAGGGCATGAGGGGACACCTGTGCTGTGTGGTGGTGTGCCACCTTCATAGGGCATGAGGGGACACCTGTGCTGTGTGGTGGTGTGCCACCTTCATAGGGCATGAGGGAGCACCTGTGCTGTGTGGGGGTGTGCCACCTTCATAGGGCATGAGGGGACACCTGTGCTGTGTGGTGGTGCGCCACCTTCATAGGGCATGATGGGACACCTGTGCTGTGTGGCGGTGTGCCACCTTCATAGGGCATGAGGAGACACCTGTGCTGTGTGGTGGTGCGCCACCTTCATAGGGCATGAGGGGACACCTGTGCTGTGTGGGGTGGTGTGCCTCCTTCATAGGGCATGAGGGGACACCTGTGCTGTGTGGGGTGGTGTGCCTCCTTCATAGGGCATGAGGGGACACCTGTGCTGTGTGGGGGTGTGCCACCTTCATAGGGCATGAGGGGACACCTGTGCTGTGTGGGGCGGTGCGCCTCCTTCATAGGGCATGAGGAAACACCTGTGCTGTGTGGCGGTGCGCCTCCTTCATAGGGCATGAGGGGACACCTGTGCTGTGTGGCGGTGCGCCACCTTCATAGGGCATGAGGGGACACCTGTGCTGTGTGGGGTGGTGTGCCTCCTTCATAGGGCATGAGGGGACACCTGTGCTGTGTGGCGGTGCGCCTCCTTCATAGGGCATGAGGGGACACCTGTGCTGTGTGGCGGTGCGCCACCTTCATAGGGCATGAGGGGACACCTGTGCTGTGTGGGGTGGTGTGCCTCCTTCATAGGGCATGAGGGGACACCTGTGCTGTGTGGCGGTGCGCCTCCTTCATAGGGCATGAGGGGACACCTGTGCTGTGTGGCGGTGCGCCTCCTTCATAGGGCATGAGGGGACACCTGTGCTGTGTGGCGGTGCGCCTCCTTCATAGGGCATGAGGGGACACCTGTGCTGTGTGGTGGTGCACTTCTTTTATTGTGTAGGGGGCTGTTGGGTTTTGTGGTGGGTCGCTAATCGCTATTTCATTTTCTAATATTTTTCAAACTTTTTTTCCACATTTTGGAGATTTGAGCTTGTGATTGTGTCCGATCTCAGTTCATCTGTATTGCATTATATAACTAAAATGATAGACTTGTATGAAGCCCACCTGTGATCATGCCATGGGAGGGGGATGCCCCCACTATTGCATGCCACGGTCAGGGACATACTGAAAAGAATGAACAGAATAACTTCTTTGTTAAAAATAATAGAGATGAATATTAGGTTTCTTAGACATCATAGACATGGAATATACAGTATGTAGATAATAGGGAAATGTCCACTATCCCGTATAAACGGGTTCAGGGTCTGGTTGCTGCTGGTACCGGCGGATGCTGGCTGTGTAGTACAGCTGGTGTCTGTGAGCTCCTGAGACTGTTTCATACTCTCACACCTCATATTCATTTTAAATGAATGGTGGCTGTAGGGATGGGGTTAATCAGTTATAGGCTTATTTGGGGACTGCATACAGGCCAGTATAGAGTACAAGGACTGGGCAGGACTGGTTTGTCTACTTCACTATGGGAGATAAGGGACCTGTTATCCCTTGTGATTAGGATAGAAGAAACACGTTAAACAAACCTGAATCCTAAACCTTGGATTCCTCAGTGTGTCCCCTTGACAGATTTCTCCCCCTTGTCCTCTGTAAAGGCCATGTCTCACTAAGCGACATCGCTAGACACATCACTGCTGAGGCACGACTTTTGTGAAGTAGCAGCGATGTTGCTAGCGATGTTGGTGTGTGACATCCAGCAACAACCTGGCCCCTGCTGTGAGGTCGCTGGTTGTTGCTGAATGTCCTGGACTATTTTTGCTTGTTGCTCTCCCGCTGTGAAGCGTACACCGCTGTGTGTGACAGCGACAGAGCAACAACTGAATGTGCAGGGAGCCGGCTTCTGCGGACGCTGGTAACCAAGGTAAATATCGGGTAACCAAGAAGTCCTTTGCTTTGTTACCCGATCTTTACCTTAGTTACTAGCATCCGCCGCTCTCAGGCTGCCAGTGCCGTCTCCCTGCACACATAGCCAGAGTACACATCGGGTAAATAGGCGAAGCAGTTTGTTTATTAACCCGATGTGTACTCTGGCTAGGAGTACAGGGAGCCAGCGCTAAGCGGTGTGCGCTGGTAACCAAGGTAAATATCGGGTTGGTTACCCGATATTTACCTTAGTTACCAAGCGCAGCATCGCTTCCACGTGTGCTGCTGGCTGGGGGCTAGTCGCTGGTGAGATCTGCCTGTTTGACAGCTCACCAGCAACCCGTGTAGCGACACTCCAGCGATCCCTGCCAGGTCAGGTCGCTCGTGGGATCGCTGGAGCGTCGCTTAGTGTGACAGTACCTTAAGCGATATCGCTGCTGAATCACGGTTTTTGTGACGTAACAGCGATCTTGCTAGCGATGTCGCTGTGTGTGACATCCAGCAACGACCTGGCCCATGCTGTGAGGTCGCCGCTGAATGTCCTGTATCATTTTTTGGTCGTTGCTCTCCCGCTGTGAAGCACAGATCGCTGTGTGTGACAGCGAGAGAGCAACGATCTGAATGTGCAGGGAGCCAGCTTCTGCGGACGCTGCTAACCAAGGTACACATCGGGTAACCAAGCAAAGCGCTTTGCTTGGTTACCTGATATTTAGCTTGGTTACCAGCGTCCGCAGCTTCTAGAAGCCGGCTCCCTGCACACGTAGCCATGGTACACATTGGGTAACTATAAGCAAAGCGCTTTGCTTAGTAACCCGATGTGTACCATGGTTACCAAGCACAGCATCGTTACACGGGTTGCTGATGAGATTTCAGCATCGTTACACGGGTCGCTGATGAGATCTGCCTGATTGACAGCTCACTAGCGACCATGTAGCAGCGCTCCAGCGATCCCTGCCAGGTCAGATCGCTGGAGCGTCGATAAGTGTGACGGTACCTTAACGTCCATGAGATGAGCGATTAGTTGGGGTCTCAGGGCCCAAACCACTACTGATAAAGGGGCTTTAAAAAAAAGGGGGTTCCAGTCTATCAAGTCCTCCCCTGCTCTTTTAATTTTCCGCTCTTGTTTGTAATGTCTGTATCACCAGTTGATGTAATGAGGTGGAAACATTAGGGTTTTTTTTTTTTAATTTATTTTAATTTTTTTCCCGTTTCCTCCAAGTAATTAAACTGGGAAAGTCCTTCCTTACTTTTATTATTCTAAGGTTTTCCGATCCTTTTGATCCAAACTTTACCGACAAATCCGCCTGTGTTCTCAGCACTATTATTAACCTTGTCCTTCAGGCCAGGTAATTGTGAGTTTGTAGAATTTTCTGAACTTCCACGTTCCTCCAAACAGGAATAAACATGGTTTGTGTCTGCCATTAATTCAGGGCTTGTTTAGATGAATAGAATTAGTATTTATCGTGCAGCGGAAGGTGGCCGATCTCGTGTGTCGGAGTTCAGACTCGGGACATCTTAGCTCACAGGACTCTAAACTTTTGGAGGAAGCTGAACTGCTAAGATAAGTAGTTTTAGGACTGTGCCCTCATCACTTTTTGGTGGTCAAAGGTTACCATTATTTGACTTGGTGCAGAGATTTAACTTCTTTATTCAGATCTGTCTCACTTTGTTTTTGTGAGTGGATTATTAAGACCACTATTACGCCTCTTTTAGGGGTTCCCACTCAATTTTTCTTTATCCCATATGTGCCTAAACAAAACTAATGGAGTGCAATGAATTTCTCTTCCAAGTTACCTATTCTAAATGCTAACTGGTGTAAGAGTTTTTATAGCTGGGAGTAGTTGTCCTGTTTTTAAAAACCATTAAGTGCAAAACAAATAAAATTATTAAAAAAAAAAATGGTTAAAATCTGCCATTTTAAACAGAATTGGGCAAAGATTTTTCTTCTAAACTCTTCCCTTCATGGAAGATTCTTGGGGAAAGAGTAATGGGGCATGCTGGATTTTACAATGAGTGTTCCCTTCTCCTCATCGAAAAATAAGGCTAGGTTCACACTACTTGGAAAAACAGTATTCTGACAAACTTTTTTCTTTTTTTCTCAGACATGCGTCAAAAAAATGTGGCTCTTTCGGGAGTCTTTGGATTTTTGTTTTTTTTCAGTGATTGCAGCACCGTCTCACTAAACGACGTACCAGCAATTCGACCACGATATGACCTGGTCAGGATCGCTGGTGCATCGCTACATGGTCGCTGGTGAGCTGTCAATCAGGCAGATCTCACCAGTGACCAGCCCACAGCGACTCGTGGAAAAGATGCTGCGCTTGGTAACCAAGGTAACTAAGCAAAATGCTTTGCTTGGTTACCCGATATTTACCCTGGTTACCAGTGCACACCGCTTAGCGCTGGCTCCCTGCACTCGTAGCCAGGGTACACATCGGGTTACTAAGCAAAGCGCTTCGCTTAGTTACCCGATGTGTACTCCAGCTACGTGTGCAGAGAGCCAGCACTAGCAGCCTGAGAGCGGCGTACGCTAGTAACCAAGGTAAATGTTTGGTAACCAAGCAAAGCGCTTTGCTTGGTTACCCGATGTGTACCTTGATTACCAGCGTCCGCAGCTTTCAGACGCCGGCTCCCTGCACATTCAGATCGTTGCTCTCTCGCTGTCAAACACAGCGATGTGTGCTTCACAGCGGGAGAGCAACGAGCAAAAAATGAACCAGCACTGTGTGTAACGATCAGCGATTTCACAGCAGGGGCCAGGTCGCTGCTTAGTGTCACACACAGCGAGATTGCTGATGTGGTCACTGGTACGTCACAAAAACTGTGACTCAGCAGCAATCTCTCTGTGAGAAGTACCCCCTAAAACTGTAAGGCTTGCTGGAAGGCACTGTATGAGTGAGCCTACCCTAAAAAATGCATATTGGGGCTCATTCAGACGTATGAGCATGGACTGGCCACTGGTTTCCCAACCCAAATGTCACACGTCGTATTTCTCTGAGGCTGTGGTGCTCGAGTCAGGAGATTTATGGGCAGTCTGTGCTTTGCAGTCTGTGCTTTGCAGTCTGTGCTTTGCAGTCTGTGCTTTGCAGTCTGTGCTTTGCAGTCTGTGCTTTGCAGTCTGTGCTTTGCCCGACTTGCATGGATGTCCTAATGTGTTCTTACATATAATATATGGCAACATGTTTGAATGTTAGTTTAGATCTGCTTCCCTTTTCCAATACATTGCAAATCTGGAATAAATTCTGCATGTGTAAGGGCCGCCATAAACAATCAGCAGTCTGCCAAACTCTGGTTGATCTCTCCTGACCCTCCCCGACTTCCTTTACACACAGAAAAGCTTGGCTTGTCCTTCCAGAGTTTTCTGCGTGAGCCACTGCCAAACTCTTCTGGCATAGACTTGACTCCAGGAACAACAAACAGATCAACCGATAGAAATCCAACAGGATGAGTCCTCCTATATAACTTGTCAGGAGAGTTTGGTGACCCCCATAAACATTAGACATTTGTCTGACTCTAGTCTGTGTATGGGGGGGTCTTCGCAGACAGAAATGCAAATAGCCCCCATTTATCAAAGCAATTTGTCCAGAATCCTGGTGTAAATTGCTCTGAAAAGATGTAACATCTCTGAGTTGCGTATACGTTTTGCGACTTTTGCTGTTTTTCTCTTGTATTTCTGCACTATTGACCTCAGCTGGGAGGACCGCAGCGTATAAAACTACTTGTAAAGGCCCCTTTACACACTGAGACTTTCAGCGATCCCACCAGCGATCCCAACCTGGCCGGGATCGCTACAAGGTCTCTGGTGAGCTGTCAAACAGGCAAACCTGGCCAACGACGCAACAGCGATCCGGACCTGCAGAGCGACCTAGCTAGTCAAACACTGGAAACGAGTGATGTGTCACAATATCTGTCAATCACTATTTTCTGTCAGTCGGTCTCTCCCTCTCAGTCTCTATTCTCTGTCGGTCCGTCACTGTCTCTGTCCCTCTCACAGTCTGTCGGTCATTTTCCCCTCCTCTCTTACTCACCGATGCGCGGCGCTGCACGGCATTCACACTGCTGCGGCGGCTTTTACTATTTTGAAAAAGCCGGCCGCTCGTTAAACAATTTCGTATTCCCTACTTTCTCCGCCCACAGGCGCCTATGATTGATTGCAGTGAGACACGCCCCCACGCTGAGTGACAGGTGTCTCACTGCACCCAATCACAGCAGCCGGTGGGTGGGTCTATACTGTGCAGTGAAATAAATAATTAAATAATTTAAAAAACCGGCGTGCGGTCCCCCCCAATTTTAATACCAGCCAGATAAAGCCATACGGCTGAAGGCTGGTATTCTCAGGATGGGGAGCTCCACGTTATGGGGAGCCCCCCAGCCTAACAATCTCAGTCAGCAGCCGCCCAGAATTGCCGCATACATTATATGCGACAGTTCTGGGACTGTACCCGGCTCTTCACGATTTGCCCTGGTGCGTTGGCAAATCGGGGTAATAAGGAGTTATTGGCAGCCCATAGCTGACAATAAGTCCTAGATTAATCATGTCAGGCGTCTCCCCGAGATATCTTCCATGAGTAATCTGTAAATTACAGTAAATAAACACACACACTCTAAAAAATCATTTATTAGAAATAAAAAAACACAAACAAATTCCCTCATCACCAATTTAATCAGCCCCAAAAAGCCCTCCTTGTCCGGCGTAATCCACGGAGGTCCAGCGTCGCTTCCAGCTGTGCTGCATGGAGGTGACAGGAGCAGCAGAAGACACCGCCGCTCCTGTCACCTCCACGCAGCTAATGAAGACAGCCGCTCGATCGCCTGAGCTGTCACTGAGGTTACCCGCTGTCACTGGATCCAGCGGTGGATGCAGCGGTGGCCGCGGGTAACCTCAGTGATAGCTCAGCTGATCGCGCTACTCACCGCCGCTCCGGTCAGCTCCACGCAGCAACTGAGGTGAGTAGCGCGCTCAGCTGAGCTGTCACTGAGGTTACCCGCGGCCACCGCTGGATCCAGTGACAGCGGGAAAACCTCAGTGACAGCTCAGCCGATCGCGCGGCTGTCTTCATTAGCTGCGTGGAGGTGACAGGAGCGGCGGTGTCTTCTGCTGCTCCTGTCACCTCCATGCAGCACAGCTGGAAGCGACGCTGGAGGTCCGTGGATTACGCCAGACAAGGAGGGCTTTTTGGGGCTGATTAAATTGGTGATGAGGGAATGGGTTTGTGTTTTTTATTTCTAATATAGATTTTTTCGGGTGTGTGTTTATTTACTGTAATTTACAGATTAATCATGGAAGGTTTCTCGGGGAGACGCCCGACATGATTAATCTAGGACTTATTGGCAGCTATGGGATGCCATTAACTCCTTATTACCCCGATTTGCCAACGCACCAGGGCAAATCGGGAAGAGCCGGGTACAGTCCCAGAACTGTCGCATATAATGGATGTGGCAATTCTGGGCGGCTGCTGACTGATATTGTTAGGCTGGGGGGGCTCCCCATAACGTGGAGCTCCCCATCCTGAGAATACCAGCCTTCAGCCGTATGGCTTTATCTGGCTGGTATTAAAATTAAGGGGGACCGCACGCCGTTTTTTTTAATTATTTATTTCACTGCACAGTATAGACACGCCCACCGGCTGCTGTGATTGGGTGCAGTGAGACACCTGTCACTCAGCGTGGGGGCGTGTCTCACTGCAACCAATCATAGGCGCCTGTGGGCGGGGAAAGTAGGGAATACGAAATTGTTTAATGAGCGGCCGGCTTTTTCAAAATAGTAAAAGCCGCCGCAGCAGTGTGACCGCCGTGCAGCGCCGCGCGGGGGATCGGTGAGTATGAGAGAGGAGGGGAAAATGACCGACAGACTGTGAGAGAGGGACAGAGATAGTGACGGACTGACAGAGAGAGAATAGAGACCGAGAGGGAGAGACCGACTGACAGAGAATAGTGATTGACAGATATTGTGACACATCACTCGTTTCCAGTGTTTTAAGTCCCCGTTACACACTGAGACTTTGCTGCACAGCGGGAAACAAAGGACCAAAGAATGGTCCTGAACGATTTGTAGCGATCACAACTTCACAGCAGGGGCCAGGTCACTGATGTGTTTCACACACTGCAATGTCGCTGGGGAGGTCGCTGTAACGTCACAAAACCGGTGACATTACAGCGATGTCGTTTGCGATGTTGCAGTGTGTAAAGCCACCTTAAGAAAAACGAATGTCTTCCCCGTTACTTTATAACCCGCTATTTGATCCTTCTCCTCTACCTGACCCCTGCGTAACACCATGTATCAGTAGTTCTGTTATCACAGTTCTTGAATTGTTATTATTGCATAATAATAGTTTATTGTTCTCTCCCTGTTTACCAGATACCTGCTAGAACAAGATTTTCCGGGAATGCGAATAGGACCGGAGCCCACCACCGACTCATTCATTGCTGTAATGCATGGCGAGAAAGAAGGGAGTATACCCGGGAATGCATTGGTTGTTGACCCTAAAAAGCCATTCCGAAAATTGAACAGCTTTGGAAATGCCTTCTTGAACAGGTACAGTCCATAAAAGAAGACCTAGCAAATTTGAGTAAAATCCATGTAAAAAAAAACCCACACAGGATAAATTTAGGGTGTATCTGCACTGGATATACCCGCTTCTGAAAAGCTGCTTAATGGTGAATTCTGCAGTGAAAATTCACAACTTAAATTAACGGATTGTAGATCTGACATTCGTATCCCTCGCTTAAAGGGAACCTGTCATCAGGTTTTTCCCTTATGAGCTGTGGCCACCACCAGTGAGCCCCTATATACAGCATTTCAGAATACTGTATATAAGAGCCCAGGCCGCGCTGTATAACATAAAAAACACCTTTTATAAAACTGACCTAGGGAGCAGTCCGGTCTGATTGATGTTGCTACTCTCGGTCCATCGCCTCCTCAATCTTGTGGGTTCGCCATTCTCCTGCCCAGCCCCGTGTGCATGACTTGTCTTTTACAGAGAGGCCACTATTGCGCTCCTACCTATGTGCGATTTGATCTGCCCGGCTCAGGGCAGAGCGAAGTACTGTACTGCACAGGTGCGATAAAAGGTCATAGACTGCTCGCGCATGCGCACTACAGTACTTTGCACTGCCCTCAGCCGGGCACATCAAAGTGTACATACGCCGGAGCGCAATGGAGGGCTCTCTGTGAATGATACAGGATGCATGAGGCGCCGGACCGCGAGCAGCGACACCCATCGGACCGGGACCACCCCTTAGGTGAGTATTATAAAGGTGTTTTTTTTTGTTATACAGCCCGGCCTAGGCTCTTATACACCGTATTCTAGAATGCTGTATATAAGAGCTCACTGGTGGCTACAGCTCATACGGGGGAAAACCTGGTGACAGATTTTCTCCAGACTTTGTGGAAGAGTCTCTGTAAAATCCCATCCTAACTATTTCCTACAGGACTATGCAGCACATTTTCTATCTTTAAAATCCGGATAGAGATTCTGCCGCGTATCTGACCCATCTGCACATACACTTTAACCCCTTAACGACCCATGACGTACTAGATACGTCATGGATCGTGTTCCGGTAAGCCCCGCCCCCTGCCGCCGGCAGGCGGCGGCGAGACGCGCACATATCAGCTGTTATCAACAGCTGATATGTGTGCCTGCTAGCCGCGGGTGGAATCGCTTCCACCCGCGGCCATTAACCCCTTACATTTCGCTGCCAAAGTCTTGGCAGCGATATGTATATGGGCGCCGCCATGACAGTGATTTACCCCGCCCCCGCCGGAAGTCACGTGACATGATCACGTGACTTTCGGCGGTTGCCATGGTAGCACAGGGTCATGTGATGACGCCTGTAGCTAACATGAGTCACTTCCTCTCAATGCCGGTATACAGCCGGCATTGAAAGTGAAGCAGCAAATCTGCAGTTCTCAGCTCTGTAGCTGAGATCTGCAGATTGTGCAAAGCGATCGGACTGCTGATCGCAATAACCCCCTAGGGGGACTAGTAAAATAAAAAAAAAAAGTTTTAAAAAATTAAAAAAAAATAAAAAAACCTAAAAGTTCAAATCACCCCCCTTTCACCCCATTGAAAATTAAAGGGTTAAAAAAATAAAAAATACACACATATTTGGTATCGCCGCGTTCAGAAATGCCCGATCTATCAAAATATAAAATCAATGAATCTGATCAGTAAACGGCGTAGCGGCAAAAAAATTCCAAACGCCAAAATTACGTTTTTTGGTCGCCGCAAATTTTGCGCAAAATGCAATAACAGGCGATCAAAACGTAGCATCTGCGCAAAAATGGTACCGTTAAGAACGCCAGGTCAAGTCGCAAAAAATAAGCCATCACTGAGCCTCAGATCCTGAAAAATGAGAACGCTACGGGTTTTGGAAAATGGCGCAAAACGTGCGCCACTTTTTTCGGACACGCTTGTGAATTTTTTTTAACCCCTTAGATACAAGTAAACCTATACATGTTTGGTGTCTATAAACTCGCACCGACCTGAGGCATCATACCCACACATCAGTTTTACCATATAGTGAACACGGTGAATAAAATATCCCAAAAACTATTGTACAATCCCACTTTTTTTGCAATTTTTCCGCACTTGGAATTTTTTTTCCGTTTTCCAGTACACTATATGGTAAAACTTATAGCTTCATTTAAATGTACAACTCGTCCCGCAAAAAACAAGCCCTCATATGGCAAGATTGATGGAAAAATAAAAAAGTTACGCCTCTCGGAAGAAGGGGAGCAAAAAACAAAAACGCAAAAACGGAAAGTGACCGGGGGCTGAAGGGGTTAAAGGGATTTTTCCTGAAATCAGGGGAAAAAAACAGCCAAAAACTGAATACCCAGTGATGGGCATTACAAAAACATACCCATGCCATTCCCCCCCTTCTGACATAAAGGTTGTATGAAATCTGTAGCTCCATGGTGTCTCTACCATTTACTTGCCTGTGCTGCTTGTGTTGGGCACATCTATAGTTTTAGCCTCCTGCTCAAGCTGCACTTCCAGCATGCTTTGTCATCTGTACAGATTGGGGATCATGCGCCACCCTTTCTCTACAAGTGCTGCTCTTTATCACATGTATTGGGGACATGCTACTGTATACTGGGACCTCATAAGCACTTTATATTCACTGCTTAAAGGGGTTGCCTGGCCTTGGGGTACAAATCTGAAGTCAGTCTATGACTGCAAACTTGTCAATCTTCCCTGCATGCAGTGCACATGTGGCCAGGATTCGCCAGTGCTGGGAGCAGGAAGGCATGTGACCACAAGCATGCGATTTGCGTTCATGCAGTCATGTGCCGACTAGATGTGTGCAGCGTTACGCAATACATGTGAATTGAGTGAGTTCGTATAAGTCTAGTCAGACTGTGTCCGGGACTACTAGTTGATACTTGGGGGTCACATGACTGGCCGCTCTTGGCACTGGAGAATCCTGACAGTGAGCACACTGCGCACTGTGTGAATTCACAAGTCCGGAGTCAGTGACTGAAAACTTGTACGTCTAGGTCAGACAACCCTGTTTAAGCCCTAGCCGCATTGAAATATGGACTATTTGCGACTGCATATTGCAGACAGGGACTGGCTTTGTGTGATTGTCCACATTTCAGGCAGGTGCAGAAGCTGTCCCTTCATTTCATGCATTAATATGGTTTTTAAGGCAAGTGAGCGGAGGGTTGGAATTCATGCTGAAATTAAGCTGCGTCAAAACCTGAACAAACACTGATCTTGGGAGCATACCCCTCAATGGACCAAAATTGTGTTTATTATAATTTTTTTTGTTATGTATTTCTTTTCTTTTTTTTTTTCTCCTTTTATTCCTTTTATCTTCCCCCCCCCCCCCCCCCCCTTCCACATGCAGGCAATTAATTATGGTTGATTATTGATTATCTGCCTTACGCACTGAGGCACTGGCAATAATGTGTCTAAAGGCCCAGTCACACACAACGACTTACCAGCGATCCCGACAACGATACGACCTGATAGGGATCGCTGGTAAGTCGCTGGGAGGTCGCTGGTGAGATGTCACACAGTCACATGTTAACAACGATGCAGTAATGATCAGCGACCTGTGTAACTATGTCTGTGGGCGTTGGGACTGTGTTAGGAGGTCGTTGGTAGTCGTCAAAGACAGTGATGCTTCCTGCCCAGCAGGACATCGCCTTTAAAGAAAATGGTCCGGACCATTCGGTAACGACTAGAGATCTCACAGCAGGGGCCTGATCGCTGGTAGATGTCACACATAACGAGATCGCTGGCGAGATTGTTGCTGCGTCACAGAATCGGTGACTCTGCAACGATCTCATTAGCGATCTCGTTGTGTGTGACGGGGCCTTAAACCCTTTCCTAGATGAAAACATATATAATAGGAAGTTTCCAAAACCAAAGTATTTTTTAAAAAAAATTTGACACACCAAGAAGGTAAACCAATGATATACATGCATAGAAAAAAAAAGTACAGTGGGGGGAAAAAAAACCCACTTTGCTAATCTAGAATATCTGCACCACCAAACACACAATGTGGATACTTGGCCTTCTTGCCGTCTACCTTTTGCTAAAAAGAAAAAGTAATTGCAAACTAGAATTCCTGTGTTTTTTTTTTTTTTTGTGGAAATGTACATAAATATGAGTAAGATTAGCGAATGTTTCATCAGAGGCCGTTGGAAATCACATGAGCATCGGAAGAGAATACTGTAGATCTGCTGATGCAAGACCGAAAAAGTGACAGCGCCTTTTCATTCAGCGAGTATATGGTTTATGGCCGCCCACAGATACTACAGTTTGATAGTGTAATCTATAAAAGAGACTTGCTTGTCAGCAGGTTCTCTCCATAGAAAAGGCTAATTTGTAACTACAGCAATGCTGGCACTGGACCATGGGTTATCAGATGCCAGATGGTGGTATTGTAAGGCCATGTGCACACACTGAGTTTTTTGGCTTTTTTTTCACAAATCTGCATGTCTATCCTTATGTCAGCAAAGTCAGTGAGAATTTTGAAGCATTGGGCACACGTTGCTTCTTTTTTCTTTGCAGATTTGGTTGCAAAAAAAAAAAAAGTAGGGACTTGCGTTACGATGCATATAAGCTGGTGGCAGAAATAAAACTTGTATAAAAAAAATTCAATTTTAAACTAGCTACAATTCCTTTTTTTAAAAAAAAAAAAAAAAAAAGTTACTAATCTGCTAAATTGAACACTGTGCCATCCCCACAATTGGTCATTGTTTGCTTTTGCATTGTGTTGATGTCTGTCAGTGTGACCCCTGCAGTCAGTCACTAGATTCGGTTGTGATTAGCTGCAGAGGTTATGTCTGTTTCTCAGTGATCTTGTGCAGTAAATGGATGTTACATATGTTACATAGCTGGACAGGGTCAAAATATCCCCCCACTTGTGATATTGATGTGCTTTAATAGCTCTAAGGCCGGGGCCGCACGGGGGACTGCTGCGATCCTCGCATGAGACTCGGATCACGCTGGCAGCACGAAAGGAGCAGAGTGTCATGCTAGTGTCACTGCGACTGAGGTTTGATAATGCGATCGGACCACAGCTGAGGAGGGGCGGGCCGGCATTTATCTCCCTCTCTCCTCCGTTGCTGGCTATTGCCATTCTCGCCCTGCACTCGCATTACTCCGATGTACCATGAGTGCAGTGCAATTTCTCTCTCTCTGCATAGACTTGAATGGGTGTGAGAGAAACAAGGATCGCATTGCACCTGCAGCATGCTGCAACTGTTTTCTCAGTCCAATTAGGACTGAGAAAATAATTGCTCATGGGAGCTGACACACAGGCTAATATTGGTCCGAGTGGAATGCAAAGTTTTATCGCACTCCACTAGCTCCGATTTTCATGCTGTGTGTCTTAGGCCTAAGACAAACCATTTACCATCACACTACATATCTAGGTAGATTTACCAAGTGTGGGCTATATACGGGCCTGGTCTGCCTGGCGTGTGGGCTATATGCGGGCCTGGGCCGCCTGACGTGCGGGGCTATATATGGGCCTGGGCCGCCTGGCGTGTGGGCTATATGCGGGCCTGGGCCGCCTGGCGTGCGGGGCTGTATGCGGGCCTGGCGTGCGGGGCTGTATGCGGGCCTGGCGTGCGGGGCTGTATGCGGGCCTGGCGTGCGGGGCTGTATGCGGGCCTGGCGGTGCGGGGCTGTATGCGGGCCTGGCGTGCGGGGCTGTATGCGGGCCTGGCGTGCGGGGCTGTATGCGGGCCTGGCGTGCGGGGCTGTATGCGGGCCTGGCGTGCGGGGCTGTATGCGGGCCTGGCGTGCGGGGCTGTATGCGGGCCTGGCGTGCGGGGCTGTATGCGGGCCTGGCGTGCGGGGCTGTATGCGGGCCTGGCGTGCGGGGCTCTATGCGGGCCTGGCGTGCGGGGCTATATGCGGGCCTGTGGGCTATATGCGGGCCTGGGCCGCCTGGCGTGCGGGGCTATATGCGGGCCTGGCGTGCGGGGCTATATACGGGCCTGTGGGCTATATGCGGGCCTGGGCCGCCTGGCTTGTTTTATATTTGTTACTTTTTTTTAAAAAGTAACTAAATAAATTTCTTTACGTTTCATGCACCAGAATAATTATTTATTTTGGAGTCACCGTTCTGGTGAAGTCATGAAATGACAATGTCCTTCTATTGACAATGACTTCCGCACTCCGGTCAGGTGATTGCTGCTGGCGTCATTACACTGAAACATTACTCCGTACACAGTGACTATTTCCAGCGTCTGCTCACCTTTATGTATCAATTACCGGTGAGCTGTGTCAGCCTTAGTCACTTTATATGTCTGTTTGTTTTTTCAATGCTATTTATTGAAAAATTCCTCAGAATAAAGATTACAAACGTACAAATAACATAGAATGACTGCATGTGTTACAGGTGAGTTGCTATCCATTCAGCACATTGATACTGATGTTATATCAGGTTGTCAATGATTATTATATAGTAGGATGTTGTTTTATAACGTATTATATTCTTTAACAGTATAAAAATGTCCATATTAAAGGTCATACATTTATACTGATGGGAGGACCCAGACTGTCAAAGTCCGTATCCATTGAGGTTCACAAGTACTGGAGTGCCGAGCCTGGGCCTGGAGTTCTTGAGGAACTCCGGGTAACTATGTGGGTTCGGCAATTTGGGTAATAGGGAAGGAAAAATAGGATAAGCAAGCGCACTATACTTACCAAGTCTCCGGCGTGGCTGTACACTGCTTCTGAGTTGCTTGTTTTACTTCCAGGGCCGCTCATTAGTCTTCATGCATATGCACTGCTTTCCCTGCCAACCAGCAGTCCTGGCGCCCCTGATTAGTTGCAGTCAGACAGCGCCCCCTCCTTTGTGTGACAGCGTGTTTGACTGCTTGCAATCACAGATGCTGTCTGCAGGTCACTGTAGATTGAGGTAACAATACAATTGGTATAGAGTTCCCCCCCCCCCCCTCCCCATATTATACCCAGCACAGATAAAGCCATGGCTACAGGCTGCAGCCTCCAGCTGTGCTCTTATCTTGACTCTGTAGAAATTCCTATCCATAAAGCTGGGGTCACACTAAACGACAGCGACGTCGCTGTTACGTCACCATTTTCTGTGACGTAGCAGCGACCTTTGTAAGTCGCTGTTATGATCGCTGCTTAGCTGTCAAACACAGCAGCCGAAGCAACGATCATAACGACACGCGTCGCTGTGCTGCAACATGTGCAGAGAGCCGCGCACACTGAGCGCTGGCTCCTTGCTCTCCTAGCTACAGTACACATTGGGTTAATTAACCCGATGTGTACTGCAGCTACATGTCACAGTGCAGAGAGCAGGGAGCCGCGCACACTGCTTAGCGCTGGCTCCTTGCTCTCCTAGCTACAGTACACATCGGGTTAATTAACCTGATGTGTGCTGCAGCTACATGTGCAGAGAGCAGGGAGCCGCGCACACTGCTTAGCGCTGGCTCCTTGCTCTCCTAGCTACAGTACACATCGGGTTAATTACACGATGTGTACTGCAGCTACATGTGCAGAGAGCAGGAGCCGGCGCTGGCAGTGTGAGAGCGGCGGAGGCTGGTAACGAAGGTAAATATCGGGTAACCACCTTGGTTACCCGATATTTACCTTGGTTACTGCTTACCGCAGCTGCCAGATGCCGGCTCCTGCTCCCTGCTCGCTTCATTTCGTCGCTCTCTCGCTGTCACACACAGCGATCTGTGCGTCCCAGCGGGAGAGCGACGACCAAAAAATGAAGCTGGACATTCAGCAACGAGCGGCGACCTCACAGCAGGGGCCAGCTCGTTGCTGGATGTCACACACAGCGACAGCGACGGGACGTCGCTGCAACGTCACAGAAAATGGTGACGTAGCAGCGACGTCGTTGTCGCTGTGTGTGACACCACCTTAAGTCTGAAACCTGCAATACATCAGGATACATAGTGTGAGATTCAAGAGGTCATAGCGGTGGGTGATTAATGGTGTTTGGGGAGAATCACACCACTTCTCACAAATTCTGTGGCACTTCTGGGGACACTTATATTTTCATATGGAATTATATAATTTACTATTTTCTTCCATTGATTAATAGTAGGTGTCTTACTCATCATCCATCACCTGTAACTTTGTGCAAAAAATATTTTATCACAGGGTGGCCATTTTTCCTTGTCTATGATTCCCAAAATACAAATTTCTGGGGTGCACTCCACCAATGCCCCGATTTATGCACACCAGCGTGGACACATCACTCCAGTATTTCCTTATCTCAGAATTCCACATAAGATCCCAGAAGTCTGCACCTAAGACATCCATCAGATGTTAATCTACCAAATCTATATACTTTTAAGTGGGGTTAAGTAAGGCTGGTGTAAAATTAATATAATTATATATATTTTCTGCTGGCGATACCACCATATGGGCTTCTAGAGTGTCACTCCACTGCTCCCAGTCATTGAGGGTATTAATTATCGCTCTAGTCTAATGCCCGTCCCCGCACACATGACGTCACAAAGACACAGAATTGTGTATTCACTTAATTCTATGCAATTGACTTAATCTTTCTTTCCTTGTCGTATCTGGAGGCAGTTGTAAAGTCCATAGAAAGAATGCTGGCTTCCGGTGAACCCCTTCTTCTCGGTTGGCCAGTGGCGATCTTGGTGGTATCGGTGGGGAGGTTTCAGAAGGAGTTGCACAATGCGGATGGTGATAGACGCTTGCGAGGTGCCACATTCTAACACTATCAGATGGGAAACAAGTATTTGCACATTCCAAGGCCTGTAAAGGGGCTGACTTTCTGCTGACCTCAAAGAACAGTCTTTAGTGACTAGTCCTTGATTTTTGTCCTGCATTCTAGGAAATATTATATAAAAACAGATGCTGGGGCTGAGACTCTTTGGTCAGTCATTTGTTGGGTGTAACTTCCTCATATTTAGGGAAACTTTTTCAATGAGGTTTTGTCAGGAAGCCATGTATATGGTCAATGAGGTGTTGTTCATTTCGGAGAAGTGTATTGCTTCTGTCAAGATGTGGAAAACTTCTCTGCTGTTGCTTCAGTATTTAAAGGGCAACCATCCATTCATGTGAATGCAGCTCACCAATAAAGCAATGTAACAAACTCCCTATTTGTGTGCACAAATATCGCAGCAGATTTTTCTGAAACAAAAGTATTGATATGAAAAAATGCTGCATAAATTGTGCATTTTTTTTCTTTTTACATGCATTGGTTTTTTTTTCTCATTCGTTTGAATTCAGTGAAAATAAATCAAAAACCCCTGAAACAATTTGACACCTTGCGAATTTGGAAAACAAAAATTCTGTGGTTCAGAACCGCTAGCAAACATGTGCATAATGAATCTTATTCAGTTCCTCGGTGTTTAAAGTGCAGCGCACTTTAGCCTGGAAAAAAATGTCAAGTGTGAACAAGAACAAGCCCAAATAGTGCTTCATGCTGCTTGTCATCATGTGGCATAATGCTGCAGAGTTTCAGGATGTGCCACACAAGTATTCATACCTTATTAGACATATGTGCACAAATGTCCCCAGAAGCGTCTGCATTCTCTTCTCTCTGCATATTTTCGTCCATTGCCCGTCAGCCACGTAGAAAAGACCAATAATATATTAATTCATTTATATAGCGCTATTAATTCCACAGTGCTTTACATACAATAGCAACACTGTCCCCATTGGGGCTCATAATCTAGGTGTGTGAGTTGTATTTTTTTTGTAACTGTTGGAAAACAGTGGTGTGTGTGTGTGTGTGTGTGTGTGTATGTGTATGTAATAGATAATATATATATATATATATATATATACATATATATATATCTATAATATATATGTACGGTATAGATAATATATATACATATATTATATATTATATAAAAAAAAATTATAAACATTTCGAATGGTAGGGTTCTATATCATAGCAATGTTTGAGGGGGGAAATTCCACTGAATACGCTTGCAGGGAAGAGATGTATATGATGAAATATACATGCATATATACATACAGTGGCTGAGCTAATCACCAATTCTCTAATTAAATATATTTCTTAGGCTATGTGCGCACGTGTGCGTAATTCATGCAGTTACGCTGCGCTTTGTAGCGCAGCGGAACTGCATGCGTCCTGCGTCCCCTGCACAATCTATGGAGATTGTGCAGGGGCCGTGCGCACGTGGCGTCTTAGAGCGCAGCGCTTCGGCTGCTGCCCGAAGCGCGCATTCTAAGAAGTGACATGTCACTTCTTCCGTGCGCTTTGCCGGCAGCCCCTGCTCTGTCTGTGGCAGGAGCTGCATGCAGAGCGCACGTTCTCTGCCGGCACCATGCGCTTCAGAACGGAGCTTTTCAGCTGCGCTCTGAAGCGCACCTTTTAGGTGCAGTGCAGAGCGCACACGTGCGCACATAGCCTTAATGTGCTGTTGACATTTCTCACGAAATGTCAGTAAAAACCCATCAAATCATAGATGTCCATAAATTGAGTTGTGTAATAATAAAAAATTACACAGGAAAACGAATTGAACACTCTACAGAAAGAGGTGCAAAAAGCTAAGGAAAGTCATGACACCAGCTATCAGTAATTAGAAAGCAATCCCACCACTTAGTGAAAAATATTAGCTGTTTCAACTGATGGCCTATAAAAGGTGTCTCATTACCAAGGTGCAACACAAGAAACATTTCATGAGGAGTAAAATCAGGGAGCTGTCTCAAGATTTAAGTAACCTTATTGTTGCAAAACATACTGATGGCATTGGTTACAGAAGAATTTC
Organism: Anomaloglossus baeobatrachus; assembly: GCF_048569485.1. Classification (NCBI taxonomy): domain Eukaryota; kingdom Metazoa; phylum Chordata; class Amphibia; order Anura; family Aromobatidae; genus Anomaloglossus; species Anomaloglossus baeobatrachus. The sequence goes on along the minus strand of NC_134364.1, from coordinate 53,872,926 downwards.
TAAAGTATTGAAGGTTCCAGTGAGCACTAATGGGGCCATAATCCAGAAGTGGAAAGAACATAATTTCACCGTAAGCAGCCACGATCAGGTGCTCCCTGCAAGATTTCAGACAGAGGAGTGAAAGAATTATCAGAAGAGTTGTCCAGGAGCCAAGGACCATCTGTGGAGAGCTACAGAAAGACCTGAAATAATCAGGTACAATTGTTTCAAGGAAAACCGTAAGAAATGCACTAAACCTCCATGGCCCGTATGCACGCTCACCACGCGGAACTCCATTGCTGAACAAAAAGCAGGTTCAAGCTCATAGAAGGTTTGCTCAACAACATTTAGGCAAACCTGTGAAATACTGGGAGAATATAGACTGGTCAGATAAGACCAAAATTGAACTCTTTGCTGTATGTAATACACACCATGTTTGGAGACCAAAAGGCAAATTGTCCCAGAACACCAACAGTAAAGTTTGTAGCTGGGGAAATCATGGTGTGGGGTTGTTTTTCAGCATATGGCAACCTCATGTAATTTGAAGGAAGGATGAATGAAAAATGTTCAGAGACTGATAAATATCTGCTGCCATCTACCAGGAGGCTGATGAAACGAGGGTGAACATTTCAGCAAGACATTGATCCCGAACACACAGACACGGAAACTCTCAACGGGTTTCACAGAACATTAAAGCTACTAGAATGACCGAGCCGATCACCGGAGCCAAATCCAATAGAACATTTATGGAAGGAACTAAAGCTCAGAGTACATAGAAGGAGCCCACTGAGTCTTCAGAATGTGAAGAGTGTTTGTGTGGAAGAATGGGCCAAAATCACACGTAAGCAATGCAGGACACTGGTCTCTCCATACAGGAGGTGCTTCATTACCAACAAAGGCTTTTGCACAAAGTATTTAAATTTAATTTCAGCCAGCGTATTCAATAGTTTTTCCTGTAATTTCTCATTTTTTTCATGTTCCTGGTAGTTTGATCCTTTTCTTCTTTGTGATTTTATTCTTTGTCATTTTTTTCTTGTGAAATAAAGGAAAATAATAATAATTATTCCATTGTGTTGCTGTTTTTATTATTTTTTCCTCTCCCCTCTTTCTGACATGGAGGTTATATTTTTATCTGCGCACCGTTTGCTAGGTGACATGGACTGCTAGTAATTCAGGTAGGCGAGCTGAGAGAGTATCCATCCTGTCTGGGTTGTCGTGTCCTTACGCTGCATCCACCCATAACGGCAGCTCATTATTGGGGAAGAATCAATCTATATTACACCATGATACTGTAACAAGATATGGTCATTACGGTCTGAAAATAGAAGTGGCGCAGGAGTCCACGACAAATCTGTCTGCCAAAAGACCTCAAACCTCATTTCAGAAAATCGTCTTTATGATGAAATGTAATAATTATAGCTGAATTAATGAGCACTCCTCAAAATATACAGCATCCAGACCTGCCCTGTTATACCGGCTTGCGGTTCTTAAAATCTTAACCGTCCTGTGCTCATTATTACAATGACTCAATTATGCATTGTTCATAATCATTACTTCAGACTGTGCCATGTGAGGTTAATCACGCCCTTCTAGGATTTCCATTATTTGAATAATATGTTTACATTTTGCATTTTTTCTGTGCTGGTTTAGTGCAGAAAAAGACAATTTTAATTGCAATTTCAAAATACAGTTTTTTGGGTTTTTTTTTTCCCCCCTTTTCCCTCAATCTCATTCACATCTGCATTTATTTTTTTCCTTGTGCATGTGCGATAACAGATTTTAGATTGCTGCTCTCATTTTCTAAATTACCTTTTTAATAAAAAAAAAACAAAAAAAACTGATCCTGTTACTCAGATATGAGAACATTTTGGGTTTTCTGTCTTTAGAGCATTGTCTGATTTAGAACAAAATAATAGATGAGTGTTCTCTCACCTCAGGACCTTTCATTTGTAACACACATCATCTACAAAGGTTCTTTCCATCAGAAGGACCATACATGTTCTTACGTTACAGTAAATTGATCCATTTTGAACTGTGACATTCTTCATGTCCCCTGTGGAGGCACTGCAGTGGAACTGAACATTTGCTGCCATATTCATTTGTAGTGATGAGCGAGCACTAACATGCTCAGGTGCTCAGTACTGGTAACTAGTGATGAGCGGGCACTAACATGCTCAGGTGCTCAGTACTGGTAACTAGTGATGAGCGGGCACTACCGTGCTCAGGTGCTCAGTACTGGTAACTAGTGATGAGCGAGCACTACCATGCTCAGGTGCTCAGTACTGGTAACTAGTGATGAGCAAGCACTACCATGCTCAGGTGCTCAGTACTGGTAACTAGTGGTGAGCGAGCACTACCATGCTCAGGTGCTCAGTACTGGTAACTAGTGATGAGCGGGCACTACCATGCTTAGGTGCTCAGTACTGGTAACTAGTGATGAGCGGGCACTACCATGCTTAGGTGCTCAGTACTGGTAACTAGTGATGAGCGGGCACTACCATGCTCTGGTGCTCAGTACTGGTAACTAGTGATGAGCGGGCACTACCATGCTCTGGTGCTCAGTACTGGTAACTAGTGATGAGCGGGCACTACCATGCTCTGGTGCTCAGTACTGGTAACTAGTGATGAGCGGGCACTAACATGCTCAGGTGCTCAGTACTGGTAACTAGTGATGAGCGGGCACTACCATGCTCAGGTGCTCAGTACTGGTAACTAGTGATGAGCGGGCACTACCGTGCTCAGGTGCTCAGTACTGGTAACTAGTGATGAGCGGGCACTACCATGCTCAGGTGCTCAGTACTGGTAACTAGTGATGAGCGGGCACTACCGTGCTCAGGTGCTCAGTACTGGTAACTAGTGATGAGCGAGCACTACCATGCTCAGGTGCTCAGTACTGGTAACTAGTGATGAGCGGGCACTACCATGCTTAGGTGCTCAGTACTGGTAACTAGTGATGAGCGGGCACTACCATGCTTAGGTGCTCAGTACTGGTAACTAGTGATGAGCGGGCACTACCATGCTCTGGTGCTCAGTACTCGTAACTAGTGATGAGCGGGCACTACCATGCTCAGGTGCTCAGTACTCGTAACTAGTGATGAGCAAGCACTAACATGCTCAGGTGCTCAGTACTGGTAACTAGTGATAAGCGGGCACTACCATGCTTAGGTGCTCAGTACTGGTAACTAGTGATGAGCGGGCACTACCATGCTCTGGTGCTCAGTACTCGTAACTAGTGATGAGCGGGCACTACCATGCTCAGGTGCTCAGTACTCGTAACTAGTGATGAGCGGGCACTAACATGCTCAGGTGCTCAGTACTGGTAACTAGTGATGAGCGGGCACTACCGTGCTCAGGTGCTCAGTACTGGTAACTAGTGATGAGCGGGCACTACCGTGCTCAGTACTGGTAACTAGTGATGAGCGAGCACTACCGTGCTCAGTACTGGTAACTAGTGATGAGCGAGCACTACCGTGCTCAGGTGCTCAGTACTGGTAACTAGTGATGAGCGAGCACTACCATGCTCGGGTGCTCAGTACTCGTAACTAGTGATGAGCGGGCACTACCATGCTCAGGTGCTCTGTAATTGTAACTAGTGATGAGCGGGCACTACCATGCTCAGGTGCTCAGTACCCGTAACTAGTGATGAGCGGGCACTACCATGCTCAGGTGCTCTGTAATTGTAACTAGTGATGAGCGGGCACTACCATGCTCGGGAGCGCTGTACTTGTAACGAGCAGTTTGATACTCAGATGGGCGTGACTAGTGTACCCAGTTTAATGGAAGTCAATGGGGAACTCTAGCATTTTTCCGGGAACCAAAAAGAAATCTAAATTCCACATTTAGTGTGATCGTCTCTTTGCCTTCAAAATAGTATTAAAGGAGTTGTCCACTATTGACAACCCTTTTCCTAATTCATGTTTCCTCTCAGTAAAATAACACTTGTACTTCCCGCCAGTGTCGAATCCATTCCAGAACCACCTCTCCTGGGGATAGTGTGACATTGTCACCTGATCCCTTGAGAAAATCAGTGCTAGCTTCAGTCTTTCTTCCTTTAAACAAATCAAGACACCCAGAGGAAATGAGAGCTTTGGTTGTTCTCTCATTTCATCCGAATGTCTGATTTATGTTAGAAGGGGAGAGGGAAGTCTGTGTTATGTCACGCAATCCCTGCAGCTAATGTCACACTATCCCCAGGAGAGGCAGTGCTAACACAGCCCGAACTGCGCCACCACTGAAGGTGAGTATAGTGTGTTTATAATTTAATTTTTATATATATACATATATATATATTATTTATATATATAATATTATATTATTTATATAATCTATATATTATTTATATATATATATTATTAGTGTTATATTATATTTTTTAATTTTATTTTTCACACAGTACTGAATGTTTGTGTCTACAGCAATAAACCTTTATGGCCATCTTAAAAGTAGTTATTTTTTTGGCTGTTTTTCAGGTTTATGTGCTCACAACTGCCCAATCAGGTCCTGAAGAGCATCAGCATCATAGACTCCCCCGGCATCCTGTCTGGAGAGAAGCAGCGGATCAGTAGAGGTTGGTTACATTCATGGTCTGTACATGGAGGATGGCACAGCTGTCTCACATTCTGACTTGTCACTACTGGGAAGTCGCTGTCATGAATGAATGAACACATTGATATTTACATTCATTTCAGTAACTTCATGTGACAACTCCAGTGTTTGGTATTTTGTGTGAACTACTATATTTAAAAGTGCATTTTTTTTTGCATCATTTTAGGCTTTTTGTAATTGAAACCATTCTATTTAAAAAAAAAAAAAAAAGAAATTTGTATAATATACAAAAGCTTCTCAAATTAAAATATCAAAAAGTTAAATTTTAAGTTAGTCAATACAAAAAGGGAAACACATACAGTATATAGTCATTACACATAGTGATCTATATCAAGTGTTTATTTCTGTTAATGTTGATGGTTATGGCTTACAGCCAATGAAAACCCAAGTCATTATCTCGGAAAAATAGAATAATTACTACAAAACACTTGCAAAGGCTTCCTAAGTGTTTAAAATGATCCCTTAGTCTAACTCAGTAGGCTACACAATCTTGGGGAAGACTGCTGACCTGACAGATGTCCAGGAAGCAGTCATTCACACACTCCACAAGGAGGGTAAGCCACAAAAGGTCATTGCTAAAGAAGCTGCCTGTTCAGAGTGATGTATCCAAGCACATTAATGGAAAGTTGAGTGGAAGGAAAAAGTGTGGTAGAAAAAGGTGCACAAGCAACTGGAATAACCGCAGCCTTGATTGGATTAAGAAAAGACCATTCAAAAATTGAAGGCAGACCCAAAAGGAGTGGCCTGCTGCTGGAGTCAGAGCTTCAAGAGCCACCACACACAGATGTATCCACGACATGGGCTACAAGTGTCACATTCCTTGTGTCAAGCTACTCATGACCAATAGACAATGCCAGAAGCGTCTCACCTGGGCCAAGGAGAAAAACAACTGGACTGTTCTCAGTGTCCAAGGTGTTATTTTCAGGTGAAAGTAAATTTTGCATTTCATTAGGAAATCGCGGTCCCATAGTCTGGAGGAATAGTGGAGGCCACAATCCAAGCTGCCGAGGTCTAGTGTGAAGTCTCCACAATCAGTGATGGTTTGGGGAGCCATTTCATCTGCTGGTGTAGCTCCACTGTGTTTTATCAAGACCAAAGTCAGCGCAGCCGTCTACCAGGAAATTTTAGAACAGTTCATGCTTCCCTCTGCTGACAAAGCTATTTGGAGATGGAAATGTAATTTTCCAGCAAGACTTGGCACCTGTCCACACTGCCAAAAGTACCAATACCTGGTTTACTAATCACAGTATCACTGTGCTTGATTGGCCAGCAAACTCGCCTGACCTAAACCCCATAGAGAATCTGAGACACCAGAGCCAACAATGCAGACCAGCTGAAGGCGGCTATCAAATAATTTGGACTTCGATAACACCTCAGCAGTGCCACAGGGTGATCACCACCTCCATGACACGCTACATTGATGCAGAAATTCATGTAAAAGGAGCCCGGACCAAGTATTGAGGCATTTACTGTACAGACTTTTCAGTAGATGCCAACATTTCTGAGTGTAAAATCATTTTTTCCAGTTTGTCTTATATAATATTCTAATTTTCTGAGAACTTTTGGGTTTTCATTGGCTGTAAGCCATAATCGTCAACATTAACAGAAATAAACACGTGAAATAGATCCCTCCTGTGTGTAATGACTCTATATAATATATAGTAATAGATCCCTCTGTGTGTAATGACTCTATATAATATATAGGAATAGATCCCTCTGTGTGTAATTGTGTCGCCCACCTGCAGCGGTCACCTCAGGGACATCGCTCCACCCTCCGGGACGCCGCAGGGTCTTCACTTTGGTAGATCTGGCAACAGGTATGTCAGGTTATTTGTATCTGAGTCGTGACACCACTCACGGCTTGCGGTCAGGGATATGGGTGACCGCCACTGCAGTTTTAACGAGCGTCTGGGGCTGATGTAATCTGCAGTCAGATGGTTGGGCCTCCCGTGAGTGAGGCTGGCCCCAAGGGCTCGGGTGTGTAGAACAACAGGTTCCAGAATAACTCAGTCTCAGTCCAAAATGTCTTGCAACTGATCTTTACTCACTTTTTGATGTTTGATGAGGTACCCGGGCGATGCTGAGATGAACCAGGTGAAACCAAGAGCTCCTTCAGGCCGATCTGAGGGTAACTTAACTCGCCTTCCTAGCACTTCTTGTTTCTGATAACCCCTGGCTTGGAGTACCGTGGGATTCATCCAGGGAAGTCGCTACTGCCTTTTCTCCCCTTTTTGGTCTGTTTGCCGGCAGCGTGGAACTTGGTGAGATTGCTTCTGGCACTATCTCCTTATGGGTCCCCGCGTTGCTGCTGAGGCTCAGACTCTGTGTGTTTGGTGAGGTACCTCCAGTACCCTCACCGGCAGGTTTAGCAGCTAGTTAAAGTTAAGGCTACTCTAGGGACCTGTTCTCTGTGCGTGCCTGGTCACCAGCAGTCCCTGTACTCTACTACCTCTCTTCAGGTGTCTTTCAGACTGACTCTCAGGTAACAGTTCTCCACCGCCAACAGCTACTACATGTGCAGGGTCTGGCTCTTCAGCGCGTGCGAATCACTGTCTCCTAGCAACTCCTGCGCTTCACCAGCAGACTGGCTCACTACACCTTCACTTCCGTGATTGCCTCTGCAACCTAGCTTCCAGGCCCTCCCCTACACCCCTTGACAAGATGTGGAGGCAAGCCCCCTCTTGGGTCTGCCCAAGAGTCCCCTCTAAAGGTGTGGGAGACCTGGTCGCTATGTGTCTGTGCGTGCACACCCTATTCCAGCCTTTAGGATTACCTGAAAGTACTGACCCAGCATGGGTGCAGTACTCAGTGGTGCCTGACCAGGTCAGGGGCGCCACATAATGACTCTATATAATATATAGGAATAGATCCCTCTGTGTGTAATGACTCTATATAATATATAGGAATAGATCCCTCTGTGTGTAATGACTCTATATAATATATAGGAATAGATCCCTCTGTGTGTAATGACTCTATATAATATATAGGAATAGATCCCTCTGTGTGTAATGACTCTATATAATATATAGGAATAGATCCCTCTGTGTGTAATGACTCTCTATAATATATGCGTTTCACTTTTTGTATTGAATTACTCAAATTAACTTTTTGATATTCTAATTTATTGAGATGCACCTGTATACCGTATATATCATACATACACATGGAAGCCAAAACATTTTGCTGGATCATTCATGAAATCAAAATTAACGCCACAAAATTGAAATCATGTAGGTCCCAACAGTCTTATAGTGGCTTTTTGACAGTAGGCTTTGTAGACCATGCAAAAATAGACTCAAACTTACATGTACCCATAAACAGAAATGTGGATGTTAAGCCATACATTCTTCTTATTTTTCACCTAAGGTATGATTTTATTATTTCTGATTTGATATGGGGAATATTATGACATGAATGCTGTGCGCCCCCTCTTTGACGTTCACTAGTGATGAGTGAACGTGCTCGTTACTCGATCGAGCATCGGGATACTCATGGAGCTTCGCCAGGTATCGTGCGTGCTTGGCACTGCTTGTTACTTGATCGAGCATCGGGGTACTCATGGCGCTTCCCCAGGTATCGCGCGTGCTTGGCACTGCTTGTTACTTGATCGAGCATCGGGGTACTCATGGAGCTTCCCCAGGTATCGTGCGTGCTTGGCACTGCTTGTTACTTGATCGAGCATCGGGGTACTCATGGCGCTTCCCCAGGTATTGCGCGTGCTTGGCACTGCTTGTTACTTGATCGAGCATCGGGGTACTCATGGCGCTTCCCCAGGTATCGCGCGTGCTTGGCACTGCTTGTTACTTGATCGAGCATCGGGGTACTCATGGCGCTTCCCCAGGTATCGCGCGTGCTTGGCACTGCTTGTTACTTGATCGAGCATCGGGGTACTCATGGCGCTTCACCAGGTATCGCGCGTGCTTGGCACTGCTTGTTACTTGATCGAGCATCGGGGTACTCATGGAGCTTCGCCAGATATTGCACGTGCTTGAATATTTCGTCCATGAAACAATGATGACCACAGTGCACAGGCTTTTTTCATTGCATGATGTGTGCAGACACCCCAAGGAGAGCTAGTCAGTCTCTGAATGGCTCTCTGGCTCTCCCGGGGGTTAAAAAAAAAAAAAAAAAAAAGTGTTCTCGAATGTAGTGACCCTAAAAAATAAACACCCACCCTCCCTCGCGCCGGAAATGCTCTTATGGCTGTATGTGGTTGGAGACCCCAGGCCAATCATTGACTTTCCATAGTGCTCGTTCCTCATGTTGATATTGTCCAAGCGTCTGACCAGTTGAGTAACGAGCATTTGAGCACTTTAGTCCTCGCCCATCATTCGTGTGCACCTCTAAGCCCAGTTCTGTAGTTTCTCCACTTTAATATACACTTGCATGAGTTCTCTTGCTGTCTTGTTAAAGGAATTTTCCATGCTTGTAAGAAATGTTTTACCCGTGTGTTAAAATGATATATTCACCTTTTTAAATTCCTTGTTAATTGACGATCACCACTCCTGCAATGTGTCATTCTAATGTGATTCTCCCCTGACGTGTCATCACCTCACTGCAGCAGAAAAGACGGAAGTGAGTAGTCGGGTGATGGGGTGCGAGTGATATTCAGTTTTTATTGTTTTTTTTTTTTTTGTTAAAATCTATGTGTAATAAATGAGGCCCATAGTAGAAACTGATGTTCTAACACAAACACACTAGCTGTAGTACCCTGGATAGTAACTCTGTCTGTGTCTGTCTGTCTGTATCATTCTCTCTGTATCAGCCTCTGTATCAGTCTGTCTGTCTCGTTCCTCGTCTCTCCACCGACATCTTATTACCTCACACATAAGCTTCTTATACTAACAATTTATTTTGTTCCTAGAGTAACCACTCACCGCTCCTATTAATAACCTGTGGCTCGCAGCTCCATTGACTTTAATGGAGGCAGGTTTTTTGGAGTGTAGCTGTAAAGCGTGGGGTTTAATTTTCCCATCAAAACAGTCTGACGTTCCCTGAGTCACATGAGGCGTTTGTGCAAAATTTCGTGATTGTAAATGCAACGGTGCGGACACACACACACACACACACACATTATATATATTTATATATTAATTATATCTAATATATAAAGTTGAGTATGTATATAATAAAATTTGATGCAGGAATGTGGTCATGAGGCATTATGGGTAGAGGGATCTGTTGCTGACACTGTTATGGGGTTAATATCCACAAATTCTGTACCAATGTCTCCAATCCTTTTTTCTTTCAGGTATATACTGTATGATCCGCGTCCAAGTCCATATGCCCCCTGTTTTGCTGCACACCTTCCCTCCTCTCCTCCAGTGAGCAGTGTCCCTTATCTTATGCCAACAACTGATTTTGACATGTAATCGGGGCAGCACATGACGTTGCTACTATGCGATTCCAGTCACACGCCAATGTCAGCTACTGGCTAATCCAAAATAAATATTTACTTTTCCCCATGTTTGAGACCATGGGCATGGGAAGCAGTGGATATTTTCTTTAATAGTGGACACAAGATTTCCCCAGCCTCTGCAGGAAGCTGGTGACTGGGGTGAGCACGTGTGCCCGCTATTAAAGAAAATGAATATTCACTGCTTGCCACACCCATAGTGCTGCCCAACTCTCTCTGAATTGGCTTTACTGCATAAGGGTAGGTGGGATTATGGGCCTGGGGAACAGCAAATATTTATTCTCTACAATAGCGGGCACACATGTTAATCCCAACAGCCTGCCCCAGCCTCCTGTGACCACTGCTTCATCGCTGACATACCCTTCCCCCACTCCCAGCAACCAATTACATCTGGATTATGTCTGCATAACCCCATTTTTTTTTTTTTCCTTTACACCTTCGAGAAAAACGACCATAGTTGGACCAGAATAATTTGTTTTGCTCGTACATGGAAACATCAGTCGTGTGAATGATGAAGATGCCAAAAAAACTGAAATTCCAGGACCGCTTGAAAAAAAGGCACTTTTTTGCCCTTTCTATAAAAAGGATTTTTTTTTTTTTTTTTTTAGCTGAGGAAATGATGCAGATTATTCTGAGTTATTTGACAGTGATTCAGCTAATGTCTTCATATCAGAATTGTAGGCTGTAGACATGTAACCATAATTATTTATGGTTTTCCATTGTGTCCGTAAAAAATATTGTCTGTCCAGGATTTTCTGATAAACTGTCCAGAAAAATTAGTCAAGTTGCAACCCCAGTGAATGAGCTCTAAGAGGAAGTGGTTAGGAAAAATTAGAGACAAAACCCCCTACCCTGTCAGGGGTTAATATGTACCTGAACAGCGTTTCCCATGCCTCACAACATAATGTAGTTAATTCCGTTTTCTTCGTGATTCACCAATGCTCCTTAGAGGAAGTGAGATATCACAGACGTTATATTCTGAAGCAGTAACTCTCTACAATTATATTACAGTGAAGCAACTGGAAATGCCCTGAGTAAGGCTGAGCTGCATGGAAATGTGTGGGGATTTTTATTGAGGGGAAAAAAAAGGGGGTTGTACAAAAAGAATCAGAAAACCCTGGTCCAGTAGCCACTGGACCATAGCACTGTTCCTCCTCCCATCTGCGGCATCCTCCATGGCTGCTAATGGTAGGACATTTGGCTAGTAGTGATGAGCAGGCACTACCGTGCTCGGTACTCATAGGTAGTGATGAGCGGGCACTACCATGCTCGGGTGCTTAGTACTTGTAACTAGTGATGAGCGGGCACTACCATGCTCGGGTGCTTAGTACTTGTAACTAGTGATGAGCGGGCACTACCATGCTCGGGTACTCAGTACTAGTAACTAGTGATGAGCGGGCACTACCATGCTCAGGTACTCAGAGCTAGTGATGAGCGGGCACTACCATGCTTGGATGCTCGGTACTCATAGCTAGTGATGAGCGGGCACTACCATGCTTGGGTGCTCGGTACTCATAGCTAGTGATGAGCGGGCACTACCATACTCATGTGCTCTGTACTCGTAACTAGTGATGAGCGGGCACTACCATGCTCGGGTGCTCGGTACTTGTAACTAGTGATGAGCGGGCACTACCATGCTCGGGTGCTCGGTACTTGTAACTAGTGATGAGCGGGCACTACCATGCTCGGGTGCTCGGTACTTGTAACTAGTGATGAGCGGGCACTACCATGCTCGGGTGCTCGGTACTTGTAACTAGTGATGAGCGGGCACTACTATGCTCGAGTGCTTTATACTCGTATCTAGTGATGAGCGAGCACTACCATGCTCGGTACTTGTAACTAGTGATGAGCGATCACTGAGCACCCAAGCATGTAGGACTAGTCACTAGTGAGGGGTGAGCACTATTGGCGGCCTTCATTGAATAACACTGTACTTCGCAAGGGAAACTAGTGTCTGTGCAGTGTGAGGCTATGTGCGCACGTTGCGTAAATTCATGCAGTTACGCTGCGCTTTGTAGCGCAGTGTAACTGCATGCGTCCTGCGTCCCCTGCACAGTCTATGGAGATTGTGCAGGGGCCGTGCGCACGTGGCGTTTTAGAGCGCAGCGTTTCGGCTACTGCCGAAGCGCTGCGTTCTAAGAAGTGACATGCCACTTCTTCCGTGCGCTTTGCCGGTAGCCCCTGCTCTGTCTATGGCAGGAGCTGCAGGCAGAGCGCATGAAATCGGCTTTTTTTTTTCACTACGGACATTTCTGCAGCGATTTAAAGCGCACGTGTGCTCTTCAGATCGCTGCAGTGACTGTACGCAACGTGCGCACAGCCTAACAATAGAGACCGCTGATGGACCGGTTTTGTCCAAGCCCTACATAGCAGAATCTAAGTATGTGATGACTTCCTAATGCATTATGTAATCTTAGGTGGAGGTGTTTGGCTATTTAAATGCTTAATAATCTATATCACCTTCTTAAACCATCTATATGGTAATGCAGGTCCAAGAAGACTGAATAAAATGATACATTGAGATCTGTCATCCAATGTCTTATTCCAGACAAATGTACATTTTTCCTTAATATGTAAATGAGCTGGTAAGATCTATTGAAAGGACATAGATCTCCCGGAGAATCTCCCTCCAGAGCTCTTTTTATTAGATAGGTGATGTTGCAGTGTGAGACATGTAGATCAGGAGAGCAGGCTGTTAGTTATTACATGTCCCGCACTGTTAACGCCTCCTTTCATTTATAATAAGCTCTCGAGGCAGATTCTTGGGGAGATCTATGCTCGGCCCATAGATTTTACATAAGAAAAAATGTGGATTTCTCTGGAATAAGACATTGGATTGCAGATATCAAGGTATAATTTTATTCATCGTTTTATGACCTACGTGCCCATTATTGAGGCGTAGAAGTGTTGACCCTACTGACAGACTCCCATTAATGAATTAGGCGCCTCCTAATAAGTTTGACGCATCGCCCCCAATTCTTTTTGTTGGTCTGTGTGTGGCTGATATTTTCTTAGCTTGGATGCAGCTTTCCCTCGGCCTTTCGGTGCCGGTGTTACCAGTGTTCTACACTATTCAGCGTTTCCCTGTTTAGTGTTGGATTTCCTGCCTATGACTTGAGTTGGTGGAAAGTAATTTTGAGATTTTGTTTTCAGGAAATAGTTTAATGCAGCTGCGATTAATTTTACTTACAAGCTACTGGCTGGAACAGATTGTTGGCACAATGCAAAGTCTGTTGTTTTTTTCTCTATGGATGAACTTCTGTATAAGCCTTCGCTGTTATTTCTGCAGGGTAAAATGGAGAGTTTGAGGGTTTTTTTTTTTTTCTATCCTGGTGTATTCAGCTTTGTTATGGTAGGATATGATCCACACTATAGCTATTCTATTGTTGCCCTTAATTGGGTGCGATATTAGGTGTGTGGCGAGTTGGAACTCCCAACTCGCCACAGACCCCAATTAAGATTAGTGCGTATGACGGATATTCATCTAATATAAAAAGCAACTTGTGTAGTCTGACACCTGAAAATAGTGTTTTTCCAAAAATAGACACCCCCCCCCCCACCCAAATAAGCCCTAGCATAATTTTTCAGCTTTCTCGGCGCAAGGCTTAAATATAAACCCTACCCCGAAAATAAGTTTTAGTTGCGGTTCAATAATGAAGTGTCCATGCAGCTAAAAGAAAAACCTTAAAAAATACTGAAGTACCACTTCATTGTAGAAAGCAGACACCCCTAAAAAAAAAAAAGACAGAAGACCCTGCAATCATATGCACCAGACGGGAGGAACTGCAACGGAACACACACACACACACACACACCCCACTTCCAGCGATACTGATTGCTTCTGGTCGGCAGAGAATACTGGGACGCAGTGCGGTGGAACGAATCGATGCATTCTACTGCTCAGTCTTCCAGGTGTTTCACTGCGCTGCGTCCCTCCTTACCTTGCTGGCCGGTAACAATGCGTATCGCTGTGTTTGAGTGTGTTAGCCAGAAGACGGGGAGGACCACGTGGAGCATACCTGCTGGAAGCAGATCGCAGAAGGACCTGGGAGCCACACGGACATCTGGAGAGTACCCAGTCATAACGGCCCTATCCGGTTTCTGGTATTAAAACCTTACCATGTGTCAGCCGACCTCAATATAGATAAGGTCAGAGCAGGACTGGGGCCAGACTGTGGAGACACCTGCCCGTTAGACGATAAGAATAGAAGTCTGGCTCAAAAAGGGGGACCATGCCCCTGTTTGTTTGAAGTACAAGAAACGACAGCAGAGCCAAAGAAATGCTAGAGATGTTTAACATCTGAACCCTAACTCATGGGGATGGACAAACCAGGGGACATGTAACACCAGAAATCCACAGGTCCTAGCACGGGCTAGTACTTGCCCTAGACCTGACTCTGATTTATCCCTGCTGGACAGCGAAGGTTGGCACCTAAGAATATGTAATTTCGCCCCTACTCGTCGACACCTTTCCCTGTGAGTCCTTAACTGTACCCTAAGATATATAAAACAAGTGTAACACAAACAATAAACATAAATGAAGTGCATAGAGGGTGAGACACAGGGCTAGGAACGTGCAGTCATACAAGAATGATGGAATACAAGAAACCAAAAAGAATAATAGAATAACTGGAAACCCTCCCAAACCTACCCGAAATAAAATAGGAGATAACTGGAAAGAGTCGTACAAAGAAACTGCAGGGAATAGCAATATGAGTGTCTCTGTAACAAAACCTTAACTGAGGAGCTGGGACTCCAGACAACCATCCATCCAGAAATATATCCAGCACTGAGGCATGTGAGTAGTAATTATTAATAGCCCCTCCAAAAATGTGATTGGGCAAACCAAATGCGAAAGAGCATACATCTGAATAGAAGTGAAACGGGAAGGCAGAGAAGAAAGGGAGATGAGATCTTTCAGCAGTTGGGCCCACACAAAACAAACTGTGTCCCAACCAAGAGGGAGACCGACCAACGACCGGAGATCATCAGTTTGAGCCTCGGAATGGAGTCATGACATGAGCATAACTTTATATACGTGCAGTGAGCATGTTGACACTATGGACATTTTACATACAAAACCCAAGGAAAAAAGCAAAATGAGCATACAGTGGAACCTTGGTTAACGAGAACAATCCGTTCTGGGACTGTGCTTGTTAACCAAGTTACTCGTTGAGCAAAGCAAGATTTCCCATAGGAAATTATTGCAATGCAGACAATTTGTTCCACAACTTGTTAAATGTCCCATTCAGGTCCCCTATTGTGCCATTCCACACATGCACAAACACACACAAACACGTACAAACACACACAAGCACACATGCACATAACCTTACCTTCCGTTCCATCGCCGGTCTCCTGGGACTTGCTGTTCATCAGTACGGGCTGTGTATCGGGTTACCATAACGACGAGGGAGGAACTTCCGCGGCCAGAGCGCTGACGTCAAAGACAGGAGCCGCTTGCCTCTGATTGGTCAGCGCGCTGCCTTTGAGTAGCGTCTGACAGGGGAACTTCCTGCTTCGTCGCTATGGTTGCCGATGCACAGCTTGGAGTGCAGCGGCGAACTACAGGACCCAGTAGGCCGGCGATGGAACTGAAGGTACACATATTAGGCTCACCTCACCTTCTGTTCCATCGCCGGCCTCCTGGGTCTTGTAGTTCGCCGCGAGGACGTCACAATGAGCCGGCTGACTACAAGAACCATGAGACCGGCGATGGAACGGAAGGTAAGGTGAGCATAATACTGTGTGTGCGTGCGTGTGTGTGTGTTTGTTTGTGTTTGTGCATGCTTGTGTGTGTTTGTGTGGAATGCAAGTGCAGGTCAGAGTGCGGTGGATGTACGGAACCGGAAGTGTGTGCGGTGAGAATTTTGCTCGTACAGCAAAGCTTTCTTGTAAACAGAGTTACAAATTTACAGAAAGCTTTACTAGTTAAGCGAAATTCTCGTTAAGTGGGTTACTCGTTAAGCGAGGTTCCACTGTATACACTGTAGTAAGTAAATAGTAATAGCATATGTAAATAACAAAGGGTTAACATTTTGATCACAAAAAGCATAAAAGCCATCCCACCGGGACCCAATGTACCCAAATGGGATGATCCTATCCTGTGTCCAGTATTTAAATCCTTCCCTCAGTATAGATAAAGGGAGAGCCGGACCCGGGGCCCGATTGTTCATATACTTGCCCACTGGAAGCTACAGTGCCTACAAGTAGTATTCAACCCCCTGCAGATTTAGCAGGTTTGATAAGATGCAAATAAGTTAGAGCCTGCAAACTTCAAACAAGAGCAGGATTTATTAACAGATGCATAAATCTTACAAACCAACAAGTTATGTTGCTCAGTTAAATTTTAATAAATTTTCCACATAAAAGTGTGGGTCAATTATTATTCAACCCCTAGGTTTAATATTTTGTGGAATAACCCTTGTTTGCAATTACAGCTAATAATCGTCTTTTATAAGACCTGATCAGGCCGGCACAGGTCTCTGGAGTTATCTTGGCCCACTCCTCCATGCAGATCTTCTCCAAGTTATCTAGGTTCTTTGGGTGTCTCATGTGGACTTTAATCTTGAGCTCCTTCCACAAGTTTTCAATTGGGTTAAGGTCAGGAGACTGACTAGGCCACTGCAACACCTTGATTTTTTCCCTCTTGAACCAGGCCTTGGTTTTCTTGGCTGTGTGCTTTGGGTCGTTGTCTTGTTGGAAGATGAAATGACGACCCATCTTAAGATCCTTGATGGAGGAGCGGAGGTTCTTGGCCAAAATCTCCAGGTAGGCCGTGCTATCCATCTTCCCATGGATGCAGACCAGATGGCCAGGCCCCTTGGCTGAGAAACAGCCCCACAGCATGATGCTGCCACCACCATGCTTGACTGCAGGGATGGTATTCTTGGGGTCGTATGCAGTGCCATCCAGTCTCCAAATGTCACGTGTGTGGTTGGCACCAAAGATCTCGATCTTGGTCTCATCAGACCAGAGAACCTTGAACCAGTCTGTCTCAGAGTCCTCCAAGTGATCATGAGCAAACTGTAGACGAGCCTTGACATGACGCTTTGAAAGTAAAGGTACCTTACGGACTCGTCTGGAACGGAGACCATTGCGGTGGAGTACGTTACTTATGGTATTGACTGAAACCAATGTCCCCACTGCCATGAGATCTTCCCGGAGCTCCTTCCTTGTTGTCCTTGGGTTAGCCTTGACTCTTCGGACAAGCCTGGCCTCGGCACGGGTGGAAACTTTCAAAGGCTGTCCAGGCCGTGGAAGGCTAACAGTAGTTCCATAAGCCTTCCACTTCCGGATGATGCTCCCAACAGTGGAGACAGGTAGGCCCAACTCCTTGGAAAGGGTTTTGTACCCCTTGCCAGCCTTGTGACCCTCCACGATCTTGTCTCTGATGGCCTTGGAATGCTCCTTTGTCTTTCCCATGTTGACCAAGTATGAGTGCAGTTCACAAGTTTGGGGAGGGTCTTAATTAGTCAGAAAAGGCTGGAAAAAGAGATAATTAATCCAAACATGTGAAGCTCATTGTTCTTTGTGCCTGAAATACTTCTTAATACTTTAGGGGAACCAAACAGAGTTCTGGTGGATTGAGGGGTTGAATAATAAATGACCCTCTGAATAAACTTTTCACAATTTAAAAAAAAAAAAAGAAATAACATTCTTTTTTGCTGCATTTCACACTTCCAGGCTGATCTACAGTCCAAATGTCACAATGCCAAGTTAATTCCGAATGTGTAAACCTGCTAAATCTGCAGGGGGTTGAATACTACTTGTAGGCACTGTATATAGATGAAGTGCTTGGCTCAAAAACGAGGCTACTTCGGTATTGCCGAACTAGGCATTTAATTTAGAAAGCTTCCCAGGGGCAGGTGTCTATACAGTGTTCAGAAGCTCTAAATGACTGAGCATATGCACATTAAGTAGTTTTGATATTGCTAATTCACTTTTTAGCTTTTTTTTTTTTTTGGTTACATTTATTTAAATAAAACTGTCCATAGCAGTAAGAAAAGATGCTGAAGTGTTTCACCTTTTTCACGGGCTTTTTCAGGCAAGTTCCTGAGTGGATCCTCCTGAAAAAGCCGAAAAGCACATGTGGTGCGTAAAGTGTCTACCTATTCCCCAATTTTCAAATTCTGTGATATTATAACAAGTAATTATTAATAATAGACGCTAAATCCATTCACTGTCTTATTAATCCAACTCCACCCGGTACCTCTCATGGTATCTTTAACACAGTGTCACTGTCAGAAGACTAAACTGTGACCTAACTTCTTAGAACTAACTCTGCAGACTAATAGGTGCCTTTTTTGCTGGGGTGGGATGTATTAGAAAAAAAAAAGTCCTGTATTTTCCCTGACAAGCATGTTCTGCAGAGATAAGGGAGTTTTTACTTTCTGTAAGGAAAAAGGAAGTTTATGCAGAAGTACAGCGACATTTATTTCTTAAGAATCCTTCTCTGCTTCTTTTCACTTTTTATTTAAACTGAAGTTATAAAAAGCGCCGTGTAAATATTTTTTTTCCCCAAAGATTATCTTATTATCAACAATTGTAAGTGCTGACCCGGTTTTTGTTTTTATGATGGATTTTCCACTCTGAACAATGCTTTACACAGTGGGGATGATTTAGCCATCAGATACTTGGCACTCATGTGGTTGGTGTGCCTCGCACCACATTTATTATGCATTTTAGGCAAATTTTGTAGCTTGACAACTTGGTGTGCCTGAGCAGAAAGAGGGGGCTGCTAAAGATGCCTACATTTTGACACCTAATGGCAATAAAGTAAGCTAAATAAGGCTATGTGCGCCCTTTTTTTCTGACCACAAAGATGCAGCGTTTTTGGCCCCCAAAAAAAGCACCTGCGGCGAAAACACAAAAAAACCCCCGCATGCGTTTTTATGCGGTTTTTTTTTTTTTTTTTTCATTTTGCTGCGGGTTTTTTTGTTGTGTTTTTTCCAGTACATTCAATGGGTGAATAACGCAGAGAAAAACGAAGAAATAATTGACATGCGGCATCTTTGTGGTCAACACAAAAATGCAGCTAAAAAAAAAAGCACTGTACGGACAGCAAAAATGAAAACTCATAGACTTTGCTGGGGAAGTAAAGTCATGCACCACAAAAAAGCGCAAAAATGTTGCAAAAAACGCACACACAGCCTAATGGGTGGCAGTAGCCTAGGGAAGATATCCAGCATGAGCGCATGTTATAAATTTGTTGCATTTTAGACTGTCTAGTCTGTGTATCTAAATGTTTCTGCACTATACCAATACAAGGAACGTAATTGCTATTGAGCCACAGTCACACGTAGTGGTTTTTTTTTTTTTTTTGTACTGGGGGGGGGGGTGGTTAGGTTAGATTTACCAGGTTAAAGTGAAACTTGTCCGCAGGATTTCACTATGTGCATGAAGTGCTTTAAAGAACAAGTTCAGGAATACCTTTTACATGGTCAGTCCGTTCGTCCATTACTGAAAAATTAGGGTTTGATTCGATATTCTAATGAGGCTGTAGACCTGAAGCCTCCGTCACTCCAGCTTTATTCCCCTCCAGCACTGCCTCCACTTGCTTGAGTAACAACAGATCTGAAGCCTCCGTCACTCCAGCTTTATTCCCCCCCAGCACTGCCTCCACTTGCTTGAGTGACAACAGATCTGAATCCTCTGTCACTCCAGCTTTATCCCCCCCAACACTGCCTCCACTTGCTTGACTGACAACAGATCTGAAGCCTCTGTCACTCCAGCTTTATCCCCCCCAACACTGCCTCCACTTGCTTGACTGACAACAGATCTGAAGCCTCTGTCACTCCAGCTTTATCCCCCTCAGCACTGCCTCCATGTGCTTGATTGAGAGCAGATCTGAAGCCTGTCACTCCTGCTTTATTCCTCCTTCCAGCACTGCCTCCACTTGCTTGAGTGACGGCAGATCTTGTCACTCCAGCTTTATCCCCCCCCAGCACTGCCTCCATGTGCTTGATTGAGAGCAGATCTGAAGGCTGTCACTCCAGCTTTATTCCCCCTTCCAGCACTGCCTCCACTTGCTTGACTGACAGCCTCTATGTGACTTTTTCAAGCAAAGACACAATCAGTCAAGCAGGAGGAGGTGGGTAATAGAGTTGGAGTGACGGAGGCTTCAAATGTACTGTATACATTTTAAGATCAATTCAAATGCTGATTTCTCAGTATCTGAGGAACAGACTGGTCATGTAAAGGTATTTTGTCTCTGACAGAGCTACATGCGCATATAAATAGCTTTTTGGTGTGAAATTTTGCTGACCGATTCGCTTAAACCTGTGTATTTCACTTCCGCATCAGGACTGACCTGGCATTTGTTAGCTGCTTCCCAAGAGTCAATGAGTAGTGTGCACGTGTCCAAGTCAAATTATGACTGGCACACAATAGCGGTCAGCCAGGCATGAGACCTGACTTGCAACTATGTCAGTAGTGCCCCTCACCACGTGGTGCCAAGTGAGAGGGGCATTGTGGTGCCTGCAGCGCCCACTAGGAATAATCTAGGAGCTTAGTGCTTACATAGAATTAGAGACTCATTTTTAATGTGACATTAAGGGGGTGATTCGTTAAAGGGAACCTGTCGCCAGTTTTATGGCCCTATAAGCTGCGGCCACTACCAGTGGGCTCTTATATATTGCAGTCTAACATGCTGTATATAAGAGCCCAGGCCGCTGTGAGAACATAAAAACACTTTATAATACTTACCTAAACCGGTCGCTGCGGTGCTGGTTGGCCCGGTGGGTGGCGCTGTTCTATGGGACCAGCGCCTCCTCTCGGCCATCTTGCTCCGCCGTCTTCTGAAGCCTGTGTGCATGACGCGTCCACGTCATACACACTCGCCGGCACTGAGGTCCTGTGCAGGCGCACTTTGATCTGCCCCCCACAAAGTATTGTAGTGCGCCTGTGCAGGACTGGTAAGTGTGTATGACGTGGACGCGTCATGCACACAGGCTTCAGAAGACGGAGGAGCAAGATGGCCGAAAGAGGAGGCGCCGGTCCCGGAGAAAAGCGCCGCCCACCGGGCCAACCAGCACCGCAGCGACCGGTTTAGGTGAGTATTATAAAGTGTGTTTTTATGTTCTCACAGCGGCCTGGGCTCTTATATACAGCATGTTAGAATGCTGTATATTAGAGCCCACTGGTGGTGGCCGCAGCTTATAGGCCATAAAACTGGTGACAGGTTCCCTTTTAAGAATGGCATAGCTCTTGACATCGTGGGAAGTGCTCACTGGAGTACCCTGACGTGATTTAAGCAGCATGCACTACTTAATGAATCGGGCGCATCTGATTCCCAGCGTGCTCTGTCTCCAAAAACGTACACCAGCTAATGGCGTAGCTGGTTGGGACTGACCAGTAAACTCCAAATGTTGCATTATTTTTCTGCAATTGATGAATTGTGCAAAAAAAAAAAAAATTACAACTTGAGGTTTTACGCTAAATTTCTTTAGTTTGTGTCGTGGTAAATCTCCCCCTACGTTTTCACTTTCCTAGCTGCATTTTTTATTATAGTCAGGCTCTTTTGTGTTTTTAGGAAACAAAACCAGAAAAGGCAACTTGCATCTTCTGATTTTGTGAAACCTCCATTTCTCTGTTGCTTGCCATTGAGCTTTCCCTTTTGGGTAGGATTTGAGTTTGAACTTGTTCCTAATCTTTGACTACATTCTAATATTGTATCATTTGTTTACATTTTTCTGTTTCCATTTCGCAGGCTATGATTTCTGCCAGGTCCTGCAGTGGTTTGCTGAACGTGTTGACCGAATCATCCTCCTCTTTGATGCTCACAAACTGGACATCTCCGATGAGTTCTCGGAGGCTATCAGAGCTTTTCGAGGTCAGGATGACAAAATCCGAGTGGTGCTTAATAAGGCTGACCAGGTGGACACCCAGCAGCTGATGAGGGTCTATGGTGCTCTCATGTGGTCTTTAGGAAAGGTGATTAACACCCCCGAGGTGGTGCGAGTCTACATAGGCTCTTTTTGGGCCAAGCCTTTGCAAAACACGGAGAATCGTAAACTGTTTGAAATGGAAGCGCAAGATCTATTCCGAGACATTCAAAGCCTTCCAAGAAACGCTGCACTACGGAAACTGAACGACCTTATAAAAAGAGCTCGCCTGGCAAAGGTAAGGTAAACCTATACGCTGTGCATATATTACACCTATATACCTTTGCAGCTAAATGTTATCAGGCCTGTGCATCAATAACAATTGCTTTTATAGATTGGGACTATTTTTTTTAATTATTATGTAAAATTCAAGCAACACTGGAAAAAAACTTTTTGCAAACAAAAAAAAACAATTTTTCTGTAACAAGTTGCTTTTATTCCATACTAGCTGTAGTACCTGGCATTGCACGGGATAGTAACCAACTCTCTCCCACCCTGCCTCTGTCCCTCCCCGCCCCCCCACTCTGCCTCTGTCTGCCCTGCCCCCCCCACTCTGCCTCTGTCTGCCCTGCCCCCCCCACTCTGCCTCTGTCTGCCCCGCCCCCCCCCACTCTGCCTCTGTCTGCCCCACCCCCCCCCACTCTGCCTCTGTCTGCCCCGCCCCCCCCCACTCTGCCTCTGTCTGCCCCGCCCCCCTCACTCTGCCTCTGTCTGCCCCGCCCACCCCTCACTCTGCCTCTGTCTGCCCCGCCCACCCTGCCTCTGTCCGTCCTCCTTTTCCCCCCACCCTGCCTCTGGGAGGTGGGTGGATGCAATGGGACCTGATGATCACTCAGAAAGCAACCTATTTTAATGCCACTGCCAGAGATTGACAGCAGCATGTAAATGGTTAACAGCAGTGATCGGATGCTTACATCCGCTCGCAGCCTGGTTCCTATTTGCCTGTTCTGTGCAGTGTTGCAAGGTATTGTAGCATTGTTCCATGCGTTTTCTCTATATGAAAAGTGCCGCACAGGCAAGTACGAATAATCAAACTGGAAGCCGTGGACCTTTTAAAAAGGTGCATTATTACAGTGCTGAGCATTGTGTCTCAACCAATGTACTTATAGGCCATGAGCTTTAAAAAGCCGGATAACCACTTTAGTTGTATTATTAACAAAATAAGGAAACTGTCACTGTAAAATACATATTTACACCCTCTTGTGAATAGTGACAAATGTTGATGGCACTTTGTGATGGCAGTACTTGACCTTAGTGGTCTGGGATCAGGATGTATGATATAGATCACTTCCCGGGGCTGTAGTGCTGGCCAGGCCAGTGGTGGGATGGCTGTGTCTTGCGATGTCTTGCTATGCTATTATTAATGCACTTGGCTGGTCACGGTGCGGTCACTGTTGTGTGTCTTGCCTTTTCTAAGTAAGGAAGGCAAACCTTTTCCTGTTGTAGAGCTTGTCCTGACTGGTCTTGTAATCCTGGATAACCTGTCTGGCTTGTGTACTCCATTAATCTTTCCAGACGGAAAAAACGAAGACGCCCTTTAACTTCCACAATCTAGAGCTAGAAATACTCCGGCGTGTGATAGTTACAATTGGGCGCATGGGAAGGGCAAAGGTGTCTCTTCCGGTTGTGATGTGCAGTGCGTGGATACATAGTTACCTACTGAGCGGTGCAAAAATTACCAACATCTGGGATGTTACAATGTAACTGTAGAACCTCAGAGTTTAATCCTATTCACACAATTCCATTATTATTTTTATCTGGTTTTCAACCACTTGTTAATATTTTTTGTTTTCTTTGGCGCTCCATTGGGAGACCCAGACAATTGGGTGTATAGCTATGCCTCCGGAGGCCACACAAAGTATTACACTAAAAGTGTAAAGCCCCTCCCCTTCAGCCTATACACCCCCCGTGCTGCCACGGGCTCCTCAGTTTTTATGCTTTGTGCGAAGGAGGCAGACATCCACGCATAGCTCCACAGCTTAGTCAGCAGCAGCTGCTGACTATGTCGGATGGAAGAAAAGAGGGCCCATAACAGGGCCCCCAGCATGCTCCCTTCTCACCCCACTCTTGTCGGCGGTGTTGTTAAGGTTGAGGTATCCATTGCGGGTACGGAGGCTGGAGCCCACATGCTGTTTTCCTTCCCCATCCCCCTTAGGGCTCTGGGTGAAGTGGGATCCTTTCGGTCTCCAGGCACATGAGACCGTGCTCCATCCACAGCTCCTGAGGACTCTGCTGGATAGGAGCCGAGTATCGTTCAGGGACATGGCCCTGCTACTTTGAGGTACTCTGTGTCCCCGTGGGGACCGCGCACAGCAACACTCCAGCATTGCTGGGTGTGCTAGTGCACCGGGGACCGCGGCGCTGACTGCGTTTGTGCCTTTACACACTGCAGCGTCGCTGAGTGTGTTAGTGTATGGGGACTGCCGCGCTGACCGCCGCTGCCATTGTTATCACTGCGGCGCGGCTGGGACTGTTAGTGCGCCGGGGACTTCCGCGCCGACCGCGCTTATACGGCGGCCGCGCTTATAACTTTAGTCCCCGGCTTTTGCGGCCTAGTCTCATTCTTTTCCCGCCCCCAGGCCTGCCAGTCAGGGGAAGGGCGGGACGCTGTAAAGGACGTCAGCAACTGAGGCTGGAGCATGCTTTGCATACTCCACCCCCCTCACTGTGCACAGTGGGGCACCAGATTCCCGCACTTTCTAGGGCACGCCCACGGCCCCCTCCTCTCCTCAGGACGCCGGCAGCCATTCCTGTCAGCTCTGCTAACGCTGGAGAAGAGAGACAAGCTCAGGGAGACCTAGGCAGGAATTCTGGTGACCACACAACCGCATTGCGCGGGCGGTAAGCAGCACCTAGGTGCTGGCCCCACTGGTGCAGAAGTGTACTTATAGATTATATGATTATAGGCTATACTTTACACTGTATGGTGCACGGTTGTTTTTGGCTATATACCCTCCTGTATTGCTCAGAGGAGACAACAGCATGTCGTCCACAAATAGCAAGGGTGCCAAAGCACAGACTTACTATGCTGCCTGTGCAGCATGTACGGCTATACTGCCGGCAGGTTCCACTGACCCTCATTGTGTGCAATGCTCGGCCCCTGTGGCACTTACTCAGCCGGAGCCTCTGCTAAGGGTGGCCCAGGGAGAACCACCTGTTAACACTGTCCAGGTGACAGGGACAGAGTTTGCAGTTTTTACTGAAAGACTTTCTGAGACTATGGCTAAGATATTAGAAGCCTTGCAGTCCAGGCCGGCATCTCAAGCCATGGGCACTGTGGAATCATTGCCCCCTGGTTCCCCTCAGTTGGAACAACAATGTTCTCCCGGGGTGTCTCATAGATCCCAGGGTGAGGTCTCTGACACGGACCGCAGTCCCAGACCGACTAAGCGAGCTCGCTATGAAATCCCCTCGACATCATCACATTGTTCAGGGTCTCAGCGAGAGGACTCTCTGTATGATGAAGCGGAGCTAGCTGATCAGGATTCTGATCCTGAAGCCGCTCTCAACCTTGATACTCCTGATGGGGACGCCATAGTGAATGATCTTATTGCGTCCATCAATCAAATGTTGGATATTTCTCCCTCAGCTCCTCCAGTGGAGGAGTCAGCTTCTCAGCAGGAGAAATTCCGTTTCAGGTTTCCTAAGCGTACAATGAGTATGTTTCTGGACCACTCTGACTTCAGAGAGGCAGTCCAGAAACACCGAGCTTGTCCAGATAAGCGTTTTTCCAAGCGCCTTAAGGATACACGTTATCCCTTCCCCCCTGACGTGGTCAAGGGCTGGACTCAGTGTCCCAAGGTGGATCCTCCAATCTCCAGACTGGCGGCTAGATCCATAGTTGCAGTGGAAGATGGAGCTTCACTCAAGGATGCCACTGACAGACAGATGGAGCTCTGGTTGAAATCCATCTATGAAGCTATCGGCGCGTCTTTTGCTCCAGCATTCGCAGCCGTATGGGCACTCCAAGCTATCTCAGCTGGTCAGGCGCAAATTGACGCACTCACACGTACGTCTGCGCCGCAGGTGGCGTCCATAACCTCTCAAACGTCGGCATTTGCGTCCTGGACTCTGCGAGCCGTACGGCGGTTGCAGCCGACAATTCGGTGGCAATACGCAGGGCCTTGTGGCTACGGGAATGGAAGGCAGATTCTGCTTCCAAAAAGTGCTTAACTGGTTTGCCATTTTCTGGCGACCGCTTGTTTGGTGAGAGATTGGATGAAATCATCAAACAATCCAAGGGAAAGGAAACATCCTTACCCCAGGCCAAACCAAAAACACCACAACAGAGGAGGGGACAGTCGAGGTTTCGGTCCTTTCGGGGGGCGGGCAGGTCCCAATTCTCCTCGTCCAAAAGGCCTCAGAAGGATCAGAGGAACTCCGACGCATGGCGGTCCAAATCACGCCCTAAAAAGACCGCCGGAGGTGCCGCTACCAAGGCGGCTTCCTCATGACTTACGGCCTCCTCACACCGCATCCTCGGTCGGTGGCAGGCTCTCCCGCTTTTGCGACACCTGGCTGCCACAAGTAAAAGACCGTTGGGTGAGAGACATTTTGTCTCACGGTTACAGGATAGAGTTCAGCTCTCGTCCTCCGACTCGATTCTTCAGAACATCTCCGCCTCCCGAGCGAGCCGAGGCTCTTCTGCAGGCGGTGGGCATTCTGAAGGCAGAAGGAGTGGTGGTCCCGGTTCCTCTTCAGCAACAGGGTCACGGTTTCTACTCCAACCTGTTTGTGGTTCCAAAGAAGGACGGGTCTTTCCGTCCTGTTTTGGATCTAAAACTGCTCAACAAACACGTAATGACCAGGCGGTTCCGGATGGAATCCCTCCGCTCCGTCATCGCCTCAATGTCCCAAGGAGATTTCCTAGCATCGATCGATATCAAAGATGCTTATCTCCACGTACCGATTGCTCCAGAGCATCAGCGCTTCCTGCGCTTCGCCATAGGAGACGAACACCTTCAGTTCGCGGCACTGCCGTTCGGCCTGGTGACAGCCCCAAGGGTTTTCACCAAGGTCATGGCTACAGTAGTTGCGGTCCTCCACTCTCAGGGTCACTCGGTGATACCTTACTTAGACGATCTGCTGGTCAAGGCACCCTCTCAAGAGGCATGCCAACACAGCCTCAACGTTACTCTGGAGACTCTCCAGAGTTTCGGGTGGATCATCAATTTTCCAAAGTCAAATCTGACACCGGTCCAATCGCTGACATATCTTGGCATGGAGTTTCATACTCTTCCAGCGATAGTGAAGCTTCCGCTGGACAAACAGCGTTCACTACAGACAGGGGTGCAATCTCTCCTTCAAGGTCGGTCACACCCCTTGAGGCGCCTCATGCACTTCTTGGGGGAGATGGTGGCAGCAATGGAGGCAGTTCCTTTCGCGCAGTTTCACCTGTGTCCTCTTCAATGGGACATCCTACGCAAATGGGACAGGATGCCGACGTCCCTAGACAGGAACGTCTCCCTCTCTCAGGCAACCAAAGCTTCCCTTCGGTGGTGGCTTCTTCCCACCTCATTATCGAAGGGGAAATCCTTCCTACCCCCATCCTGGGCGGTGGTCACGACGGACGCGAGTCTGTCAGGGTGGGGAGCAGTTTTTCTCCACCACAGGGCTCAGGGTACGTGGACTCAGCAAGAGTCCTCACTTCAGATCAATGTTCTGGAGATCAGGGCAGTGTATCTTGCCCTAAAAGCGTTCCAGCAGTGGCTGGAAGGCAAGCAGATCCGAATTCAGTCGGACAACTCCACAGCGGTGGCTTACATCAACCACCAAGGTGTAACACGTAGTCGGCAAGCCTTCCAAGAAGTCCGGCGGATTTTGATGTGGGTGGAAGCCACGGCCTCCACCATCTCCGCAGTTCACATCCCGGGCGTAGAAAACTGGGAAGCAGACTTTCTCAGTCGCCAGGGCATGGACGCAGGGGAATGGTCCCTTCACCCGGACGTGTTTCAGGAGATCTGTTGCCGCTGGGGGATGCCGGACGTCGACCTAATGGCGTCACGGCACAACAACAAGGTCCCAACATTCATGGCTCGATCTCAAGATCACAGAGCTCTGGCGGCAGACGCCTTAGTTCAGGATTGGTCGCAGTTTCAGCTTCCTTATGTGTTTTCCCCCTCTGGCACTGTTGCCCAGAGTGTTACGCAAGATCAGGGCCGACTGCCGCCGCGCCATCCTCGTCGCTCCAGACTGGCCGAGGAGGTCGTGGTACCCGGATCTGTGGCATCTCACGGTCGGCCAACTGTGGGCACTGCCAGACCGACCAGACTTGCTTTCTCAAGGGCCGTTTTTCCATCTGAATTCTGCGGCCCTCAACCTGACTGTGTGGCCATTGAGTCCTGGATCTTAGCGTCTTCAGGATGATCTCAAGAGGTCATTGCCACCATGAGACAGGCTAGGAAACCAACGTCCGCCAAGATCTACCACAGGACGTGGAAAATATTCCTGTCGTGGTGCTCTGCTCAGGGTTTCTCTCCCTGGCCATTTGCCTTGCCCACTTTTCTGTCCTTTCTTCAATCCGGATTGGAAAAGGGTTTGTCGCTAGGCTCCCTTAAGGGACAAGTCTCTGCGCTCTCTGTGTTTTTTCAGAAGCGCCTGGCCAGACTCCCACAGGTACGCACGTTCCTGCAAGGGGTTTGTCACATTGTCCCTCCTTACAAGCGTCCGTTAGAACCCTGGGATCTGAACAGGGTGCTAATGGTTCTTCAGAAACCACCGTTCGAGCCAATGAGGGATATTTCGCTCGCACGCCTTTCGCAGAAAGTTGTTTTTCTGTTAGCAGTCACTTTACTTCGGAGAGTGTCTGAGCTAGCAGCGTTGTCATGCAAAGCTCCTTTCCTGGTGTTTCACCAGGACAAGGTGGTTCTGCGTCCGGTTCCGGAATTCCTCCCTAAGGTGGTATCCCCCTTTCATCTCAATCAGGATATCTCCTTACCTTCTTTTTGCCCTCATCCAGTTCACCAGTGTGAAAAGGATTTGCACTTGTTAGATCTGGTGAGAGCACTCAGACTCTACATTTCTCGTACGGCGCCCCTGCGCCGCTCGGATGCACTCTTTGTCCTTGTCGCTGGCGAGCGTAAAGGGACACAAGCTTCCAAATCAACCCTGGCTCGGTGGATCAAGGAACCAATTCTCGAAGCTTATCGTTCCTCGGGGCTTCCGGTTCCCTCAGGGCTGAAGGCCCATTCTACCAGGGCCGTGGGAGCGTCCTGGGCCTTGCGACACCAGGCTACGGCTCAGCAGGTGTGTCAGGCAGCTACCTGGTCGAGCCTGCACACTTTCACGAAACACTATCAGGTGCATACCTATGCTTCGGCAGATGCCAGCCTAGGTAGGCAAGTCCTTCAGGCGGCGGTTGCCCACCTGTAGGACGGAGCCGTTACGGCTCTATTATGAGGTATTATTTACCCACCCAGGGACTGCTTTTGGACGTCCCAATTGTCTGGGTCTCCCAATGGAGCGCCAAAGAAGAAGGGAATTTTGTTTACTTACCGTAAATTCCTTTTCTTCTAGCTCCAATTGGGAGACCCAGCACCCGCCCCTGTTTTTGTGTACACATGTTGTTCACGTTGAATGGTTTCAGTTCTCCGATATTCCTTCGGATTGATTTTACTTTAAACCAGTTTATAATTTTTTCCTCCTTCTTGCTTTTGCACCAAAACTGAGGAGCCCGTGGCAGCACGGGGGGTGTATAGGCTGAAGGGGAGGGGCTTTACACTTTTAGTGTAATACTTTGTGTGGCCTCCGGAGGCATAGCTATACACCCAATTGTCTGGGTCTCCCAATTGGAGCTAGAAGAAAAGGAATTTACGGTAAGTAAACAAAATTCCCTTCTTTCACATACAGTACAGACCAAAGGTTTGGACACACCTTCTCATTCAAAGAGTTTTCTTTATTTTCATTACTCTGAAAATTGTAGATTCACGTTGAAGGCATCAAAACTATGAATTAACACATGTGGAATGAAATACTTAACAAAAAAGTGTGACATAATTGAAAATATGTCTTATATTCTAGGTTCTTCAAAGTATCCACCTTTTGCTTTGATTACCGCTTTGCAGACTCTTGGCATTCTCTTGATGAGCTTCAAGAGGTAGTCACCGGAAATGGTTTTCACTTCACAGGTGTGCCTTGTCAGGTTTAATACGTGGGATTTCTTGCCTTATAAATGGGGTTGGGACCATCAGTTGTGTTGTGCAGAAGTTTGGTGGATAAACAGCTGATAGTCCTACTGAATAGACTGTTAGCTGCTTTTTTCTTGCTATAATACAAATTCTAAGTAAAGAAAAACGAGTGTCCATCATTACTTTAAGAAATGAAGGTCAGTCAGTCCGAAAAATTGGGAAAACTTTCAAAGTGTCCCCAAGTGCAGTGGCAAAAACCATCAAATGCTACAAAGAAACTGGCTCACATGAGGACCGCCCCAGGAAAGGAAGACCAAGAGTCACCTCTGCTGCGGAGGATAAGTTTATCCGAGTCACCAGCCTCAGAAATTGCAGGTTAAGAGTAGCTCAGATTAGAGACCAGGTGAATGCCACACAGAGTTCTAGCAGCAGACACATCTCTAGAACAACTGTTAAGAGGAGACTTTGTGCAGCAGCCTTCATGGTAAAATAGCTGCTAGGAAACCACCGCTAAGGACCGGCAACAAGCAGAAGAGACTTGTTTGGGCTAAAGAACACAAGGAATGGACATTAGACCAGTGGAAATCTGTGCTTTGGTCTGATGAGTCCAAATTTGAGATCTTTGGATCCAACCACCGTGTCTTTGTAGAAAAGGTGAACGGATAGACTCTACATGCCTGGTTCCCACCGTGAAGCATGGAGGAGGGGGTGTGACGGTGTGGGGATGCTTTGCTGGTGACACTGTTGGGGATTTATTCAAAATTGAAGGCATACTGAACCAGCATGGCTACCACAGTATCTTGCAGCGGCGTGCTATTCCATCCGGTTTGCGTTTAGTTGGACCACCGTTTATTTTTCAACAGGACAATGACCTCAAACACACCTCCAGGCTGTGCGACGGCTATCTAACTAAGAAGTAAAGTGATGGGGTGCTACGCCAGATGACCTGGCCTCCACAGTCACCAGACCTGAACCCAATCGAGATGGTTTGTAGTGAGCTGGACCGCAGAGTGAAGGCAAAAGGGTCAACAAGTGCTAAGCATCTCTGGGAACTCCTTCAAGACTGTTGGAAAACCATTTCTGGTTACTACCTCTTGAAGCTCATCAAGAGAATACCAAGAGTGTGCAAAGCAGTAATCAAAGCAAAAGGTGGCTACTTTGAAGAACCTAGAATATAAGACATATTTTCAGTTGTTTCACACTTTTTTGTTAAGTATTTCATTCCACATGTGTTAATTCATAGTTTTGATGCCTTCAATGTGAATCTACAATTTTCAGAGTCATGGAAATAAAGAAAACTCTTTGAATGAGGAGGTGTGTCCAAACATTTGGTCTGTACTGTATGTTAAAAGAAATGTAGAGGCTCAAGAGATGGGTTCCCAAGTGTCTCCTTCTAGAAAAGGTCATTAGAAAGCTGATAGCATTTATTAGAATCAGTGTTTGGTCCACATATTGGACCAAAGTAGGACCTGACCCTGTTCTTTTACGAGAACGTATGTATGTATGCTCGTATGTGGACCATCTTCAAAGATTAAAACAAAAAACAAAAATGTTAATAGCCCCACAGAATGTAATGTATCTGTGTGCTGTCTGTGGAAACCAACAATGTCAGACATCACAAAGTAACACATGATTCAATATGGGAATCTGTCAGCAGGATTACACCCCTAAACTATTTTTGTATGTGTGTGTGTGTGTGTGTGTAACCCTTTCAGAGATATGTCCAGCAATACGTTTACTTTAATGAGCAGTCCGTTCCTCCGTTACTGTAAAATCAGCCTTTGAATTGATATGCAAATGAGGCTTAAAACCTATGGTAGATCTGAAGCCTCCGTCACTCCAGCTCTATTCCCCACCCAGCACTGCCACTTTCTACTTGCTTTACAGATTTATTTCTTTTTGATGACTTTCAAGGAGAAGGCAGCACTGTGTGGGGAATAGAGCTGGAGTAGCGGAGGCTTCAGATCTACCATAGCTTGTCACTGTGTGAAATAGAGCTGGAGTGGTGGAGGCTTCAGATCTCCCATAGCTTTTTACACTGTGTGTAGAATAGAGCTGGTGTAGCGGAGGCTTCAGATCTACTATAGCTATTATAGCTAATTTGTATATCAATTCAAACTCTGATTTCTCATTAGCTAAGGAATGCACTGGAGCTGTAAAGTTATTGCTGGACTCGTCTTTGAAAGAGCACCATACACATAAAATAGTATAGCGGTTGAGAGATTCCCATTAAATGATGCCTTGAAAGGTAAAAATGTGCATGTTATATACTCTAGCAATCATCATTGTAAGAGTATACATGTAAAACTGCATGAAGCAGTCACCAGCTAATATCTGTGCATGCCCAGATGCAAAGAGCTACTAATTGCATAGAGAGTGGTGAAATAAACAGAGGATAGAAAACATCCAGACTGAAGCCGGTGTCACATTTGCGAATGACTCGCGCCGCATTACCGGGAACGGCCGTACACTCTTCGGACACGAGCGTCTCAGCTGCATAGAAATACATGCAGCCGACCTGCTCCTGTCGACAGTGTGCGGCCATGTCGGGTGGTGTGATGTCAGGCTCGCGTTAGTCCCTCACAAGTGTGACTCTGGCCTAAGGAATGGAGAACCTAGAACCGTTAGATTAGTGAGTTGATCTTTTTTAAGGCACTCCTATAACAGTGGATTCTGGAAATTAACTGCGTTGTCTGAGGTAGTGCATTCCAGAAAATTGATGCAGCACAAGAGAAGTCTTGGAGATTGGTGTGAGTTTTTCATATTATTGAGGATAGAATAAGAATGTGGATTTGATTGGGTCCTCATCAATTAGCAAAACAAAAAGGATTAACTACATGTGTGTGATTCAGATGCTGTAGAAGCCTTTAGTGCTGAATGGAGATACTGTATCTCCAAATATAGCAAGTGTGAATAGGTGTGAACTGCTAAGACTAGATGAAACGCAAACAAAAGGATATAGCAGCACTCTGTAAGCAGCAAGACATATGCAAACATAAAATTATATGAAATTTACATGGTTTGGTCACTATTCAGTATTAGCGGCAAAATCGATGTAAAAATTTCATAGGGGAAACTCCGCCCACAGCCCAGTCACTCAGGAAGACTGGGGCTGCCTCGGTGATGTTGGGTCAACTGGAAGTTGACGTGACTTCACAGGATCTTAGAGGTCACGGAGCCCGAGGGGGGGGGCGGGGGAGTTGCCCGATGGGGATGAGCGGACCGCAATAGCACCGCTCAGTCAGAATTTACTACACAAGGTGTTTAAGAAAAGCCTTATGGGATTTACATCGATGTGGCCGCTAATTCTGAATAATTAATCACCCCTTTAAACTGCGTAATGCTGTGTAAAATTATAGTTAGCAAAATGAAGGTTCCTAGTGCAAGAATTGGCCAATTCATATGAGCCCACCAACCATAGCAAGGTGACTTTGATGGGACCCTATCCTAGTGTCAGTGAATGGAGATTCACCATACATTATAATGCATTAGTGATCAATGATGGTAGGTAGAATCTGCTTGAATTCTACAGCTCTTGTAACGACCTTTTATGACCTTACCATCCAACGTGTCATTTACAAGAACCCGTTTTTCTGTGACTGGTAGCATGAATACGTAGAACAAGTTGCTATGGCGCAATGTGTCGGCTATAAGACGTGTGGATAACGTCTTGTGAGCACCGCGTAACTTCATAGGACTATAATAGGATTCCTAAAAGCCTTAGGTTTGACACTGACGTTGAGGTGCCCCCTGAAATGCAGATATGGTGAGTCCTACTGATTAGGGCTGCAGTTGTTTCCGTGTATCCATGGTTCTGGAGAAACACTATGTAAGGAACGCGGTGAAATATGTGCCCCTATCTAGGATGCCTTTCACACTGTCTTGTTGTTCTATAGGAACATGGTACGGGAAAGAATACATTTTTTTCAAAAAGATTTAACTATTTATAGCCCATTCGGGAACGTTGGCTGTTTAAATTCCTTTAGAGGTTTGGGATGTAGACAACGTCCATGCACATAAAGTCAAATACTATTCAGAACTTCAGGGCAGATTTCAGGCTTAAAGAGAACCTGTCAGGTGCAATATGCACCCAGGACCATGAGCAGTTCTGGGTGCATATTGCTAATCCCTGCCTAACTGTGCCTGTATCTAGTGGTATAGATAAAGAGATCTTTAGACAGTGTTTCTAAAGATCTTTTACCGTATGCTAATGAGCACAGGACTCTGGGTGTTAGTTTCCCTGGCTAGTTGGCTCCATTAGCATGTTAGTACGTACCTGTGGGCGTGCTAACATTAACATGCTAATGAATGCGCAGCATCAGAGGATGATCTCGCTCACCTCTCCACTGCTATTGCCTCGAACGCTGGATTTCGGCTCAGTGCGCATGATCCTGGAGTTTGTCATGTGCACTACTTCAGTTTGAAGCCTGGACACATACACCCGGCTTCATAGTGCGCATGACCGAAACTCCGGGGTCATGTGTACTGAACTAAAATCTAGCATCGGACGCGATGGCAGCAGAGAGGTGAGAGAGATCATCCTGTGACTCTGCACATTCATTAGCATGTTAGCCCCACAGGGGTGTACTAACATGATAATGGAGCCGACTAACAAGGGGAGCGAACGCCCTTAGGACTAGCCCCCTCACTCATTAGCATACGATAAAGGATCTGTAGAAATACTTTTTCTATAGATCTCTTTATCTATGTTAGTGTATACAGGGACGGTTAGGCAGGGAATAGC
This sequence comes from Anomaloglossus baeobatrachus, assembly GCF_048569485.1. NCBI lineage: Eukaryota > Metazoa > Chordata > Amphibia > Anura > Aromobatidae > Anomaloglossus > Anomaloglossus baeobatrachus. The sequence goes on along the minus strand of NC_134364.1, from coordinate 53,838,171 downwards.
AATATATACCCAGAACTGCTCATGGTTCTGGCTGCATATTGGACCTGACCAGTTCCCTTTTAAAGCAGTGTTTCTCAACTCCAGTCCTCAAGACCCACCAACAGATCAGGTTGTCCTCAATCAGTTTTCAGGATTTCCTTAATGTTGCACAGGTGATGGAATTATACCCTGTCTAATATTGAGGAAAACCTGAAAACATCATCTGTTGTTGGGTCTTGAGGACTGGAGTTGAGAAACACTGATTTAAAGGGACTCTGTCAGCACCTTTTGGTGTGGCCAGACATTAAGTGACCCTTCAAACTGACTTGTTTTCCATCTGTTTCCACCCTTCTTTGGCTCTATTATGCCAAAGCTGTCAAAGGTAGGGGTTTGAGAAGGAGGAAAAACAAGTAGATGGGAAGGTGCACCCTTATTAAATTTGATTGCTTCTAAAAATCTTTACTGGCCCAAAGGGGTTCTCTCTACCCCTCTACAACTAATGATGACTGCCCTCTCCTGGTTCCAACGCTTCCCTTACCCACACTGGCTCCACATAGGCTGATCATTTCCGAAATAGGCTCAAAAGTAATTGCATGTGATGACTTGACCCCAGTCTTCTCTCTTGGCAGAAAGGTCTTCCTCGGAAGAGCTAGATCCCTTGTCCATCACTTTTTGCATCAGCAGAGGAAAGAGTTGCCCTTCCCAGCCACCATAGTCTTGGCCTATCTTCTCGTCAGACCAACAATATCCAGTCTAGTACCTCGTGGTAACTTGTAGACATTGCCCATACTACTGTGCTTGGCACAGGTTTGGAGGTGCAGTGTAGTGGCACGCTCTGCTCCCCCTGGTGCTACCACGCTCTTTCTAGACTCTGTTTAGTAATATGACGTACCTTTTTTAAACATTCTTGTATGTTCTAGGCTTATGTCTGTACAAAGTGTTGGTCCCCGTGCATGAGATTTTGCTAACCTGACCTGCCTCACCTCTGTAGGCCTCAGACCTGTGGAAGATTATTGCTTCCTTCACTTCCCCATAATAGGGATATTCAGGGGCTGATTTACTGTCAAGTTTAGCACTCCTCTTCATACATGTGCTAAGATCTGAAAAGAAACATTCCACTGTGACTCTCCATTGTTTATATTTGGTTGGATGGAGCTATGATTTAATTTAGATTGAGGTCCTCGCCCGCTGAGGCTTTCCTGCTCAGTGGTGGCGTTTTCCAGTGTTACATAATTGCTTTCGCAGTCGCATTAAAATAAAACCAAAACCACAGGAGGAGAGCAGGAGCGACAGAACTGCATTGTCACACCCATGTGTGTATACATAGAACACATGAGACTTTAATGTTTTTAATAAAATTGATGTCACAAATTTTTGTTTTACTCATTTTACCAATTTACTTCCAGTCTTATTCAGTGGGGGTCCGGGAAGCGGAGATCTTTGGTACTGTTCTACAGGATCTTCTCATTGGAAAATTGCTATAGTCTCCTTTTTCTGATAGGGAAAGTAGACGATAACATTTTTATTTTTAACAGCTGATAACTTGCTTGCTACTTATGTCACAAAGATGGTTACAATGTAATAGATCGGTCAGTAAGGATACTTTCACACATCAGTTTTTTGGCATCAGGCACAATCCGGCGTGTGCCTGATGCAATGGATCCGGCGCAGAATATGCAAAAACTGACGTGCCTGATCCTTTTTTTTTTGACTGTTCCAATGTACCTGATCCGTCAAAAAACTGATCCGGCGCATCCATTTTTGCATCCTTTTTGTCCATTTTTTTTTTTTTTTGCTGGATCTGCTTTTTCAATACATTATGGCATGCTCAGTGTACAAAAACGGATCCGGCGGCCGCATCCGTTTTTTACCGCATTATGCCGGATCCGGCGTCCATAGGCTTCCATTGTAAAACACGCCGTATCGCGATGCGTTTTTTTTCCCGGACAAAAAAACGATACAAGATACGTTCCCTCCGGCCACCGCTTTAGGCAATTATGACGGATCCGGCAAAAGCCAGATGCAACGCAAGGCCATCCGGCACAATCCGGCGCTAATACAAATCAATGGGGATAAAACTGATCCGGCGCCGGATCCGTTTTACCCGTTTTTTTCCGGATTGTGCCTGATGGGAAAAAAAACTGATGTGTGAAATTAGCCTAAGAGCCATACATGAAATTTCACAGAAAATACTGAGGCCTGGTGGTGCTAATGCTCTGATTCAATGATGCACCGTACAGCTATGTTCACACGCTGCGTTTTGATGGGACCTCAGGGTCTCCTAATATGTAATGAAATAAAAAAAAAATGTATTATAATAAATAAATAAATATATAATACAATATAAATATCCCGAATGTGAGATGGAGAATATATATATATATATATATATATATATATATATATATATATATATATATATATATATATATATATATATATATATATATATATATATATATATATATATATATATATATATATATATATATATATATATATATATATATATATATATATATATTGTATATATATATATATATATATATATATATATATATATGTATATATATATATATATTGTATATATATATATATATATATATATATATTGTATATATATATTTTCTTATATTATTATTTTTTTCCACCCATTCCACTTTTATTAGTCTGACTGACAGACATGTTAATCTTTCTGTAAAATTTTTCTCCACCACCCTGATGTGAACTTCGACCAAAAAATCACCCCTAGCTGGTTAAAACCGCTTAATCACCAGGTATAGGAGGATAATTACACAGTTGTTGCATAGTAAATATAATAAAGGATTGGGCTTAGTAATTCCGCATCAGTGGAGACTTGAGGACCCCCCAGATATTTACTGGAGAATGAACAGTTACTTGCAGCTTCTGACACATACTCTTGTATGCAGATAGTAGTTTTTACATTTTAAGTAGAAATTTTCTATTTTTTGTACAATAGTTATAATTGGAAGAAGTCCGTCTCTGACCACTGACTTTAGGGTGAGCAGAGAGCCACTGAGATGGAAATCCCATAGAAATGCATGATCTTTACAAACCAGTGTCTCTCGGCCGCCTCTTTTCCCCCTCCAGTGGTCAGAGCTGGACGGACTAATTCCCGACTGAGATGAGGATAACCCTTTAAATGTTGGTAAATACATGTAGCATTTTGTATATCGTATGCTCGGCAGATGGAAGTAAAAAGCTCCCCTTACTGTACACATGACACGACAACTTCTGCAGACTTGTTTTTGTAAGTCGGGCCGTCCTGTGCTCCTGCGATGTATCCCTGCCATTCATCATGCTTGTAAATAAACACGTCCTGCAGTGACCTGCCATCATGAGTCTGCTGCTTGTTATGTTATAATCATTCACCTTGTTCCGGGTGCCCTCCCAAATGCCACTTTAACGCTAATAGAGCTCCTTAAAAGTGCCATCTATCCACAATCATGTAAATTTGTAGTAAAATGACATCTGTGAGGTTTTTTTTTCCCTGTTAGCTGCTACAAGGGTGATTGCTCTGTCATGGAGAGAGAACCACAAGTGTCAGTTTCTTGGTGACCGTGCGCCATCTAGTGGCCGGCAGGAACTTTTACATCAGAGCACAAGCTTTTCTGGTCTGAAGGTCCCATTATCCGACTGAGACAATCCCAAAGGATGCAATAAAGTGTAATCTGTTATTACCATCTGAGACATTTTTGGCATATTGAAAAAGTATGTACCCTAAATGTCTACGGTGGCGATTTCACTGTTAGGAGTCCAACCAATCACAATGGTGGTCGTCTTCCCTGTTCGCATTGCTGAAAGGAAAAATTAATGCATAGTGCTCCCATCAATGTAATGTAAATGCACTGCAAAAAGCAGACTACTCCATTAAAACTATAATGGCAGAAGCTGCAGAAATCCATGGCCACCTCCCCATCTCCTCTATTCTTCACAGTAGATGACCATTGTGACATTTCGGGTTCCTATCATTACCACACAGTGCACCATCGGTACATATCCGTATCTACTTCCCTGCAACTCTATTTTTAACATGGAAACTGTAAGGCTACTTTCACACATCCGGTTTTTGCTCTGCAGCACAATACGGCGCTCTGCGGCACAATACGGCGCTCTGCAGAAAAACCGCAACCGTTTTTTTTGCCGCTGGTTGCGGGTTATTTTGCATAGACTTACATTAGTGCCGTATTGTGCCGCATGGGCTTGCGTTCGGTCCGGTTTTTGCCGCTTGCGGCAGATTTAGCCGATGCCGCGGCCGGATGGAACATTGCCTGCAACGTTTTTTGCTCCGGCAAAAAAAATGCATCGCGCTGCATCCGGCAGCTGCGGCGCATTTTTCATGCATGCCTATCGACGCCGGAAGCGGCGCGATGCGGAAAAAACGCATCCGGCGGCCACATGCGGTTTCTTCCACTGCGCATGCTCAGTAGCATGCCGCAACTGGAAAAATACAGACCGGCCGCATGTAAAAACTTATGCAAAGGATGCGGTGTTTTCGCCGCATCCGTTGCATAGGTTTCACAGCCGGATTGAGCCGCACTGCTCAAACCGGATGTGTGAAAGTAGCCTAAGCCGACACAGTCTGATTACCATATGTTTTTGGACCATAATATGTACCTAAGTTTTAGAGGAGGAAATGGGGTCAAAAGAATTGAAGCAAAATATGTGGTCAAGTTGTACTGTTATGGGGGAATCTGCTGCTGACACCATTATGGGGCAATGTCCCCTAACTCTGTACGGATGTCCCCTATCTTAGGCAATTTCCAGGAATATACTGTTTGTCCCCCATCTGGTGTGTGTGTATATGTCCCCCATCATGGGCCCATTGTGATGTGTATATCCCCCATCATGCACCCAGCCTAGGATACATGTCCCCATCCAGGTATATATGAATCTTGTTTTGATGCACACACAAAAAAATAAGTTTTATACTCTCCATCCCTCCATTACCCCCGATGCGCAGCATCCTCTTCTCATGTCAGCAACTTCAACCTGCCAGCGCGTCAGCCTGTGACCTAATGACAAGCCGACGTCAGCTGCGTGTTAATCCATAATTAATATTCACTGCTCCCTATGCCCAGTTTTATGGGCTTGGACAGCAGTGAATATTAATTTTCTTTAATAGTGGACACACAATCACTCCAGCTGCTGCAGGAAGCTGGCACTGGGGAGAACAAGTATGTCCATTATTAAAGAAAATGAATATTCACTTCTCCCATGCCCATAAGCCTGCCCACCTTTTGGCACTGGCATCCAGACCAAGAGGTGGGTGCTATTATGGGCATGGCGAGCAGTGAATATTCATTCTCTTTAATAGCAGGCACATGTGTTCGCCCCAGCTGCTGCTGCAGCTTGCTCCTGCCTCCTGTGACCCCTCTCAACCACTGCCCCCCCCCCACCAGCAAGCTAGGTACATCCAGACTAGAAGATGCACTCCCTACTTCTCCCCCAAATTTTGGAAGATGAAGTGTCTTAGTCTACAAAATACATTATATGGCTTGGTCCACACAGAACGACCTCATGGACCGTATGTGGCCCCTGAGCAGCAGGTTGTGCACACTTGCTTTAAATGGCCAAATGTAATGGGACTTCCCACCCATATGTAACTGCGTTTTTATTTTCAATCTTGCAGGTACATGCCTACATCATAAGTCACCTGAAAAAAGAGATGCCTGCAATGTTTGGGAAAGATACCAAGAAGAAGGAGTTAATAAGCAAGTTGCCTGAAATCTTCTTGCAGATCCAGAGAGAACATCAGATTTCACCTGGGGACTTTCCAGAGGTCAAGAAAATGCAGGTACTGAATCCTCTATAAGGCCGCGGCTACAAAGGGAGTTTGGTCTCCTGACAGCGGTCACTGCCACAGTCGCCCTGTAACCCTTGCTGAGGGGTATGGGACGCCAGCATTGTTTCTTAGGTTTTGCTATAGGAAGACACTGCAGGAAAACGCAGGCAGTGTTTCTCGTGAAGCTTCTTGTTTGTGATCCTTTTAATTGCCCTTTCCCTCTCCCACTTTCCCCATACACATTAGACTAAAGTTGGATGAACCTGCTAATTATTGGCCAGTTCGGATGAAGGTCTAATGTGTATGCGGGGGCTTTAACACTAGAAGTCCCAGGAATTTAGAGCTCCATAGGGTTCCAATGGTAGAAATGTTAAATGACCCCTCTCTGGGACTTTTAGTGTTAATCAGTGGGTTTATAGGAAAAAATCTCCTAACTCTCCGTCTATAATTACTATACATTTGCTGAGTAAAATTTTTGAACTTGTATTGTTCTGGGAACATCAAAGAATAAAATACATTATCATCAAGTATATGAAAATATCCAGATATTTAATATGTTGACTTTCTATGTATCCTCAGCAACAACTGGAGATTTACGACTTCTCGAAATTCCACGCACTGAAGCCTAAACTAATTGAGAGCGTAGACAACATGCTGGCAAATAAAATCGCCCCTCTTATGAGTATGATTCGAGAAGAGGAGAGCACCATGCCACCACAGATGGTCCACGGTGGAGCGTTTGAAGGCACCATGGAAGGCCCCTTTGGCCAAGGCTATGGAGAAGGAGCCGGCGAGGGCGTTGGTGAAGACGAGTGGGTGGTAGCCAAGGATAAACCAATTTACGATGAGCTGTTTTATACATTGTCTCCAATCAATGGCAAGATTTCTGGAGTCAACGCTAAGAAAGAGATGGTGAACTCGAAACTGCCGAATAGCGTTTTAGGCAAAATCTGGAAACTGGCAGATTATGATAAGGATGGCATGTTGGATGAGGAAGAATTTGCTCTGGCAAAGCATCTTATCAAGATTAAGCTTGAAGGCTATGAGTTGCCCAATGATCTACCTCCCCACCTTGTGCCACCTTCTCAGAGGAAGCCAATCCAGGACTCCGAGTGAAGAGCCTCTCCCTACAGATAGGACGTTTGCCGAGACTGTCAAATGACCCACGCATAGAAAGACTCAGGGTATTAAGGTTTAACATAGTCTCAGCATTTTAAATGTACAGATTGGGTATTTTTATTTACTAAAATCTATACCTAGAGAAAGATTCTATATGTATCCTTTAAGTTTACATACTTGCTATACACGATCTATGTTGTGGGATCTTTGACTTTCACCAGGTTTGTTCAAGAATCCTCTTAGGTGTAATTTGCTTAGTTTTTGCCATTGCCTTGCAGTTTATTTTTGAGCTTTTTTTTCAACCGTGCCCAACATGGAGGCAACAAATTCTGGCTGGGGGAGTCAATATGTATGCCAGGTCTTCTACCTATCCTAGAGGGTCCATACTGGATGATCGTTCTCCTTCTATGAAGACTCCTTCAAGAAAAGCTTCCTATCACTCCATTTTATCAGGACAAGAAGAAATAAGATGGTCTGATTTTCAGATTTAAAATAATGAGTCAAATATAAACTCTAGCCATCCATTCCACATCCAAGCCTGCAGACAGGTTAGTATGGGAGACCAGACAGATCTGCCTTATATATGGTGGGTTCAATAAGATTGGCACATTACAGCTGCAGGGCAGTACACCTGGTGGCCAAAGCAAAAAAGTTGTACTGTTCGTCATCAAGGAAGTTTGAAATATTACACCGGATGCATTGTATATGATTCCAACCCAAGACCCCCCCCCCCATCCCCCAAAACCACCTTTTGGAGTATGAGTTACACTTTCCATTGAGTTCACTGTAGTCTGTTCTGTTCACATTTTCACTAGTATTTTAATATTTAGGAACAGAGAATATGAAAATGACTACTGTACTTACATCCCAGATACCAGCTGTTCCCAATTGCCTATAATGATGGTGGTGGGGTTCTATTTGAGTTTCCATCATGGTGACCATCGGTTTTTGGAACAAATAGTGCTGCAGTTAGTTTTGGCACACATGAGATTTTTTTTTTTTTTTTTTTGATAGGCTCAAAACGCTGATGTGACTGATCAGCCTTAAATAGAATCAGTCGGCAGATTTTTAATATGTAAGCTGAAGACCTCATGCTGCAAGTGTTAAAACTTATAATTCATGACTGTCTTTTCAGTCTGATCTGTTATTTATTTGTTCTGTTTGTTTAAGCAGCAGGGCCCTTATCATTGTTTGGACTACAAGATCATGCACACAGTAGTCCGCCATGCCCTCTGCTGTGATTGACACCTCACTGTCCATGTACAATCCCGATGTACAGCCTGGTGTGGGAGGAGGCAGCTCGCTCAGCTCTAGTACATGACTAAAGCTTAAAATTCTGATTGTGTCAGAATAGCTGCAGCCAGTAATCTAAGTGATACATCATTGGATTCAGGATCTCTTTGCCTACATTATGCTGCTCTCAGATGAGGTAGCAAAAACCTGCTGACAGATTCCCTTTAAGTCTAATGATTGTGTCTTCTATTTGTGTCAGGTTTACATATCTTCTCTATAAATGATTGTAGATTTATAGAAGGGCTTATTGTGTTATTTCTGCCTTATACAGTAGAATGGTTTCCCCTAAAACATGAGAATATTATAGAAAACCGAAAGATGTTGTATTTTTTTTTTTTATTATAATATATTGAGACTAAATTTTAAAGGGTATTGTTTTTGTAAAGGTGACAGCTGTTTCAGAAACTAGAGTTTGGCTCTGTTCACACCAGAAAAAGGATATTTCTCAAGAAATTTCTTGAGAATCTGAAAGATTAGCGCACTTGCGGTCAAAAAACGCACCAATAACGCACCGAAAACTGCATGCGTTTTTTGGTGCATTTTTGGTGCGTGTTTTCCGCAGGTTGGTCCCTGCGTTTTTACTATTATCTATGGTAAAAAAACGCAGGTGCCTGCAGAAAAGAAGTGACATGCTTTTTGTAAAGAAATTCTGCAGAAAGAATGTTCTTAAGAAAAAAACGCAGTGTGCGCACAGCTATTTTTTTTTTTTCCCATAGATTTTGCTGGGGAATGTCTGCAGAAAGATTACAAACATTTTCTCAAATTTCTGCAGCAAAAAATGCAGTGTGTGAACAAGGCCTTTAACTGGAATTTCCTGACTAGAACTGGAATTGGCTTTCTATGTTTTACTTTAATAAAGTTTGTGCACCCCCACAGCAGACATGGCACTGTGCTTTATAAAATGTGATATTTTACTTCTAAATCTGTATAGATGTTTGTGCCATTTCCATACCTAAAATGCCTTATTTAGTATCCTATTTTTTTGTTTTCCATTTTGTATTGCTGATTTACTGTTTTTCTAGGTGAAGCTCTTTACAGCGCTTGCCTCTTACACTGCTATAGAGTGGCATTGTAGTGCCGCACCACGCTATTGCTACAGGAGCCTAAAGATGGAGGGGTGAAAAGTTTTCAAAACTTTTTACAACCAACTAGAGGGAATACAGCGTCCTAGCAATGTAACCTATATTATATGAAATGACTGTTTTTATTTTTTTAGGCAGAGAATATTTTGCAGTTTGGAAATATTATGTGCACTTCCTGAAACACTCCATAGACTAAATATAGGCGCGTGTATATTACTTATCCGGGATCTCAAGTGCAAATGACTGGTGCTTCTTACACTTTGAACTTGGCATTCAGCTCTGACACTAGATCAGGTTATAAATGTAGCAGCTTTTTTTCCTTTTTTTTTTCTTTTTTTTTTTTCTTTCCTTTTTTCTTTTCTTTTTCTAGTAAATAATAGTTTAAATGGTGTTTAAGAAATGTGAGTGATTGTATATGCAGATTATATATCAAGTACTACATTGAATCCTAGACTACACAATGAAACCCCGCTGCTGGGAGGAAATTAACTTTAATCCTCCCAGCAGCATTCGGGTTTCAGTCAGAGGGGTGGCGCCGGCGCGTGTCCAGTCACCACTCTGTTTATGGAGAGCGGCAGCTGTAACTGCTCCCTGCACTAACTGACAGTTTCCTCTAATGCGGGGCGGCTGTCGGTCAGTGCAGGGGGACGGTTACAATCGCCGCTCCCTACAAACAAAGTCATCGTGACTGAAACCGGAATGCTGCCAGGAGGAAAAAAGTTGATTTCCTCCGACAGTTAGGTTTAATGTGCAGGCGCCGGGCAGATTCACCCCATATCTCCAGGTTAAAGGTAAGGGTCACATTTTTTCCTATTTTTATATTAATAGTGATTATGAAATTAAAGTTTTTTGTTTTTTTTTAATACAAAATTAAACTCACTGTTTATTTAGTTTTTATTTAGTTCTAGTTTTACTGAAGCACTGGGGGCTGCCATCTTGGATTTGCTGTGTGTAACGACAGTTACTCACCTCAAATACAGTAGCGCCTTGGGCATTGGGTCTGATCGTCATGCTCCAACCCCTAGACGTAACACTGAGAGCTCCCTGCTGTGACCTGGACACGCCTCCTGGGCTGTCCAAATCACATCAGAGGGAGGAGATTGCACCATCTTTGTGGAGCTCACTGCGTCTGCTGTGTACTGTACTTTCCCCATCACCCGTTCGGGATGTGTGAGTACCGGCGCTGGGCCACCACTAAAGCCCTTCCTCATCCACATGTGCTACGCTCTCCACCCCCGCTCTCCCCCTTGCTGCCACCACTTTCGGCAGAGCATTGCTGGTACGGGGCATGCAGCGCGCTATTTGGGGAGCACTATACAGCTGTCCTTGGTGACACTTTAGACATTAGGATCACTTTGTGGTCACCAACAAAATGGCGCCGCACTGTGTCCTTAAACTTCATCTTTTCTTATCCTTTTGGAAACACCCAGATTGGAGGGGGGGGGTGACTTCACACACAGGAGAGCAGATTCCACCCACTTTTACTACAGCTGTAATGTGAGCTAGTTCTACGGTAGCTCTACAGCAGGATTTCAGCAGCTGCTCCCCCTACAAGAGTGTAAAATATCAAAGTTTTTTTTTATATTTTGCTAAAATAGAAACAAATAATATTTAAACATAACATTGAAAAAATGTAAAGTATTAATGTTTTAGTTTTTTGGTTTTTTTTTGGACGACACCTTGCGTTGTTATAGCATTTTTAAACATGACATGTTCCATTTAAAGTATCCAATGAAGATTTGTTATGACCTTATTGACCCCTGGGACCCTGACAGATCGTCAGAGCAGGTAACTTTTTTTTTTTGTTTTTACCCCTGTTGGAAGTGTGTGCAAGCCTGACCGCTGCCCCCAATTTTTTTATTTTTTTTTTCTTCTCTATGCTGAGGGGCAGAACTAGCTTGGCACTGCATAGCCCTATAGAGAATGAATGGAGCGGGGGTTGACCAATGTGCCCTGCTGCTCCAGTCTAATGGGGATGAAACTTACCCATTCTGCCATTCGGTGCAGGTCCCAGTGCTCAGACCCTCCGATCAGTAGCTTATCACCTATACTGTTGAAAAGTGATAAATTGTTTTTATCCTTTTAACTGGTATTCATGCTTCATGAAAAGTAGCTTTTCATAGTCTTCTGAATTGAGTTATGTTCACTTTTTTCAATCTTTTAAGTCATTTTTTGATGATCAGAATCTTTAAGCATGCAGTGGTATTCTCTGTAATAATTTGACTTGCTCCCTTTTATAAGATACTGTTCACACTAACAATAATGAGGTCTGTGGGTTTCTTCTGTTTGTAATGTATTGTACGCAAACTGTATATTGTACACAAATGTTATTTATACACAGTGTATATATATTAGTCCTCTACTTCAGCAAATAGGTGCTCTCTGCTGAAGTCGATTGAATCCCACCTTGGCCACCAGGGCTCATGGTTTCCTTCTGTGCTCTGTAAACACATGGTGAAAACAAATCTTCCTTAACCCAAATTTGATTTTCAGTGCGACTTACTATATCAGATTTTAGAAGAGCCGTGTAATAAGAACTAAAAAATATTTTAAATGTTTATGAAAGATCAGGAAAACTATTATTTGCTTTGTATACATTTTAAGTTTCACATATTAATATATTAACTGTTGAATTTTTAACAGTAACCATCATGTCACCTGCTATATTTACTAAATAAAAGATTTCCTGGCTGTTTTATTTTTGCTTGTCCCAAGGACTCATTATTGACCAATTTATGGTGACTTATTTCTGTGAACAGGAATATAAGAAGTCTAATCTACCGACAGGAATAGTCCAGCCTGTGCCAGTGCGGTTCAATGATATGTAACTTGTTATATTAAATTTTATATTGCATTTTTAATTATTTTTATATTGTTATTTTATTTATATATATTTTATGATATATCTCAAATGATAAAATAGTATGAGATTATTATCATATTATTATTTGGATATTATTATTGAAAGATTGAGATTATTAGGAGATTATTATTATTATTAGGAGATTATTATTATATTAGATTTTTTTTTACTATTAGGATATTATTATTATTAGATTATTATGATATATTATTATTTTTTATTATGATTAGGAGATTTTTATTTTTTAATTAGGATATTATTTTTTATTAGATTATTATTTTTAGGAGATTATTCTTCTCATTATGAGATTATTATTATTTTTTATTAGTATATTTATTTTATTATTGGTATTTATTGATTATTATTTTTTATTAGGATATTAATATTAGGAGTATTATTATTTTATTTTAGGTGATGATTTTTGAGATTATTAGATTTTTTATTAGTTTATTATTATTTATTTTTAGGTGATTATTTTTTTATTAGGATATTAATAATAATAATAATAATAATAATAATAATAATATTATATTATGATTTTTCTTCTTTGACTAATTTGCATTGCTGTTTTTGATCAAAATCTGACATGACTACTAACAGTGCTGGGAAACGCCAGCAGGGGGTGCTGCTGATTCAGTCTGGTCTCAGTCCATGGTCCCGGCTACTGTTTGGTTAACATGAATCAAGTGACTCTTCCTTTTAAAGAAAACTTTGCGGCTTTGTAAATACATCCATAGACCTTTTTCATGTGCTGATTTGTCTGTCTAGGGATTGACGCGCCCGGGTTTGTTTTTTTTTAATTTGCCACTAGTTGTTTAATGATGTGGATTTCAACCTTGAGGGTATATTTACACCTTGCTTACTTTCTGTGGATTTTTAATATCTTGTTGCCTGTGAAAAATTCATGACATAAATACATTCCAAATGTTGCATTTGTTTACTGTTCGGGTCCAAGGAGGCATCAATGCAAGTAAAGGAGGTACGGTAAATCGTGGAGATGGTAGAAACTTTAGGAGGAATCCGATAATTCCCTGCTAAGGACCGCAACACCAAAAGCCAGGGAAGAGCAAGGAACATAGCGAAGTCTGTTAGTTGAGAATAATAAACTGGTTTTGTAATTCGCTTCTGTGGCTAGATGAGACTAAGATGAACTTGTACTAGAATTATGGGGCGAGAATAGTATGTAGAAGTGACAAGGACTCCTCGTACACATCATGTGTTGGGTGCGGCTGAGGCAATGACAATGATCTGGTATATGCAAATATGCCACTGGATCAGGGTTACTGGTCATTCTTGATGTCACTGTGCAGAGAAGTAGCAGAATGAATTGTGATGTATATAGAGCTGTAGATCCTGCCAAAGGCTGGAGTCAGACGTGCGAGTGACTCTCCTGACATCAACCGCCACAGTCGTGCACTCTCCAGACACAAGTGTCTCTGCTCCATATATATGCAGAAATGCATGTGTAGGGGCCCAGGAACAGAGGACCTTAATTGTTTGATATGTCACGGTTGCTGTTCTCAATAACGAATAACGTTTGGAACACCATTCTAAGTCTGAACTGGGTGAAAAAAACTAAAAAAACATCACTATGGGGAGATAAGGTATGCACACCAGTGACTATGTAAGGGGAATACATGAAATAGCAGAAACTGCTGTGTGAATACTGACATGAAAAATCCAATAGCTTTATGTAAGAGTGAAAATGTGAAAAATGGATTCTGCATTACTGCCATGAACATATGAATCAAGAGAAATTTAGCTACTGAATTGATCAATGCAATAGAGCCCCAACACTATGCCAAAGTATTTCTCTACGTTGGGGTCCCTAGCTTGTGTGTGTCCTCTCATGCAGTTAAAAAACTTACCGTGTATGGGAAGCTGAGACCCAGGCTATTTATGCGTATTGTATGGATTGGCAATAGGTGTGGTTGGGGAGGGTTCACAAACGAAAAACAACTAACAAATAGGAATAACGTTTGGAACACCATTCTAAGTCTGAACTGGGTGCAAAAACCTAAAAAAAATCACTATGGGGAGATAAGGTATGCACACCAGTGACTATGCAAGGGGAATACATGAAATAGCAGAAACTGCTGTGTGAATACTGACATGAAAAATTCAATAGCTATATGTAAGAATGAAATGTGAAAAATGGAATCTGCATTACTGCCATGAATATATGAATAAAGAGAAATTTAGCTACTGAATTGATCAATGCAATAGAGCCCCAACACTACGCCAAAGTATTTCTCTACGTTGGGGTCCCTAGCTTGTGTGTGTCCTCTCATGCAGTTAAAAAAAAAAAAACTTACCGTGTATGGGAAGCTGAGACCCAGGCTATATATACGATGTGGATTGGCAATAGGTGTGTGTGGGGAGGGTTTCCAAACGAAAAACAACTAACAAATAAGAAATAACGTCTGGAACTCCATTCTATGTCTGAACTGGGTGCAAAAACCTTGGGGCTCTATTGCATTGATCAATTCAGTAGCTAAATTTCTCTTTATTCATATATTCATGGCAGTAATGCAGGTTCCATTTTTCACATTTCATCCTTACATATAGCTATTGAATTTTTCATGTCAGTATTCACACAGCAGTTTCTGCTATTACATGTATTCCCCTTGCATAGTCACTGGTGTGCATACCTTATCTCCCCATAGTGATGTTTTTTAGGTTTTTGCACCCAGTTCAGACATAGAATGGAGTTCCAAACGTTATTTCTTATTTGTTAGTTGTTTTTCGTTTGGGAACCCTCCCCACACACACCTATTGCCAATCCACATGATGCGTATATATAGCCTGGGTCTCAGCTTCCCATACACGGTAAGTTTTTTTTTTTTTTAACTGCATGAGAGGACACACACAAGCTAGGGACCCCAACGTAGAGAAATACTTTGGCGTAGTGTTGGGGCTCTATTGCATTGATCAATTCAGTAGCTAAATTTCTCTTTATTCATATGTTCATGGCAGTAATGCAGGTTCCATTTTTCACATTTCATCCTTACATATAGCTATTGGATTTTTCATGTCAGTATTCACACAGCAGTTTCTGCTATTACATGTATTCCCCTTGCATAGTCACTGGTGTGCATACCTTATCTCCCCATAGGCTTATTTTTGGCGTCTTGAGCTGACGTTTTTAACAGTACCATTTTTGCGCAGATGCTACGTTTTGATCTCTTGTTATTGCATTTTGCGTACAACATGCGGCGACCAAAAAACGTAATTTTGGCGTTTGGAATTTTTTTGCTACTATGCCGTTTACCAATCAGATTCATTGATTTTATATTTGGTTGATCGGGCATTTCTGAATGTGGCGATACCAAATATGTGTATATTTATTTATTTTTTTAACCCTTTAATTTTCAATGGAGTGAAAGGGGGGTGATTTGAACTTTTAGGTTTTGTTTTTTTTTAAATTTATTTTACTAGTCCCCCTAGGGGGCTATAGCGATTAGCAATCCGATCGCTCTTATCTATCTGCTGATCACAGCTATACAGCTGTAAACAGCAGATACAGTCACTTCCTGTTTCATTTGGCTCCAGGCCGGGACTTCCGGTGGGGGCGGTGGTAAGTAAAAAACATGGCCGCGTGCATATAGATCTTGCTACCAGACTTTGGCATCGAGATTTAAGGGGTTAAATGTTGCGAGTGGAAGCGATTCCACTCGCAACATGCAGGCACACATGTCAGCTGTTGAAAACAGCTGATATGTGCCGACCGCCTCCTGCCTGTGGCAGGGGCCGGGGCTTAACGGGACACGCTCTATGACGGATAGATCCGTCCAAGCTCGTGAAGGGGTTAAAGCTGATAGTATAAACTAGATGCACAACACCACCTATTGGCTTCGTTTCACAGCTACTTTACTATTGTGCTGTCAAAATTACAAAAATTCTGTCCAGTTTTTTAAAATATTTCTATAAAGTAATGTCATTAACAGTTATTACTCTTTAAAATAAGTAGAATCCGTTTGTCTATTAAAATCAATGAAAAGTTTTAAAAAAAATTAAAAAAACCTAAAAATTCAAATCTCCCCCCCTTTTTTGCTTCATTTAAAATAAAACAAACCACATACAGTATTTGGTATCGCTATGTTCAAAATACCCGATTTATCAGAATATAAAATAAATTTAACTGATTGCTAAAGGGCATAACAACAAAAAAAAAATCAAAACTTCAGATATTTTTGTTTTTGGGTTGTTAAATATTGCATTAAATGCAATAATAGGCGATTAAAACATCGTATCTACACCAAAATGGTATAAATAAAAACATCAACTCAAGAAGCAGAAAAATAAGTCGTCACACAGCCCCAGATCACAAAAAACTAGAAAGCTATGGGTCTCGGAAAATGCACAATTTTTTTTATTTTGACAAAATTCTGATTTTATTTATTTGTATCAATTTAAATAAAACTATAAATGTTTGCTATCCATGGACTTTGTACTGACCAATTGTGGAATTGCACCCTTTTTGTAAGTTCACCACACTTGGAATGTTTTTCCCCATTTTCCAGTACACTATGTGGCAGAATGAATGTTGTCATTCAAAAGTACAACTCGTCCTGCAAAGAACAAGCCCTCATATGGCTATATTGAAGGAAAAAATAAAAGTTTTAGCTCTTGGAAGAAAGTGAGTAAAGAATGAAAAACGCTAAGTGGTGAAGGGGTTAAAATAACCTCTGGGGACATATCCTCAGGAAGATCAGTGTCCAGCCCATAGATCTAACAAATCATTTACATATTAAGAAAAATTGTAAACCAAGACAACAGAAGAACAATGGCACAGAAATGATTGTAAGAAAATAGATTTTATTAAATTTTAGTAAAGAATATTTTTCATATCAACGCAAAATTTATATTTATACAACAAATATTATAAAGAGAAAAGAGGTCAAAGTGGTGTGAGTGGACTGGTAATTGAATATCAAGAGGAACACACTTTGAATGACAAGAAACCTTGCCACCACTCACATAACCCTGCCAACGTAAGGCTATGTGCGCACAGTGCGTTTTTCGCGGCGTTTTTGCGCGTTTTTCGGGTGCGTTTTTGGCCTCAAAACTGCAGGACTTTGCTTCCCCAGCAAAGTCTGAGTTTTCATTTTTGCTGTCCGCACACATCTGGTTTTTTTCAGCTGCGTTTTTGTGGTGCCACAAAAACGCAGCATGTCAATTATTCCCGCGTTTTTCAGTTTTTCACTGCGCTTTTCATCCATTGAGTGCAATGGGATGTTGAAAGACGCAATGAGAAACGCAAATTGCAAATATAGCTGCGTTTTGGTGCGTTTCTAAGACCAAAAACGCAGCTATAAACGCAGGAGGTGGGTAGTAAAGTGACGTGTACAGGAAGAGGATTCCTTCTGTCAGTAAACACAGAAGCGTGAATCCTCCCGGTACCGTCACCGCCGCGTCCACCTCCCGTCCTGTGCATGTATGCTGCCGTGCGGCGCCATGTCTGGGCGGGAGGTGGAAGCGGCAATCAAAAGTGAACAGTAGAAAAAAAAAAAAAAGTTATACTCACCTGTCTGCAGACTCCCGGTGCCATGTCCGCTCCCAGATTCTGTCACGGTATCGCCGCTCCGGCAGTGTGCAGTCTCCCCGGGTACGTATGCCTGCAGGATGCAGGACCTGGCGATGGATCACCTGATGCAGTCACCTGACGCATCAGGTGATCGTAAGTATCGCAGTGACGCGGGCGCCCGGCCGGTATCAGCTGATCCTGCTGTCAGGAGACTTCATCCCTGATTACCGGCAGCTGCTGCAGCGATCGGACAGGATCAGACTCCCGCCCCATCGCTGCAGGAGCTGCCGGTAATCAGCACATAAGTGAGTTGTTTTTTTTTGTTTTTTTTTTGCACCGATGCTTCAGCTGATTGTATAAACGGCTTTTATACAATCAGCTGATGTGTGATGGGATTCAGCCCCTAGAACCTGACACATCATCTGATCGCTTTGCCTTCCAGCAAACCGATCAGATGATATTGGATCCAGATTGGACGGCGCGGGACCCTGACCCAGGATTACTGCAGAGGGGGGTGCTTTATTTCAATAAAGATGGAGTCACTAATTGTGTTGTGTTTTATTTCTAATAAAAATATTTTTCTGTGTGTTGTTGTTTTTTTTTTTATTTTTACTAGAAATTCATGGTGGCCATGTCTAATATTGGCGTGACACCATGAATTTCGGGCTTAGGGCCAGCTATACAGCTAGCCCTAACCCCATTATTACCTAGCTAGCCACCTGGCATCAGGGCAGCTGGAAGAGTTGGATACAGCGCCAGAAGATGGCGCTTCTATGAAAGCGCCATTTTCTGGGGTGGCTGCGGGACTGCAATTCACAGCGGGGGGGGGGGGGGTGCCCAGAAAGCATGGGCACCCTGCACTGTTGATTCCAATCCCCAGCTGCCTAGTTGTACCCGGCTGGACTCAAAAATTAAGCGAAGCTCACGTCTTTTTTTTTTTTTTTTTAATTATTTCATGAAATTCATGAAATAATTAAAAAAAAGGGCTTCTCTATATTTTTGGTTCCCAGCCAGGTACAAATAGGCAGCTGGGGGTTGGGGGCAGCCCGTACCTGCCTGCTGTACCCGGCTAGCATACAAAAAATATGGCGAAGCCCACGTCATTTTTTTTGGGGGGGGGGGCAAAGAAATCCTGCATACAGTCCTGGAAGGAGGATGCTGAGCCTTGTAGTTCGACAGCTGCTGTCTGCTCTCCTGCATACACTATTGGATGGAGGATGCTGAGCCTTGCAGTTCTGCAGCTGCTGTCTGCTCTCCTGCATACACTATTAGATGGAGGATGCTAAGCCTTGTAGGTCTGCTCCCCCTGACTCTCCCTCAAGCATACAGTCCTGGATGGAGCATGCTGAGCCTTGTAATTCTGCAGCTGCTGTCTGCTCTCCTGCATGCACTATTGGATGGAGTATGCTGAGACTTGTAGTTCTGCAGCTGTCTGCTCTCCTGCATACATTAGTGGAGAATGAAGAACATATTGAAGAAGGAAATGACATCAGACCTTTTTTTTTTTTTGTTCACTGATAAAAAACGCATAAAGACGCAGTGAGCAAAAACGCAGCAAAAAACGCACCAAATCGCGGCAAAACGCGCGCGTTTTTTGCCGCGTTTTTTGACGCGGGTGCGTTTTTGTGCGTTTTTTGCCGCAAAAAACGCACAAACGCAGCGTCAAAAAAACGCAGTGTGTGAACCTAGCCTAATGAAAAATGTATAAACCAGGTAAGTGGTCCCAAAATGTAAAACCCATGTAAAATGTAGGTCTGAGATCGTAGAGTGTGCCAAAGAGGTCACCACGATGGGCCCATATGACTGTGGTAAGTGTGGAAGTACCGAAGGGAACCTCTGAATCAATAAATAATTAGACCAATGGAGATAACATGTAAAATCAACAGAGGTCCCTTATAGTCGTGTGGACGTAGTCAAATAGAAAGATGGATGCACCAATGAAAATTAAGAGAGAACGCCCAGATACAGAAGCCTGTTTAAACAGGGAATGCCAAAGGGGAGATGAAGTAAGAGGAAAAAATTATATATATATATATATAATAAACACTGGTGCATCTATGATTCTACCAGTGCCTGGTGGGGGCAACTAGTCGTGGGTCATAAAGGTGAGGCACAAAGAATGTAAAGGCCACGTATGTGGGTAAAAAAGACCCTGCAAGAGGGGAGGGGAGTTCCGCATAAAAGTTATCTTATGGAGTCCTAGTGGGGGGAGAGATGCACCAGTGAAGATCATAAAGTAAAAGGTAAGCCCAGATACATAGACCTGTTTAGAACAGGGAATGTCAAAGGGTAGATGATAAGTAAGAATTTAGATGATGATCACTGGTGTGTCTGCTACCCATCGGTAGGGGAATCTAGGGATCTATTCCTACATTTTCAACAGTCTCATTACACACAGAGGGATCTATTCCTTTGATAGCTGCCTTCAGATCGTCTGCATTGTTGGCTCTGGTGTCTCATAGATTCTCTATGGGGTTTAGGTCAGGCAAGTGTTCTGGCCAATCAAGCACAGCGATACTGGGGTTATTAAATCAGGTATTTGTACTTTTGGCAGTGTGGACAGATGCTGCTGGAAAATGACATTCCCATCTCCATAAAGCTTGTCGGCAGAGGGAAGCATGAACTGCTCTAAAATTTCCTGGTAGACGGCTGCGCTGACTTTGGTCTTGATAAAACACAGTGGACCTACACCAGCAGATGACATGGCTCCCCAAACCATCACTGATTGTGGAGACTTCAGACTAGACCTCAAGCAGCTTGGATTGTGTCCTCTCCACTCTTCCTCCAGACTCTGGGACCGCAATTTCCAAATGAAATGCAAAATTTACTTTCAACTGAAAACATCACCTTGGACACTGAGAACAGTCCAGTTCTTTTCCTCCTTGGCCCGGGTAAGATGCTTCTGGTGTTGTCTATTGGTCATGAGTGGCTTCACAAAAGGAATGTGACACTTGTAGCCCATGTCTTGGATTGTCTGTGTGTGGTGGCTCTTGAAGCGCTGACTCCAGCAGCAGTCCACTCTTAGTGAATCTCTCGCCAAATGTTTGGCCTTTTCTTAAGAATCCTGTCAAGGCTGCGGTTATCCCGGTTGCTTGTGCACTTTTTTCTACCACACTTTTTCCTTCCACTCAATTTTCCATTAATATGCTTGGATACAGCGCTCTGTGAACAGCCAGCTTCTTTAGCAATAACCTTTTGTGACTTGCTCTCCTTGTGTCTGTCTTCTGGACATCTGTCAAGTCAGCAGTCTTCCCCATGAGTGTGTAGCCTACTGAACCAGACTAAGGGGCCATTTTAAACGCTTAATGCTAAAATGGCTCCAGAGGTGACCAAGCCCAGGAAAAGCAATAAACCTGGTAATCAGCTTACCCAGCAGGAGGGAGGGGGTGAGCAGGAGATAAGCACTGCAGGTCTCTGCATTTCTTACAAGTCCCTAGCTGATGAGGTGGTAAAGATCTTAACCCCAAAAGCTTCAGGAAATGCTGGAGCAGACAGTGTCTGATGCCCTGAAGCAAATGCAGGAAGCCATCTCACAGCAATCAGAAAGACTGCCTACAGTGGAGAATAGACTCAGCACTGCAGAGGATGAGTTGGGAGAGGTGCAGGCCGAGCTGCAAAGAGTCACCAGGCTGAACCAGCAACTTGCAGATAAAATTGATGATCTCGAGAATCGCTCCAGACGAAACAACTTAAGAATCATCGGGCTCCCAGAAACTATCACCCCTCACCAGCTAATGGGGATATGCATGGAGGACATACCACACGCCCTGGGGATTGCTGATACACTCAAGGCTGAAAGGGCACACAGAGTGGGACCCCCAGCCCAGCACACAAGTGCAAACACACCTCCAAGACCCAGACCAGTGATTGTCAGATATTTGAACTTTGTGGATAAAACTAACATCTTACAAGCATTTCGGAAGAAGACATTCCCCACGGTGGTAAGGGGACATAAGATTCTGATATTCAGTGATTATTCGGCGGAGGTCACAAAGAAAAGAAGAGCCTTCAGTGATGTCTGCACAGAGCTTTTCAGAAAGAAGATAAAATTTGCTTTGCAATTCCCGGCCATCCTTAAAATCTTTGCCCCAGGAGGAGGTACAGAGACATTCATGGCCCCTGATCAGGCAAGACGCTATGTGGACAAGACTTTTGCAAAATTATCGCCCCTGGCAAAGAGTGGGGATGCTACTCCCCAGAGGGGGTGAGGACATAAAATAGCCCTTACAGGGGCAAAATTGCTAATGTTTAATGTGGAGCATTGATGCTGTTTGTAAAGGAGCGATGGGGGAGGGGGATTTGTATGGGGGTCTGGAGTTCATGATGTGGGCCTGAAAGCGTTAACTCTACCATAACCCAGACACCCACAGTCCCTCTCCATGCCCCCGCTTTTCCTTTTTTTTTTTTCTCTTTTTCTTTCTTCCTCTGTCCTCCTTCTTTCCCTGTCTTGCCCAACCCCATTATTATCCCATCACCCAAACGCACCCCCCTCCAACACATAACTGCCTCCCTCTACCCCCATACCCACACTCCCCTCCCACTCCCTCCAACTACACTCCCCCACCCACAAACTACTTTCCACCCCCTCCCACCCACACCCCCTTTGCCACCCACAAACAAACCTTCTCCTGCTCCCCCCGACTACACACTTTCTCCCACCCACAAACTACCTCCCACCCCATCCGTCCCAATCATCTCCCCCATCCCATTCACACCTCTCCCCATTTACGACCCTCCTCATTCCCATAACCATCCTCTGGACCCCTCCTCCATTCTTCCCTCCTTTCTTCCTCTTGTTTCCTTTTTCTTTTCTTTTCCTTCATCTCTCCTGGGAATGAGCCTCTATATACTGGGTCGAGGTTCAACCTACTTTCAGTCCTCAGGGCTTGGGGATACTTGTATATATTTCTGAAGCTATGTTTAGCACGCCTTTAAGTGAAGTGTGGAAGCTCAAGAAAGCGAACATATTTTGAGGAGCGAAAGAGGGATCAGTAGGAGTCCCTACATACATGCGGGAAAAAAGTGAAGTCCGCAACTGTGTTTTCCTACAAAGGATATAGGATAGCGGTGTTATTTTCTTGGTTTAATTGACTTTTTTTTTTTTGCACCACCAGAGAGAGACGCGGAGGACAGGTTTTAAGAAGGTTTTAGTTAAGATAGGATAAAAAGTAAGATTTCAAGTAATATATAAGGATGCGAATTGTGTCATGGAACGTTAAAGGCCTGCAGTCGCCACACAAAAGACGAATGATATTGAAGCACTTAAAGAAGCTTAAAGTAGACATTGCCCTACTTCAGGAGACCCATTTGAAAAATCAGGATTTCACCAGAATGTGCAAAATGTGGGTGGGAGAAGTGATGGGATCCTCAGCCCAAAATAATAAAGCAGGTGTGTTACAACTACTCCATAAGCAGGCAAATTGTAAGGTAATAACACAGGAAAATGATGGAGATGGGAGAATACAAAAAGCTTTGCTTGATACCCCATGTGGACGACTCAAAATCTATAATGTATATGCACCAAATGAGAGTAATAAGATTTTCTTCCAGGAGTTGGAGAGGCAGGTTTTGGAGGACCCTGAGAGGAACATAATAATAGGAGGGGATCTTAATACGGTAATGAACGTCAGAGAAGATAGGTCGGGCACAGGACACAAACGCATGGTAGCCAGGACACATGACAGGGTGCTGAATCCATTCACAGAACATACTAGCGTAATAGATGCTTGGCGAAACTCACACCCGGCAGACCGAGAGTACACTCATTTCTCCCACGTCCATAACACATGGTCTAGAATAGACTATTTTCTACTAACACAGGGTCTACTCAACAAAATGAGGAGGATCGACATACAAGATCTGGTGATATCAGATCACGCCCCATTACTCCTAGACCTAGAAGAAACCTACCCCAAGGGAAGAGACATACTGTGGAGATTCCCTTCACACTTAGCCCAAGACGAGAACTTCCAAAAACTGGTGAAAATGTGGTGGCAGGAATATACATGGGATAATAAGGCGCATGAGGAGAACTCCCATTTATACTGGGACGCAGCTAAGGCAGTACTAAGGGGAAGAATAATGGGATATGTGAAAGCATTGCGAAACAAAACAACTAAAGCATACACTGAAGCCAGCAGAAGGACCAGAGAAGCATACACAAACTACATTAATAATCCATCTATTGCTAATAGGAACAAGTGGATAAAAGAGAAAGCAGAATTTGACTTGTGGGTGGACAGGGCAGAGAGGATGAGGGGCCAGAGAATTGCATCACATTATTTTAGATTCGGGAACAAGGCAGGTTCGCTTCTGGCACGAATGGCAAAGGGAATAACTCCTTTAACATCCATAACTCATTTGAGGGACCCATCTGGGGCTAGCCACAATGACCCAAAGAAAGTCAATGACATATTTGGAGAATTCTACAAAAAACTGTATGAACAAGGGCCATCAAATGACACAGAAGGAGGCATCTTCCTAAACAATCTGTCATTACCCACAATTACGGAATCGGACAGGCAAATGTTAAATGCCCCAATAAAAGAGGAGAAAGTGAGAACAGTTGTGAAAAACCTTAAAAATAACAAGGCCCCAGGCCCCGATGGAATGACGGGGGAATTTTATAAAATACTACAGGAAAATGTTATGCCCACTTTGGTAAAAGTTTTCAACTACACTCTCCAAAATAAAATTCTACTACAGTCTGGCCATATGGCGTATATAAAGGTAATACACAAACAAGGAAAAGACCCCTCGGACCCTTCATCATACAGGCCCGTATCGCTGATAAATCAAGACATTAAAATAATCTCTAAAATCCTGGCAGACCGGCTAGCATTGATCCTCCCATCGATAGTAGGACCACAGCAAGTGGGGTTCGTTAAAAATAGGTCAGCAGTATTCAACATTCGCACAGTGTTGGCGGTACTAGATGGAACAAAAAGACCGGGCCTGATAAAGGGGAACCCTGCGTTATTGGCCTTAGACATGGAAAAGGCCTTTGACAATGTAAATTGGCATTGGTTAGGGCTAGTATTAGATAAATTTGGCATAATGGGTACTTTTCGGAACTATATGGAGGCACTTTACGCTACACCTGAAGCTAGAATTTCCACAATGGGCTTTCTGTCAAAATCTTTTCAGCTACAGAAGGGGACCAGGCAGGGGTGCCCCCTGTCCCCTCTTCTGTTTGACTTGGCACTTGAACCACTAGCCCAATACTTAGTAAAATCAGAAGATTTCTCAGGAATCAAGGTGGGGAATAGTGAGATAAAACTAACCTGCTTTGCAGACGATATGCTTTTATTTATGTCAGACCCAGACAACCATCTGAAGAAGGTAATAGACAAACTGACGTACTTTGGCTCCTTTTCAGGCTACAGGATAAATATCAGTAAAAGTCAGATTCTATATTTGACACCCCTGGGAAATAGGCAAGGTGAGGGAATAGAAGTATCCATAGCCCCACACTACATCACTTATTTAGGAATTAAAATAGGCAGAGACTCAATGTCATTATATAGACTTAACTATCCACACCTAATTGAAAAAATAATTAAAGAGCTAGACAGGTGGAAAAATCTTTCCCTGTCCCTGTTTGGCAGAGCACATCTGATAAAGATGATCAGCTTCTCCCGCTTGCTCTATCCTCTACAAACTATTCCCTTACTGCTGAAACACACCGATATCAACAAGTTGCAAAAAGCGTTTGTGAAATTTTTATGGCAGGGAAAGAGACCAAGAGTATCCTACTCAAAGCTGTGTATACAGAAAAAAGACAGAGGGGTACAAATGCCCATGATTAGATTGTACAACTTAGCGGCACTTGCCAGACATATAAAAGACTGGATCAATGGGACAACCTTCTTTTCTAACGTTCAGCTGGAGAGGGAGCTAACAAGCCCTTTTAACTTGGTAGCGGTATTACATATGAAGCTAGATAAAATACCAACGTATGTGAAACAGAGCTGTTTAATAAAGGACACGGTGGGGGCCTGGAGAGCACTGAGAAAACTGTATAGACTCCCTTATTGTCTTTCAAAATTTACCCCGTTGTGGGAGGATCCAAATTTTATTCAAGGGTCTCAAAACAAATTATTTCAAGGATGGAAGCAGAGGGGGATACGGAGGTTGGGTGACTTACTGCAAACGGAGGAGGGGAGAGTTCTGAGCTGGGCGGAGGTATCGGAAAAATTTAACATGGAAAATCACCATTACCTACAATATTTACAAATAACAACACATTACACATCAGTGGTAAAAGAGGTTGGGAAGCCTGAGAAGAAGGGGAGTTTTGATGTATTGATTGGTCAGGGAGCGGGACATGAATCCCTTTCGATCATATACCAACGATTGAGAGATCAAGTACAGGGCCCCTGGAAAGAGCAAATATTTAAAACCTGGGAAACGGCTCTGGGCGATCCGGACATCTATGATAAAATTCTAAGGGGGTTGGAATCTGTTAAGAAAGTAATGATAAATGAACAATGGAGGGAGATGCAATTTAAGCTAGTACACAACGCAACATATGCCTTTAATATACCACATAGCAGCTCACCAGTGCATTTCTTGGACCATTGCCCTAAATGTGGACTACATAAAGCAAAACTGTTTCACTGCACATGGGAATGCCCACAGGTGAGGGGGGTATGGGAGGAAGCGGGGGCGTACATATTGAGGATTTGGAAAGTAGTTATACCCGTCACCCCTCAGGCCTGTTTGTTTCACTGTATAGAAGCCCCTACGGAAACTGACAGAGCAAGTGCTCACATTCCAGGTGTAATACACGTAGTATTGCTTGTAGTCAAGAAATGCCTACTTAGAAATTGGCTGATAAGACAGACTCCGAGAAATACAGAAATAGTTGATACCCTAAAAACAATAATGATGTACGACAAACTGGATTCGGAGAAACATAAGGAGAAGTCCACTAAAAGATTCTTCAAAAAATGGAGAACATTTATTGAGCAAAGCTTCACACAGACGGAAATCACCCAATTAATTAAAGCATTTGAACACACGTCTTGGTATTGTGTGGAAGACATTGCAGGGACACTGAAGGTAGGGAGCATCCAAAGGACCAACTGAACTGAACAAATAGGTTAGGTTGTTAAGTTAGAGTAAATTATTGTTAAGATAATTCTATGGAGATGAAATTGTTGTGACAATGAAAAAGAAAATGATGTAACAGAAGCATTGTACGATCCGGAGACATTTTATGGAATGTAACAACATGTTCTCTTGTTGATGATATGTGCTTGCTGACATCAAATAAAATATGTAAAAAAAAAAACAAAAACTGGACAGTTGACATTTAAATGCTTTGGAAATGTGCTCTCTCTCCTAGGTATAGGGCTCCATTGAATTTTGACGCTCACCAGGTCACATACACTGACCTTTATATATTAGATGTATGTGTATGTATGTATGTATGTATGTCCGCTAAAGGAATTTGCACCGTCGCATTTACAATCACGAAATTTTGCCCAGACGCCTCATGTGACCCAGGGAACGTCATAGACTATGTTTTGACGGGAAAAAATAACCCCGCGCTTTACAGTTACTCTCCAAAATCCTGCCTCCATTATACTGAATGGAGGTGGGAGCTACTGGCTATTAATAGCAACTGTGATTGGTTGCTATAGCAACAAAATAAACTGTTAGTATAGGAAGCTTATGTGTGAGGTAATATGATGTCAGTGGAGAGACAGATAAAAGAGACAGAGACACAGACAGAGACAGACGGGCAAAGAAACAGATGGGCAAAGAGAAAGACCTGGAAACAGAAAGACGGGGAAAGAGACAGCCCAGGAAAGAGACAGATGAGGAAAGAGACAGATGGGGAAAGAGACAGATGGGGAAAGAGACAGCCCAGGAAAGAGACAGATGGGGAAAGAGACAGCCCTGGAAAGAGACAGCCCTGGGAAAGAGACAGCCAGGCAAATGGAGAGCCCTGGAAAGAGACAGCCCTGGGAAAGAGACAGCCGGGCAAAGAGAGCCCTGGAAAGAGACAGCCCTGGGAAAGAGACAGCCGGGCAAATGGAGAGCCCTGGAAAGAGACAGATGGGCAAAGAGACAGATGGGGAAAGAGAGAGACAGAGAGAGAGAGACAGACAAAGAGATGGAGACAGACTGATACAAATGCAGACAGAGAGCTAGAAATAGACAGAGACAAGGAAAGAGACAGTCAGACAGACAGCGACTAGGAGAGAGACCGAGAGACAGTTACTATCCTGGGCAACGCCAGGTACTACAGCGAGTAAATCATATGGACCAGTTTTTTTCTAGATGAGGCTTAAATGGCAACATGTAAAACTATATATTACTGTACTCTATTTTTGCATGTATAATAATTGAAGTAACTATGTTTCTCTGGTTAACCTTTTGTTTTATTTTATTTTGTTATTTAAAGGCTGAAGATGTCATGAAAATTACACTAGGTGGGGCTAGATCATATACAGTACATCCGTTTTCACAAAAGGTGTGTTCCTATTTCATCTTTATAGATACATAATTTCTTTAATTATTATTGATCTAATTTTTAGGCTAAAAAACGTTTTCAATTTTTGTGCAACGTTTTGTTTTTGGTTTTTTTTTTGGGCGTGGGGTGGCAGTTACTGTTTAAAATGTTCGGCTGTCAATAATTAAGCATGTAGCACTGTCACACATCCTTGTATAATTTTTTTTCACGTATACACCACGTACCCATTATAATCCATGGTGCTATTCACATGTCCATGTAAAGTTCAAGGAGACATTGTTTTATTTCCAGTGTCACAGATCAAAAGTTCCAATACAAGTCTATGGGTGGCATCTGTGTGCTGTCTGTATTTAACATTGCAAACAATAGGCGTACCTTTGCCATTTATTTATCCATGCGTGAAAAACGCTGATGGTAAAAAAAAAGTCCTTCTGACCCTCTGATCTAAAACAGGAATGACACCATTACCATTTGTTCACCTACAACTTTATACACGTATGCGTGAATGAGGCCAAATTGTCTGAACTCAGTCTACCTGTGCCCCTGTTCCTGAGTCAATTGGGGCTGTTTTGAATTCTTGGATACCTGGACTTGGACTCGATGGAGTCAGTGACTTCAACTGGGCAAAAGAAGTCCAAAACATTTGAAACTCAAATTCACCTTTTTTTGCTAGACTCTGCTGTTGTGCCTATCAGATTATTATTGTGTCCAGTTATAAAGCAGGATACTATAGACAAAAATGCTGTGGATTTTGTTTGCCTCTGTAACGTTAGTGGCTCTGTCGGGGGCACATCTGTATCCCAACATATGGCATACGTGAAGATATTTGAAATGTTTATAGGGCTTCATTACCTATAACTGAGTCAGCGGTCTTTTGCCATTCATTAGTCTGGAATTTTTATATCCTTTCTTCGCAACTGAATAGGAAAGCACAACAGACCGCATTGTTCTAGACAGATGGACGCTACAAAAAAAGAAAAAAACAAATATTTTATATATATATATATATATATATATATATATATATATATATATATATATAAAATCATGTATATATAATGTGTATAATATATACACTTTCAAAGTGTCCCCAAGTGCAGTGGCAAAAACCATCAAACGTTACAAAGAAACTCTCACATGAGGACCGTCCCAGGAAAGGAAGACCAAGAGTCACCTCTGCTGCAGAGGATAAGTTTATCCAAGTGACCAGTCTCAGAAGTCATAGGTTAACAGCAGCTCAGATTAGAGAACAGGTCCATGCCACACAGAGTTCTAGCAGCAGACACATCTCTAGAACAACTGTTAAAAGGAGACTTTGTGCAGCAGGCCTTCATGGTAAAATATCTGCTAGGAAACCACTGCTAAGGACAGGCAACAAGTAGAAGAGACTTGTTTGGGCTAAAGAACACAAGGAATGGACATTAGAGCAGTGGAAATCTGTGCTTTGGTCTAATGAGTCCAAATTTGAGATCTTTGGATCCAACCGCCGTGTTTTTGTGCGACGCAGAAAAGGTGAACGGATGGACTCTACATGCCTGGTTCCCACTGTGAAGCATGGAGGAGGAGGTGTGATGGTGTGGGGGTGCTTTGCTGGTGACACTGCATACCTACCACAGCATCTTGCAGCGGCATGCTATTCCATCCGCTTTGCGTTTAGTTGGATCATCATTTGTTTTTCAACAGGACAGTGACCCCAAACATTAAGGAATAACGTTTGGAACTCCATTCTATGTCTGAACTGGGTGCAAAAAACCTAAAAAACATCACTATGGGGAGATAAGGTATGCACACCAGTGACTATGGAAGGGGAATACATGCAATAGCAGAAACTGCTGTGTAAATACTGACATGAAAAATTCAATAGCTATGTGTAAGAATGAAATGTGAAAAATGGAACCTGCATTACTGCCATGAATATATGAATAAAGAGAAATTTAGCTACTGAATTGATCAATGCAATAGAGCCCCAACACTACGCCAAAGTATTTCTCTACGTTGGGGTCCCTAGCTTGTGTGTGTCCTCTCATGCAGTTAAAAAACTTACCGTGTATGGGAAGCTGAGACCCAGGCTATATATACGATGTGGATTGGCAATAGGTGTGTATGGGGAGGGTTCACAAACGAAAAACTACTAACATTAAGGAATAACGTTTGGAACTCCATTCTATGTCTGAACTGGGTGCAAAAAACCTAAAAAACATCACTATGGGGAGATAAGGTATGCACACCAGTGACTATGGAAGGGGAATACATGCAATAGCAGAAACTGCTGTGTGAATACTGACATGAAAAATTCAATAGCTATGTGTAAGAATGAAATGTGAAAAATGGAACCTGCATTACTGCCATGAATATATGAATAAAGAGAAATTTAGCTACTGAATTGATCAATGCAATAGAGCCCCAACACTACGCCAAAGTATTTCTCTACGTTGGGGTCCCTAGCTTGTGTGTGTCCTCTCATGCAGCTAAAAAACTTACCGTGTATGGGAAGCTGAGACCCAGGCTATATATACGATGTGGATTGGCAATAGGTGTGTATGGGGAGGGTTCACAAACGAAAAACTTTTTTTTGCACCCAGTTCAGACATAGAATGGAGTTCCAAACGTTATTCCTTAATGTTAGTAGTTTTTCGTTTGTGAACCCTCCCCATACACACCTATTGCCAATCCACATCGTATATATAGCCTGGGTCTCAGCTTCCCATACACGGTAAGTTTTTTAACTGCATGAGAGGACACACACAAGCTAGGGACCCCAACGTAGAGAAATACTTTGGCGTAGTGTTGGGGCTCTATTGCATTGATCAATTCAGTAGCTAAATTTCTCTTTATTCATATATTCATGGCAGTAATGCAGGTTCCATTTTTCACATTTCATTCTTACACATAGCTATTGAATTTTTCATGTCAGTATTCACACAGCAGTTTCTGCTATTGCATGTATTCCCCTTCCATAGTCACTGGTGTGCATACCTTATCTCCCCATAGTGATGTTTTTTAGGTTTTTTGCACCCAGTTCAGACATAGAATGGAGTTCCAAACGTTATTCCTTAATGTTAGTAGTTTTTCGTTTGTGAACCCTCCCCATACACACCTATTGCCAATCCACATCGTATATATAGCCTGGGTCTCAGCTTCCCATACACGGTAAGTTTTTTAACTGCATGAGAGGACACACACAAGCTAGGGACCCCAACGTAGAGAAATACTTTGGCGTAGTGTTGGGGCTCTATTGCATTGATCAATTCAGTAGCTAAATTTCTCTTTATTCATATATTCATGGCAGTAATGCAGGTTCCATTTTTCACATTTCATTCTTACACATAGCTATTGAATTTTTCATGTCAGTATTCACACAGCAGTTTCTGCTATTACATGTATTCCCCTTCCATAGTCACTGGTGTGCATACCTTATCTCCCCATAGTGACCCCAAACACACCTCCAGGCTGTGTAAGGGCTATTTGACTAAGAAGGAGAGTGATGGTGCTACGCCAGATGACCTGGCCTCCACAGTCACCAGACCTGAACCCAATCGAGATGGTTTGGGGTGAGGTGGACCGCAGAGTGAAGGCAAAAAGGCCAACAAGTGCTAAGCATCTCTGGGAAGTCCTTCAAGACTGTTGTAAGACCATTTTCGGTGACTACCTCTTGAAGCTCATCAAGAGAATGCCAAGAGTGTGCAAAGCAGTAATCAAAGCAAAAGGTGGCTACTTTGAAGAACCTAGAATATAAGACATATTTTCAGTTGTTTCACACTTTTTTGTTACGTATTTCATTCCACATGTGTTAATTCATAGTTTTGATGCCTTCAATGGGAATCTACAATTTTCAGAGTCATGAAAATAAAGAAAACTCTTTGAATGAGAAGGTGTGTCCAAACTTTTGGTCTGTACTGTATGTTAAAAGAAATGTAGAGGCTCAAGAGATTAGTTCTCAAGTGTCTCCTTCTAGGATAGGTCATTAGAAAGCTGATAGCATTTATTAGAATCAAAGTGTTTGGTCCACAAATTGGACCAAAGTAGGACCTGTCCCTGTTCTTTTATGTGGACCATCTTCAAGGATTAAAACAAAAATGTTAATAGCCCCACAGATTGTAATGTATCTGTGTGCTGTCTGTGGAAACCAACAATGTCAGACATAGCAAAGTAACACATGATTCAATACGGGAATCTGTCAGCAGGATTACACCCCTAAACTATTTGTGTGAGTAACCCTTTCAGAGACAAGTCCAGCAATATGTTTACTTTAATGAGCAGTCCGTTCCTTCGTTACTGTAAAATCAGCCTTTGAATTGATATGCAAATGAGGCTTAAGGCCTATGGTAGATCTGAAGCCACCGTCACTTCAGCTCTATTCCCCACCCAGCGCTGCCACTTTCTGCTTGCTTTACAGATTTATTTATTTTTTTCGCTGTCTTTCAAGTAAGAGAAGGCAGCACTGTGTGTGGAATGGAGCTGGAGTGGCAGAGGCTTAATATCTACCATACCTTTTCACACTTTTGTGTGTGGAATAGAGCTGGAGTGGCGGAGGCTTCAGATCTACCATAGCTTTTCACACTGTGTGTGGAATAGAGCTGGAGTGGCGGAGGCTTCAGATCTACCATAGCTTTTCACACAGTGTGTGGAATAGAGCTGGAATGGCGGAGGCTTCAGATCTACCATAGCTTTTCACACTGTGTGTGGAATAGAGCTGGAGTGGCGGAGGCACTCCACAGCATCAGTTCAGTTTCCTGTTCCAAGATGGGAGACCCAGTGCCGGCTGTGTTCTCGGCTGGTGAAGATGAAGAAGGGATCTACAAGCGGTGTTTCCCCCCTAGTCTTGAATTTATCATAATCTCTCTGGTGGTGCTGTCATGGGGGAAGGGAAAATCAAAATTACTTACCGGTAATGTTTTTTTTCCAGAGCCCATGACAGCACCATTGCTTTCCTCCCTATTACCTTCATTGTATATACACAAGGTGCTAGTCATATTTTTTCCTGTGTTGGTTTATTTAATATTGTTCATGTGTTGGTGTTCCTCTCTTGCTCTGTAACCTATTATTATTATTATTATTGTTATTATTAAAATATATATATGTGTATATATATATATATATATATACAGTGTGTATATATATATATATATATATATATATATATATATATATATATATAATATACATTTTTTTTTTTTTTATTATTCTTAAACACTGCAACGTTTCAGTAACCCCGCCAATCCTTCAGATACTCATTGGCTGTTTTAATACTCTTTCTGCCCCAAACTTTCCCATAACTGCATCTCTGCTCGCTATAAAGTGGGTGGGCCTTCAGTGCTGACCGTGTGACTCCCGTTAACTACATTTCCCACAACCCCCTGCTTCTTCTGGGTGTGGCTGACATTAGTTGCTCCTTCAATCTAACAGGAGGAGACATTGGAATAACAATAGTTATTAATAAATAATAAAGTGCACTAATATTTATCACTAAATATATCAATACATTATTTTCTTTTTTCCATATTCTCATTTCAAATTAAAAAAAAAAAATGTAATCTTGCAATTTTCACACTGGCCGCTTTGGCTTGTTGACGTCTTGTCCTTTCAAGAAGAGTTTTAAGCAGGCTCCTTATCATCAGAGGCAGGATTACAGTGACGGCTAACACCTCTATGCACAACTGATAACACAAGATCCACCAATCACAATGGATGTCAGATCAGATCCTCCTTCCCCTTTTTACACAATGATCCTTGCACACATCTACCGTATTACACACTTAAGTATAAAAGCTAGGGTCAGTGCCTGACCATTGTGCCTATGTACATATGTTGTTTCCTGAAACATGAAGTTAAGAGTCTAAAATAACTAACGGCCAAGGTGATGTCTGCAAATGCTTAATTTATCTTTTTTTTTTTTATATACAGATTGTTGTGATATATAAAGAAAAAAGTAGAAAAATAATAGAACTTGCAAAATTGTTTAATTTTTTTTTTTTAAAAGTTCTATCTATATATATATATATATATATATATATATATATATATATATATATATATATATATATATATATATATATATATATATTGTGTGTGTGTGTATATATATATCTACATATATATGGTGTGTGTGTGTGTGTATGTATGTGTATATATATATATATATGTATATGTATATATAATATATGTATATATATATATATGTATACACACCATATATATATATATACATATATACACACCATATATTTATACACACCATATATATATATATATATATATGTATATATATATATAATATGTGTATATATATATATATATATATATATATATATATATATATATATATACACCATATATATATTATATATACACACACACCATATATATATATATATATATATATATATATATATATATATATATATATATATATATATATATATATATATATATATATATATATATAAATCTATATACAGTTAGGTCCAGAAATATTTGGACAGTGACACAAGTTTTGTTATTTTAGCTGTTTACAAAAACATGTTCAGAAATACAATTATATATATAATATGGGCTAAAAGTGCACACTCCCAGCTGCAATATGAGAGTTTTCACATCCAAATCGGAGAAAGGGTTTAGGAATCATAGCTCTGTAATGCATAGCCTCCTCTTTTTCAAGGGACCAAAAGTAATTGGACAAGGGACTCTAAGGGCTGCAATTAACTCTGAAGGCGTCTCCCTCGTTAACCTGTAATCAATGAAGCAGTTAAAAGGTCTGGGGTTGATTACAGGTGTGTGGTTTTGCATTTGGAAGTTTTTGCTGTGACCAGACAACATGCGGTCTAAGGAACTCTCAATTGAGGTGAAGCAGAACATCCTGAGGCTGAAAAAAAAGAAAAAATCCATCAGAGAGATAGCAGACATGCTTGGAGTAGCAAAATCAACACTCGGGTACATTCTGAGAAAAAGGAATTGACTGGTGAGCTTGGGAACTCAAAAAGGCCTGGGTGTCCACGGATGACAACAGTGGTGGATGATCGCTGCATACTTTCTTTGGTGAAGAAGAACTCGTTCACAACATCAACTGAAGTCCAGAACACTCTCAGTGAAGTAGGTGTATCTGTCTCTAAGTCAACAGTAAAGAGAAGACTCCATGAAAGTAAATACAAAGGGTTCACATATAGATGCAAACCATTCATCAATTCCAAAAATAGACAGGCCAGAGTTAAATTTGCTGAAAAACACCTCATGAAGCCAGCTCAGTTCTGGAAAAGTATTCTATGGACAGATGAGACAAAGATCAACCTGTACCAGAATGATGGGAAGAAAAAAATTTGGAGAAGAAAGGGAACGGCACATGATCCAAGGCACACCACATCCTCTGTAAAACATGGTGGAGGCAACGTGATGGCATGGGCATGCATGGCTTTCAATGGCACTGGGTCACTTGTGTTTATTGATGACATAACAGCAGACAAGAGTAGCCGGATGAATTCTGAAGTGTACCGGGATATACATTCAGCCCAGATTCAGCCAAATGCCGCAAAGTTGATCGGACGGCGTTTCATAGTACAGATGGACAATGACCCCAAGCATACAGCCAAAGGTACCCAGGAGTTCATGAGTGCAAAAAAGTGGAACCTTCTGCAATGGCCAAGTCAATCACCAGATCTTAACCCAATTGAGCATGCATTTCACTTGCTCAAATCCAGACTTAAGACGGAAAGACCCACAAACAAGCAAGACCTGAAGGCTGCGGCTGTAAAGGCCTGGCAAAGCATTAAGAAGGAGGAAACCCAGCGTTTGGTGATGTCCATGGGTTCCAGACTTAAGGCAGTGATTGCCTCCAAAGGATTCACAACAAAATATTGAAAATAAAAATATTTTGTTTGGGTTTAGTTTATTTGTCCAATTACTTTTGACCTCCTAAAATGTGGACTGTTTGTAAAGAAATGTGTACAATTCCTACAATTTCTATCAGATATTTTTGTTCAAACCTTCAAATTAAACGTTACAATCTGCACTTGAATTCTGTTGTAGAGATTTCATTTCAAATCCAATGTGGTGGCATGCAGAGCCCAACTCGCGAAAATTGTGTCACTGTCCAAATATTTCTGGACCTAACTGTATGGTGTGTGTGTGTGTGTATATATATATATATATATATAATCGAAGTATAAGAAATCCTGGTGCATCGCTTGCTCCACGTGTTGCTGTACTGCCGCGATCAATCTCCAATGTGCATGGATTAGATCCGGGTGCAGACTTGGTGAAAATATCACGAATAAATCCAAAGGAAGAAAGTCGCACTCCGTAAGGATCTCAATGTTGTTCCATCTTTATTTCACATCAACGTGCAAGTACAAGCGGTAGGGGAGGTGAGGCTACAAGCGGTAGGGGAGGTGAGGCGTGCCATACAACGCCGGACGACGGCGTGCCGTTTCACCAATGTTTAGCTTCCACGGGTCCAGTTGTATGGCACGCCTCACCTTCCCTACCGCTTGTACTTGCATGTTGATGTGAAATAAAGATGGAACAACATTGAGATCCTTACGGAGTGCGACCTTCTTTCTTCCTTTGGATATATATATATATATATATATAATGTGTATATATATATATATGTATATATGTATATATATATATATATATATAATATATATATATATATATATATATATATATATATATATATATAATTATATATATATATATATATATATATATATATATATATATATATATATATATATATATATAATTATATATATGGTGTGAGGTAGCACGGTCGGCTGCGCAGCAGAAGACACGGGATCCAGGCATTAAGGTTCACAGCACACGGTTTAATGTCCAAACAAAAGTCCACAACAATATACATGTGCCTCTCCAGCAGAGAACTCAGGGAGTTCTGTTCACTCCCTCACACCCGGCACACCTGCCCTTGTTCCTGTTTCCATTTAACCCTTCCTTCAGCCTGCAGGGAAACAGCATTAACCCTGGAGTGGAGTTACTTTCTATCATGGAGTGAGCACAACCGGGGCGAGACATACCGGCCGTCATAGATAACCCCGGTCACAGTCTCACATACCCCCCCCCTCAGTTCAAGCGTGCAGGGTTGAACTCCCGCCATCAAACACGGGCCGCGGCACAAGGCATCGGCGTTGCCCTGCAACCCACCGGCCCTATGTTCAGCTGTAAACCAGAAGTTCTGCAGAGAAAGGAACCACCGGGTAACCCGGGCATTCCGTTTCTTGGCGGACCTCATCCAGACCAGTGGAGAGTGATCCGTCACCAAGCGAAACTGCCGTCCCAGCAGGTAATAGCGTAGGGACTCCAAGGCCCACTTGATCGCCAGGCACTCCTTCTCCACTACGCTATAATTCCGCTCGGGAGGGGTGAGCTTCCTACTTAAGAAGGTGACGGGGTGTTCCTCCCCCTGAACCACCTGAGACAGCACTGCCCCCAGGACGACCTCTGAGGCGTCAGTCTGTACTATGAACTCCTTCCGGAAATCAGGGTGTACAAGAACGGGCTGTCCGCACAGGACCCCCTTCAGGGCCCGGAAAGAGTCCTCGGCCTGCGGAGTCCAGCGCACCATGACGGACTTCTTGCCTTTGAGAAGGTCCGTCAAGGGGGCTGATAGTCCCGCAAAATCCTTTACAAACCTCCTGTAGTACCCCACGATACCCAGGAAGGCCCTAACCTGCTTCGTGGTCAGGGGTCTAGGCCACTTCTGGATCGCCTCAACCTTGTTAATTTGGGGCTTAATCACTCCTTGGCCTATCACGTAGCCCAAGTAGCGGGCTTCCGTGAGTCCCAACGCACATTTCTTGGGATTGGCTGTCAATCCGGCTGTTCGAAGCGCGCCCACCACCGCTTGTACCTGTTCCAAGTGGGTCTGCCAATCGGAGCTGTAAATAATGATGTCATCAAGGTACGCTGATGCATACGCCTAGTGGGGTTCCAGCACTAAGTCCATCAACCTCTGGAACGTGGCCGGAGCGCCATGTAACCCAAAAGGCAAGACAACATAGTGGAAGAGACCCTCCGGCGTAACAAAAGCGGTTTTCTCCTTGGCGGACTCCGTCAGTGGCACCTGCCAGTACCCCTTGGTCAGGTCGAACGTGGTAAAATATCGCGCCTGTCCCAGCCTGTCAATCAGCTCATCCACCCGGGGCATGGGGTAGAGATCGAACTTGGATATTTCGTTCAATCTCCTAAAGTCATTGCAGAACCTTAAGGAGCCATCGGGTTTTGGTATTAGGACAATCGGACTAGCCCATTCACTCCGGGATTTTTCGATGACCCCCAGGCGTAACATTGTCTTTACTTCCTCTGATATGGCTTGTCGTCGAGCCTCCGGTACCCGGTATGACTTCAGGCGTACCTTCAGGTGGGGCTCGGTGACAATATCATGTCGTATCAGACTGGTCCTACCGGGCAGCTCGGAGAAGACATCGGGGTTCTGCTGAACCAACCGTCTGGCCTCTTGCCTCTGTGTCTTGGTGAGGGCTTCTCCAATCCTTACTTCCGGTTCGTCCTCTCCGGAGGTCGCTGGAGCCGGATGTGAACGACCCGAAGAGGAGGGAGATGGGGGAAAAAACAGCCATCAGGTTTTCCCGTTCCTGCCAAGGTTTTAATAGGTTGACATGGTATATTTGTTCAGGTTTCCGCCTACCGGGCTGCAATACTTTATAGTTAACCACCCCGACTCTTTCCTTTTATCTCGTAGGGTCCTTGCCACTGAGCCAGGAATTTACTCTCCGCCGTGGGGATTAATACCAACACCCGATCCCCGGGTTTAAAGGTCCGCACGGTGGCTTGTCTATTGTAGCGGCCGCTTTGCGCGGCCTGAGCCTCCTGTAAATGCTCCTTCACAATTGGCATGACCGCGCTTATGCGGTTCTGCATACCTAAAATGTGTTCAATCACACTTTTATGGGGGGTGGGCTCTTGCTCCCATGTGTCCTTTGCCAGGTCCAACAATCCCCGGGGATGTCGCCCGTATAACAATTCAAAAGGCGAAAACCCCGTGGATGCCTGTGGCACCTCTCGGATGGCAAACATCAAATAGGGAAGCATCATATCCGAGTCTTTCCCGTCTTTTGAAATCACCCTTTTGAGCATGGTTTTCAGGGTTTTATTGAAACGCTCGACTAAACCGTCCGTTTGAGGATGATACACAGACGTACGCAACTGCTTGATCTGGAGTAGCCGGCATAGCTCTTTGGTCACTTTAGACATGAATGGGGTCCCCTGATCCATAATGATCTCCTTGGGCAACCCCACCCGGCAGAACACAGCAAACAACTCCCGAGCTATAAGCTTTGCTGCAGTATGTCTGAGAGGTATCGCCTCGGGATACCGGGTGGCATAGTCAACGATCACTAGGATGTGTTGGTGCCCTCGAGCGGACTTTACGAGGGGCCCCACCAGATCCATCCCTATCCGTTCAAAAGGGACTTCTATAATGGGTAACGGTACCAACGGACTGCGAAAATGGGTCAGGGGTGCGGTAAGCTGACACTCCGGGCAGGTTTCGCAGAACCGTTTTACCTCCCCAAAGACCCCGGGCCAATAGAACCTTTGCAATATTCGCTCCTGCGTTTTCTTGACCCCTAGGTGGCCACTCATCAGGTGTTTATGAGCCAAGTCGAGGACCCGCCGGCGATACGGCTTGGGCACCACCAACTGCTCTACCCCCACGCCCCGTATTTCATCTACCCGGTAGAGTAAATCCTGCTTAAGAGCGAAATGGGGGTACCTTACCTGGGCACCGGGCAGCTGTGCCACCCCGTCAATTACTGTCACCCGACTCCGGGCATGTATTAATGTAGGGTCCTGGAGTTGGGCTGTCCCAAACGTGTCCGGGGACGCCTCCAACTCCGGGATGGGTTCGACCGTCTCAGCCTCTCCTGCCAATACCTCTAGGGGCGACCTATCGGGTTCACATTCTGTCCCTATCATGGGGACCCCTACGGCAGGTGTCCCGGATTCAGGATTGTAGGGCTCAGGTCCCGGACTGACCAATATCTGAGGAGACTTAGGGGGTCCCTTCCATAAAGTCCAAAAATAGGGCAGATCCCTTCCTAGGATCACGTCATAAGGAAGAGTGTTAAGAAGTCCCACCTAATGTTGCACCTGACCACAAGGTGCTGTGATGGTGACAATCCCCGTGGGATAGTCTCGGCGGTCCCCATGTATGCAAACCACCCCCACGGTACGTCCTGTGGCCTTTACTTTAGCCCTCAAGGTGGATCGCACAAGGGTCACTAAGCTTCCGGAATCCAACAATCCTGTAACCGGACATCCATTCACCTGTATTTGGCACAAGTGGGGCTCAGTCTCTGGGGAGACCAGGTCAGCGGTTCACACCACCTGAGCATACATTGAACCCCGCCGGGTAACCCCACAATCCATGGGCTCCG
This sequence comes from Anomaloglossus baeobatrachus, assembly GCF_048569485.1. Classification (NCBI taxonomy): domain Eukaryota; kingdom Metazoa; phylum Chordata; class Amphibia; order Anura; family Aromobatidae; genus Anomaloglossus; species Anomaloglossus baeobatrachus. The sequence goes on along the minus strand of NC_134364.1, from coordinate 53,797,612 downwards.
TGGTCAGTGGACACTGGGCTTCCATATGTCCCACCCGCTGGCACCGCCAACATCTAATAGGGAAGGAAACCCCCTTGACAAGTTGTCGTTTAGGGTACAGAACCTTCCGGACCTCAGGAACGGCGGGCACGGCCTCAGCCGGGACGGTAGCGGACTCCTGCACCGTAGTCAGCGGTGGGTCCTTGGCCCTAGGCTTGGAGGGGTCAGACCGACGGGCAGTACGCAAAGTCTCAGTGTCCCGTATCAAGTCCTGCGTAGCCACATGCCGCTCTACCAGGGACACTAATTGGTCCAGGGTACTCGGGTCACCCTGTCCTACCCACCGTTGAATGATGAAGGGTAAAGTGCGCACAAAACGATCCACTACTACCCTTTCCACCATTTGCGCCGGGCTCAGAGTGTCAGGCTGCAACCACTTTTTTACAAGATGCAACAAGTCATAGGCCTGGGAGCGTACGGGTTTGGCTTCCTCATAGAACCACTGATTAACCCGCTGAGCCCGTACATAGGTATTCACCCCCAACCGAGCCAGTATTTCGGCTTTCAGGGTCGCATAGTCAATGGCGTCCTCGGTACAGAGGTCCAGGTACGCTTTTTGGGGTTCCCCCGTCAGATAGGGCGACAATACCTCAGCCCACTGGGGGGTCGGCAGCTTTTCCCGCTCGGCCACCCGCTCAAACACCGCCAGGAACGCTTCCACATCATCCCCCGGGGTCATCTTTTGCAACGCTTGTCTCACCGCTTTCCGGACGCTGCCGTCGTCACCCGGTCCCGGGGTTGTTGCTGCCGGTCCGGCACGGATCGACTTGGCCAGGAGAACCATCTGTTCTTGGTGCCTTTTTTCCTGCACTTGCAAGGATTGCTGCTGACGTTCCAACGCCCGGAGCAGGTGTGCATTGGTCTGTTGCTGCTGTTCATTAGCCTGTTGTTGCTGTGCATTAGCCTGAGCCAGCTGCTTTAGTATGTCCTCCATGGCGTCACCGGGTTTGGGCTGTAGTATAGCCGCTCGAATCCAGGACATGTGCTACCGGGTCACCAGGGATGGATGCTACACCTCACCGGGCTGGCATGCCCGCCGATTCTCCACCATATGTGAGGTAGCACGGTCGGCTGCGCAGCAGAAGACACGGGATCCAGGCATTAAGGTTCACAGCACACGGTTTAATGTCCAAACAAAAGTCCACAACAATATACATGGGCCTCTCCAGCAGAGAACTCAGGGAGTTCTGTTCACTCCCTCACACCCGGCATACCTGCCCTTGTTCCTGTTTCCATTTAACCCTTCCTTCAGCCTGCAGGGAAACAGCATTAACCCTGGAGTGGAGTTACTTTCTATCATGGAGTGAGCACAACCGGGGCGAGACATACCGGCCGTCATAGATAACCCCGGTCACAGTCTCACAATGGTCATTTTCTGATGAGCATTTCCCTTTACTTTAACTGTCGGAGGTCCTCTTTTTCTGGGTATACAGAATGATATATCTGATTTTTGGGCATAGCTGGCAATTGACCCACACGGTACCTCTTTATGTCTCTGGTTTGATAAGATGGCATACTCTTCTGTCTTTTTTTTAGCCTTACGGACTCAGTAGGAATCTGAGAATACTGTAAAGACAAATTGCCACACATGCCATTTTATGCAAGTATTCTTATGGAGGTACCATTCAGTAGAATCTAAACCCTAAATATGGGGTGCACTGATCGCGGTCGCACTCCGGTGCCTAATAAAGCTCCATTGAGATTGCAACCATTGCACTCCCTAAGCTCTGCTTATTGGATCCCACAAAAAAAGCAGACAAAAGGGTGAAACTCACATCAATGTTTATACAAAATTTAAAAACTAACACAAAAAGACCCAGATGATCCCAAAATTATTTGGGGATAATGTTCTATGTCAAACTATTTAGTTGTTTATAAATTTAAAAAAAAAAAAAATTTTTGCAAACATTTCTATAAAGAAGAGTAAGCCCTATTGAATATCTTCACCAACTAAAGTGACTAATAGACAATAACATTGAACTTATCACTTTACTCAACTGATTTATTGCTCATCTTCTAATTTTATATTTGTTTATAGCGTTCACGTATGTGTCTGTTACTTTTGCCCTCTGGTATGGTATTTATGACTTTTTTCGTAATCCATCATCCATAACTAAGGAAGTTCATTATTGTTAGAGGGCTATTTAGTTACTTCTCTGTAATTTCCCTTGAGTTGGGGCATTTATCTTTTCATACAATACTTATAATTTTTATTGTAAAAAAATATATAAACATAATATATATATATAATATATATATTATATATTATATAATATAAAAATATATTTCTTATATGCTTTTTACACCAATTCCTTTAAATCTCTACTTGCTGATTCACATGATCAGGATAAAATTTAGGGGGGGGGGGGTTGTTCTCTGTAAATAAACTAAATATTATAATAACGGTGAGAAGAACAATTGAAAACCCTGATAATGTAATACATGGCATATATTGAAATAGAAAAAAGGGGGATGGAGCAAAATAAGGATCACTTTCAGGTGGGTGAATTCCTCAGAGGTCAACTGCGTTTCACACGGTGTCTGGTTCAAAACCCACCGAGTGTCAGAACTACATCTGACGCTGTTCACACAGCAGAGTCCGACACACCACACAATGCTGCTTTTGAGTTGCAGAGACACTTTCGGGCGTTGACCAGCTGTGCTCTTGTTAGTAATCGGGCTTGCCGGAGTTAATTTCTGCTAGCCTGTGGATTTCTGCTTAAGTCACATGTTGCAAGAGACCTATCACAGTCGCCTCCGTACTTTTTAATGGTGGATCCTGGTCTCCCATTCCGATGATAGCTTTATGTGTTGATATCCAGTTACTGGTGAACTTCTGTGTGCTGTTTGGTGTGTTGTGGAAATACTCTTGTCTGATTATTTCCTCCCTTCTTTTAGTTTCCTCCTGAGCATGTATTGCCTGTATCTCTGTGAGTGATTGCTGGGAGTTTGAATTTCGTTTTCCCCCCCCATCTGTTTATTTGTGTGGATTAACCACTCCTGTCCTGGGTGGAGGGAATGGGGCCACTAGACCAGGGTTATTCAGGAGTTAGGGCAAGGATGTCGGCCAAACCATAGTCACCTTCAGACGTATTTTTGTTCTCAGGGTTAGTTAGAGTTCCCCTAGCCGGAGGACCAGTTTAGACTCAACTGTTCCTAGTGATCCCATTACACCCCATGACAATCAGCTACGCAAACTTATCTAAAAAAGACAAAAGATGAGCAAAGAATCCAATCCAGTGAAGAAGCAACTTATTGACCCAATATTATACCGACACGTGATATTTTCCCTTCACCACGACAGCGCCACCAGAGAGAGATAGGTCCGCCCACCTTAGGACAGGAAACCCTACAGAAATAAAAGGGGCGGCATCTCTCCCCTGCCTCAGTTTTAATTTCCTGTCCCAGGATGGGAGACCCAGAAATGCTGTGGCGCTGCCACAGTGAAGGCAGCTGTTCCTGGGGCTGCGTGGAGCTGGAGATTGCGGGCTCTCTGGTCTCACCCTGGATGCTCCCTCAGGGGTTTCTCCCTGGTGAGGGCAAGGTATGGGGGTGGACTGGTTCGGCGCCTGGTGTCTGTCCTTACCAGAGCCGCCGCCGCCTCCTTCCCGGATTTGATCTCCGCTTGGCGCCCGGTGGCTGTCCCAGCGAGTGGTGCAGGAGGGGAGGTCTTGCAGCCAGCGGCTGTTCTCAACGGAGGTAAGCGTACCTGAGTAGTGCTGGCAGTCCTGGTTCGGCGCCCGGCAGCTGTTTCTCCCAGGGCCACCGCTTCCTCCCTGAGTTGCATCCCCGCTAGGTGCCCGGTGTCTGTCCCAGCGAGTGGTACATGCGTCAGGAGGGGAGGTCTTGCAGCCAGCGGCTGTTCTCGGCGTAGGTAAGCGTACCTGAGTAGGGCTGGCAGTTCTGGTTCGGCGCCCGGCGGCTGTCCCTGCCGGAGCCGCCACTTCCTCCCTAGAATTGCGTCCCTGCTGGGCGCCCGGCCGCTGTCCCAGCAGGTGATACACATGTTAGCGGCTTCCTCCCGCTTCAGGAAGTCTGCAGGGGTGACGTCAGATCTTAGCGTCGCCTCTGCGCAGGCGCGGTGGGCGGCAAGATACCCACCGTTGGCTGCCTCCTAGGTATAAAATGGAAGGCCCAACAGGTTCAGGTTGCTCTATCCAGCTGATCCTCTAGTCATGGAGGATTCACTGGAATCACACTGCGAGCATGCAGAGAGCGAGTAGCGTGAGGAGCAAAAAATGCAATTACCACGTGGTCGCTTCATCAAGGAAGTAGCAGGAGTTGTTCTAGTGAGGGTCATACTGCGCAAAGGTCTACAGCTTTCCGCAGAAGTCCCCAAAGGACTCCTCATTCACCCGAACCTGATAAACCTAGAAAGATTGCAGCCAAGGCAAAGCACAGCGAATCCCCTTGTGCAGAGCCTCGTTGCCTTCAGACTACCAGAAGAAGTTGTGTGGACCTTGCATTCAGAAGATGGTTGCAGGGGAGGAACCAGATCTTACAAACAGCCTAAAGGACATCATCCGAAGAATCCCTTAAAGGGTTTGCTGTTCATACTGTCCTTACAACCTCAGACAGGTCTGTCCTGCAGGAACGGGAGTCAGGGGAAACGTCTGACTCTGACTCAGGTTCATCTTCTTCTTTTGTATCGTCATCTGAGGAAGATATGGGGGATCAAGCTTGTTTCCCTACAGCAGATGTGGACCATCTCCTTAAAGCGGTCAGATCCACAATGGGCCTAGGGAAAAAAGGGGACCAGAATCTATTGAAGACATGATGTTCCGAGGCTTGGAGCATAACAGACGCTGTGCTTTTCCAGTTCATGACAAGGTGAAACGACTGATCCAAAGGCCAGTGAAAGAGGCCTGATAGGAGAGCTTACCATCCTTCCCTATTCCAGAAAAAATATCCGTTCCAGGAGGAAGATGCCTGTCTGCGGGACCATTTCCTAAAATTGATGTTGCTGTGGCTAACACAGCAAAACAATCCTCCCTCCCATTTCACGATCTAGGGTCCTTGAAAGATCCATTGGACCGGAAATCGGACACCTACCTCCGCTCGGCTTGAAAAAACGTCCGCGGGAGCACTACAGCCGGCTGTCGCAGGAACCTGCGTAGCCCGATCCCTGATGGTCTGGCTCCAGCAGCTGAAAAATCAGATTAAAGGGGATGCTCCTTGTGATCAACTTCTTGCGGCTTTCCCCAGAGCGAAAGGAGCTACAGCCTTCCTGGCTGATGCGTCAGCAGATACCCTGAGGTTCTCGGCTAAATCAGCAGCTCTGTCGCACTCGGCAAGACATTCCCTCTAGTTGAAGGGTTGGACGGGCGACTCGCAGTCAAAATCAAAGCTTTGTGCAATGCCTTGTGAAGGGGAGTACCTTTTCGGCAGCACAGCTTCTGAAGGAAGCGGTTCTCCAAGAGGAAACAACCCTCATCTCAGGAGGGGTGGAGAAACAGCAATACGAAGCGTTCAAGCTTTTCCTTCGGCACTTCTGCCGTGGGTAGGAAGCTGGCCCGGTGATGTCTCCATCCAGGTAGGAGGTCGTCTCTCCTCCTTTTTCCCCGCTTGCCAGATCTCGTCCAGTGATTGGATCCATGGAGTTGTAAGAGATGGATTGAAGCTGCAATTTCATTCGACCACTATGGGGTCATTAATCATTACATCGCTCGGCAGGTCACTGGAGAAGCAACTTGCTCTTCAGCAAGAGGTGGAAGGACTTCTCCGAACATCCGTTCTCGTGGAAGTCCCCAAAGGGGAAGAACGTTGCGGTTTCTACTCCCCACTGTTTCTGGTCTGAAAACTGGATGGCTCTTTCAGGACAATAATCAATTTAAAACGCCTCAACCATCATCTCGTGTATCAGCATTTCAAGATGGAGTCAGTGAAGTCGGCCACCAAGATGCTGTTTCCTGGGTGTTTCATGGCAGTGTTAGATCTAAAGGACGCGTATTATCATATTCCGATCTATGCTGCCCATCAAAAGTTCCTCCGAGTAGCCCTTCCTATGGGTGGGGTAATAAGACTTTCAATTCATGGCCCTTCCCTTCGGCCTCACAATGGCTCCAAGGGTGTTCACAAAGGTGGTGACAGAGGTGATGGCTCACATCCACGAGAAAGAGATCCTCATTGTGCCATATTTAGATGTGAGGCAGGGCCCTGGACTCCACAGAATGGTCAGTGCTCCTCGAATCTCAGGGAGTTATGTGCGGTTGGGAAAGCTCTCCACTCCCTCCTTCCACTCCTGGTAGGAAGCGACGTCAGGATTCTCTCCGACAACAGGGTGGCAGTCTCATACATCAACCACCAGGGGAGCACGAGGTATCCCTCCCTTATGAAAGTGACGGAACAAATTTTTTCCCTAGCTCAAGTACATCTGTCTTCCCTCACGGCACTTCACATCCGGGAGGTGAACAAGGGCCGACTTCCTAAGCAGGAATCCTGTGCGCCAGGGGGAATGGTGCCTGCACGAGGAGGTTTTCCGGCAGATAGTGCAGCTTTGGGGATCTCCAACTTTGGACCTTTTGCCACCCGAGCCAACAGAAAGGTCAGTCGGTTCTGCTCCCTCAACCCGCAGGACAGGCCCTGGGCAGTGGACGCCTTTCACATATTTATGCCTTCCCACCCCTGATTTTGATTCCGGCAGTTCTGAGGAAGGCCCAGGAGGACAAAGCTTGGTTGCTGCTGTTAGCCCCTTTTGGCCCAGGAGGGCTTGGTTTTTCTGGCTGCGGAAGATGACCGTATCAGACAATTGGGTCCTCCCGGAGAGACATGATCTCCTCTCCCAGGGCCCTCTGCTTCATTCTCAACTTCCGGGCCTTCATTTGACGGCCTGGAATTTGAGAGGCAACTGTTCGAGGGTCAGAGTTTTTTCCTCTAGTCTGGTTTCCAATCTCTTGCGGAGTAGGAAGCCGGCTGCCACCAAAATATATGCCAGGGTATGGATTCGGTTCTTGTCTTTTTCCGATAGGAGCCCATTGGGCGAGCCTCCGGTCGGGGACATTCTGGAGTTCCTTCAGAAGGGGCAAGAGCTAGGATTGTCTGTCAGTACTTTGAAAGTTCCTGTTCCTGTGTTTTCAGGGTCCTAAACAGGGGTGTTCCGCTTCCAAGGGATCAATGGCTAGATTGGTCACAAAAGCCATTAAGGCAGCTTATGTCGCCCAGAATAGGCCCATCCCGCAAGGTATCACGGCTCATTCTCCCAGAGCAGTGGCGACTTCTTGGGCCAAGAGAGCGGATGTCCCCTTGGATCTGATATGTAAGGCTGCTACCTGGTCTTCTCCTACGACCTTTTTTCAGCACTACCATTTAGATTTGTCGGCCACGGTGGATCTGACCTTTGGTAGAAGGGTGCTAGATGCTATAGTCCCTCCCTATTGTGGTTGTCTTCGGAATCTCTCTGGTGGCGCTGTCGTGGTGAAGGGAAAAATCTTAAGTTACTTACCGGTAATGATTTTTTTCAGAAGCCACGACAGCGTCACGGCTTTCCACCCCTTTTCTACCTCTTTCTATTTCACCTTTGGTTCATGGGATCCACGTTCCGACAAATTCTTTGTTGTAGTGGATGATGGTGAGGGTATAGTACTTATTTCCTTTATTTTATTGTTTATGATCCTCTCTGTGCTTTGTAACCTAACTGAGGCAGGGGAGAGATGCCGCCCATTTTATTTCTGTAGGGTTTCCTGTCCTAAGGTGAGCGGACCTATCTCTCTCTGGTGGCGCTGTCGTGGGTTATGGAAAAAATCATTACCGGTAAGTAACTTAAGATTTTCAATCCCGCTTTATTTGCCAATTCCAGAAAATCCCATTTCATTTTCAGATCTATCACACAGATTGTACTCCAAAGTAACCATGAGGTAGTAAATCCTAGTTAAAGGGATTTGTCCTGATGCAGTGCTACGAACTGCAAAACGCGTTGACAATAAATCACTTCTCCAGGATCTTGGTCTCAAAGAAAAGTCTGTAGTTATTCTATGAATTCAGTCTGTTGAATTGAGATGGTGTGCGATGCGTACACTGTCATGATTCCGTTGTATTCCCCGTGCAGGTGGGCGGTCACATAACTGCTTGTATGCAATTTGCTGACTAGTCTCAATCGTCTTCTCTCAGTAGAAGAGATTAAGGGTGGCTTCCATATTTTTCCCGATATCGCTAGCATGCGACTCGCCCCCATTGTTTGTGCGAAACGGGCATATCGCTGCCCGTCGTGCACAAAATTCGCGCACCCGCATAACACATACCTGCATAGCGACATCGCTGTGACCGGCGTACCGCCTCCTTTCTAAGGGGGCAGTCCGCTCGGCGTCACAGCGACGTCACTGAGCGGCCGCCCAATGAAAGCGGAGGGGCGGAGATGAGCGGGACGAATATCCCGCCCACCTCCTTCCTTCCGTATTATGGCCGGCGGCAGGTAGATGTTCCTCATTCCTACGGGGGTCACACACAGCGATGTGCACTGCCGCAGGAACGAGGAACAACAACGGGAAAGCGATAGTATCGATAATTGGGAGCGGACCCCCATGTCAACAAGGAGCGATTTTGGACGTTTTTGCAACGATCCAAAATCGCTTTTTGGAGTCACACACTACGAGATCGCTACAGCGGCCGGATATGCGTCACAAAATACGTGACCCCAACGATATCGCTGTAGCAAAATCGTAGCGTGTAAAGCCCGCTTTAGAGAAGCGCAGATCGTGACTAGATGTATGCAATTTGCCTACAAATAGTCACATGACCGCCCAACCTCACGGGGAATACAGGAGAATCATGACAGTGTGCCCATTGCACATTGTCACAATTTGACAGTCTACAGTCACATAACATGACTGCAGACTTTTATTCTTAGACGAGCCAAGCTAGTGCCAATGATTACTATTGTTTAGCAGTCCTGATGGTGCAGATCTCGCTATCGCATTAGACACCAGTAATATAAGTTGCATTGTAGATGGGCCATGTTCCTATTTTGGAATAGGGTCCTAAACCCTTAGGTTGCACCTGTGATATTAGTGCAAATCTGATACCAATTATTTCCTATCCATCCAGTATGGAAGCTGTTAATCTTTATATAGTTATATAAAGATTTCTGGATGTTAAACCTCCTAATATTCACTAATATTCAACTTGAAGCCAATTGTCCATTGACGGATGATTGTGATGATAAATTCTTTGCATTCCCACAAACCATAAAATCACATGGATAGATTGTGATCTTGGATCAGTTTTTGCTGGCCTCCTGCCATTTATTGTGACCTTTTTCCCTATGAGCAACTTTGATTTAGCTGATTTTTTTCTATAAATGTTGCCCATAGCAAACCTAAAAAAATTAATATTGTTATCTGATTTCCGTTTTCTATAAAGGTCACTGAGATCCTTTATGGGCTGAAAGCTGTGCTTTGAACTCTCATTGATAGCTAATGGAGGGAAATCCTAATAGTGGCACAAGTTTTGGCATGTTATCCGCTTACCAAAATATATCCAAGATAGTTACGGTAGTTATATTATCAATATGGGCTTAAAGTGCAGACTCTTAACTTTAATAGTCTTCATTTTAATTTCATATCCTAATTCTTATTACACGTTACAAATATATGAGGGGACAGTACAGAGACCTTTCTAATGATCTTTTTACACCTAGGCATGCGACGGGGATAATGAGGCATCCTCTACGTCTAGAGGAAAGAAGATTAAAGATGTAGATTCTTTACGGTAAGAGCAGTGAGATTATGGAATGCTCTGCCACATGATGTTGTAATAGTTAATTCACTAGTAAATTTCAAGAGATGCTGCCTGGATGCCTTTCTTGAAAAATATAATATTACTGATTATGTGCACTAGGTTCTGTAATTGGATCCATGGAACTAGTCTGATTGCCATATGTGGAGTCTGGGGTTAGTTCTCCAAGATGTTTGGACAGAGTTCATTCAGAAACTGTGAGCATGTGTACCAAATAGTATTGATGTTCTTTTGAAGGCAATGATAGAAATTAAATCAAATCACTATTTGGTGTGATCAGTTTTGTGCATTTTAACAGTATGTGAACAGTCTGCTCTATTTACACATTTGGAAATATTCAAGATATTTCTGGAAGGAGAAGGACTTGGGTATTCTGATTATAAGTAAGCTGAGTAATCGTACGCAATAGTTAGCAGCAGCTAGAAAAGCAAATGAGATTTTACAATGTATAAGAGCAATATTAACTTTAAATTAATATTAAAGGGAACCTGTCATCAGAAATTTAGCTATAAAGCTAAAAGTTCCCCCCTCTGCAGCTCCTGGGCTGCATTCTAGGAAGCTTCCTATAGTTCTTGTGGCCCCTTTTATACCAAAATAAACACTTTGTAAACTTGTACCTTTTCTTATGCAAATTTCGTAAATCTTCCATGGGGGCGGGCTGCCTGGGGTCCGTTGCTGTCCTCCTGCCGATTTACGCCGCCCCCGAACGCTGAATTTCAAAACTCAGGACACCGCCCCTGGGTGCCCGTGGTCCCGCGCATGCGCTGTTCCACTGTAGCGGTGCTGTGCACTGTGTGCACGTGTGACCGCTGGTGACGCTTTGCGCGGGCACGAGGTTATGGGCGGCGCTGTGAGTGTCATCAGCAAGTGCCGCCCATAACCACGTGACCGCACTTTCCCCTATTACTCCAGCGTTATGCGCAAGTGCTCGCTGGCCAGATGACCGACGTCACCTGCTGCTGAGCAGGATGGGAAAGAGGTGACGTCCGGTCATCTGGCCAGCGAGCGCTTGTGCATAACGCTGGAGTAATAGGGGAAAGTGCGGTCACGCGGTTATGGGCGGCACTTGCTGATGACACTCACAGCGCCGCCCATAACCTCGTGCCCGCGCAAAGCGTCACCAGCGGTCACACGTGCACACAGTGCACGGCACCGCTACAGTGGAACAGCGCATGCGCGGGACCACGGGCACCCAGGGGCGGCGTCCTGAGCTTTGAAATTCAGCGTTCGGGGGCGACGTAAATCGGCAGGAGGACAGCAACGGACCCCAGGCAGCCCGCCCCCATGGACGATTTACGAAATTTTGGATAAGAAAAGGTACAAGTTTACAAAGTGTTTATTTTGGTATAAAAGGGGCCACAAGAACTATAGGAAGCTTCCTAGAATGCAGCCCAGGAGCTGCAGTGGGGGAAACCTTTAGCTTTATAGCTAAATTTCTGATGACAGGTTCACTTTAAGAAGCCTATCCAGGAAAGTTGATGGCTACTCACTCTCCCCAGTCTCGCAAGCTCATTGCCTCAGAGTAACCTTCGACTCTGCTCTATCCTTCAAGCCACATATCCAAGAATCAGCAAAAAACACTAGCTCTCATTATCTCCCATCTCGACTACTGCAACCTCCTGCTCTGTGACCTCCCTTTCAATACTCTTGCACCCCTCCAATCTATCCTAAACTCTGCAGCCCGATTAATTCACCTCTTCCCTCACTATTCCTCGGCCTCTTTTCTCTGCTAATCCCTTCACTGGCTTCCCATTGCCCAAAGACTCCAGTTCAAACACTAACCATGACATACAAGCCATCCACAACCTGTCTCCTCCTTACATCTAGTCTCCCGGTACTTACCTGCACGCAACCTCTGATCCTCACAAGATCTCCTTCTCTACTCCCCTCTCATCTCCTCTTCCCACAATCGCATATAAGATTTCTCCCACGTCTCCCTTATACTCTGAAATGCTCTACCCCAGCTCTATCCCAGACTTTTGCCTACCGTGGAAAACTTCAAAAGGAACCTGAAGAACAACCCCTTCCGGCAAGCCTACAACCTGCAGTAACCTTCAGTCCAGTAGACCACTGCGCAACCAGCTCTGTCCTCACCTATTGTACCATCACCCATTCCCTGTAGACTGTGAGCCCTCGTGGGCAGGGTCCTCTCTCCTCCTGTACCTGTCTGTTTTTGTAATGTTCAAGATTGTTGTACTTGTTTTTATGTATAACCTTTTCATTTGTAAAGCACCATGGAATAAATGGCGCAATAATAATAATAATAATAATTATTATTATTATTAATAATCCCTGACCCAGGTCTTTTAGGTCTGCCACTGCCACTGTGTATTAGGTGAGTATTATTTTTGTGTCTGTCTTACACTGTATATTAGGTACATATTTTGTGATGAACTTTGTTAGGGGTGTATTACTTTTGTGTCTTTTGCTACTATGCAGCTAGTGTCAGACAAAACCATGGCAATATAGCGGTAACATTAGCCCAATCATATTGCCAACCTCAAAAGTAATATCGTCCTTATACACAGTGACAAACACAAATATAATGTCAGCCTTTTATCAGTGTGTATAATATTGTTCATTGTCATGCAATGTAGTGTAATACTTCTGGCTCCAGACCCTACTTTAGTCTCCATCTTCTGGGCCACCAGGCTTCATGCACCTCCAGCTTTCTCCTCTCTTTCCATCCACCTCTTCCTTACCATCTAAATGACTAATTCTCTCCACTCCGATGTTTACCTAGATGGCTGGGAGTCCAAATTGACTGTCGCTTCCTCACCTTTTTTTTTTCTTTTTTTTGGAGAGGATGAGAGTATAGGTGGACATGGCTATTCGCATAGTAAGGGGCAAGGCAACCAGAATTCCTCTTTTCCACTCACCAGTCGAATGCAGTGAATATCTAAGGCTGGTTTCACACTACGTTTATTTAACATGCGTCAGGAACGTTTTTTTGCTGCAAAAGCGGATCCTGCTTTTACAGCAAAAAACGCATGCAAACGCATGTGTTATTTTGCAGGATCCTGTCACTGGATGTTTAGGGGCGGGCATTGGAGTCATGTGATCGGGAGTGAGGGGAACTAGACTGGGAGCCGGCTTCTGACAGCTGCAGACGCTGGTAACCAAGGTAAACATCGGGCTTGGATACCCGATATTTATCTTGGTTACGAGTGTCTGCAGCTGCTAGGAGCAGGGCTGCCTGCACACGTAACCAACGTAAACATCGGGTAACTAAGAGAAGTGGTTACCCGATATTTACCTTGGTTACGAGTGTCCGCAGCTCTCAGGTGGGAGAGAGAGGGAGGGGAGGAGGGGGGAAAGACAGAGATAGAGAGAGAGAGGGTGAGGGAGGGAGGGAGGAGGAGAGAGACAGATCACGCGAGACTGGTTCTGGGCATGCTCAGTAGAGCAAGCAGGATCCTGTCTATCAGCACGCCAGCGTTCACCTGCGTTTGCGTGCTGTTTAGTCAGGATCCGGTGACATGCAGTATTTGGACGCAGCTCAAAAACGCTACAAGTAGCGTTTTTGAAAGATGTTAAAAAACTGCAAGTCGCTGGATCCTCACTATAACGCACGCAAACGCAGGTGAACGCATGTTAACGCCAGTCCATTGCAAATGCATTGAAGTGAAAACGCATTTGCACTGGATCCGTTTTTCCGCTAAAAAAACGTTATGGACGGATGTTAAATAAACGTAGTGTGAAACCAGCCTTAGGGTGGCAGTAACTACAGAATCCCGCCTGAAACAAATGCTCGTGTTGCCTCATGGCAGCTGCAGCCATGGTTTTATCCAGATTTTTCCTCCAAATTCTATAAAGGACGCAGATTGGAAAATCTTTCTTATAATAATAGGTTAGAAAAGCATCATCGGCAATCTGAATATATAAATACATATGTAGTCAATACAAAGCACTGTGACATGATTTATTACTTTCAAGGACCTTGTAGCAGACATTACATGTGGGGAAAAGGGTTCTTTACAGTTGCAGCAGTCAGGCTGTGGAATGCCCTAAGGCAGGAGTCGTGAACCTTTTTAGCTGAGAGAGCCATGAATACCACACATTTTAAAATTTAATTCCGTGAGAGCCATACTCACCAGGGGGGAGCGCCGGTGGTGGAGCGGCTCAGAAGGTCCCAGGAGGCAGGGTAGGCGATGCTGCGGGCTTGGAAGAGGGGTGTCATGGCTCAGTGTGCAGTAACGGAGGGTTGGTGATACCGCGGGCTCGTGGGATGTCGCGGCAGCAAGGACCATTGATCTTCCGGCGCGCTTTGAATCTCCTACAGTTGATGAGATCAACTTCAAGAAAATGGCCAAAGTGCGTGCGCAGATCTATGTGATCTATGCGATAGACTTAAAGAAAATGGCCTTGGGTTCCTATCTGCTCACGCACCACCTCTGCGGCCATTTTCTCGAAGTCTGCGTGAGACTGCGTGAGATTTAAAGCAGCCCGCAGTCTACCAACGTGCTCGCCGCCACAACACCCCACAAGCTCGCAGTATCGCTCACCCTGTGCCATCACTGCCTCCCCGGTAAGCTACAGTATATGCAGTTTGTAAGACTATCCCCTGTTTTTCCCCTAGTTTTGAGTGGGGGAAAGTGTCTTACAAACCGGAAAATACGGTATTTTTTTTTTTTATTAAAGATTTGTCTGCGAGCCAGATGCAGCCATCAAAAGAGCCACATCTGGCTCACGAGCCAAGGTTCCTGACCTCTACCCTAAGGCAATAGTTTGTAATGGAAGATTATTAGGGCTGGATGCTTTTGTCATAGCAAATGTTATAAACAATCTAGCAATAATGTATCATTTTTTGATAAAGTTTGACCTTGATGGATGTGGACTTTTTTTTTTCATTCAACCTTTGTAACTTTGTCTATTTTAGGTAATTAGTCATCTCTCTTGTCCCATCTAACCAGGATATTTATTATCACCACTCTGTTGTGCTGCTTAATCTCATTGTATATACAGTGTGTCCACCCATATCCTGTCCACCGCCATTAACTTGAGAATGGTGGCAGCTATAGGCATAGAAGTGGTGTCTAGGTATAGTAAAGTAGCCATCCGCTACGCAATGAAACCACCTATAGCGCCACCTGGTGGAAAACAACGGAGTTTGCATTTTTATTTCGAAAACTGAACGAGATAGAGAAAAAAAGGGAATTACAAAGTTGTAGGGCATCATCAATTCAATACGAATCGACACCTTGCATACAGAAATGCTATGATTAGAATGTGTAAAACTCACAAGGCTGCGGACGTGAAGCGATACCTCATGGAGACCTTCCTACAAGTCATTGGGTATGGTGGCTGAGTGGAGTGGCCTCCACACTCACTTGACCTGACCCCATTGGACTTTTTTCTGTGAGGTCACATCAAACAGCAGGTGTATGCGACCCCTCCACCAACATTGCAGGACCTACGACGACGTATCATAGATGCTTGTGCAAACGTGTCACCTACCATATTGCACAACGTGCAGCAAGATACAGTATGCTGTCCAGAGTCCAGATGTGCATTGCAGCTGACGGTGGCCACTTTGAGCATCAAAGTTAAATGAGCACCATATGCGTGACCAGCATTCAATGTTTTGGGGGGTCATGGGTTTCATATCATAGCATTTCTGTATGCAAGGTGTCGATTTGTATTGAATTGATGATGGCCTACAACTTTGTAATTCACATTTTTCTCTATCTCATTCCGTTTTCGAGATAAAAATGCTAACTCCATTGTTTACCACCAGGTGGCGCTATAGGTTGTTTAATTGCGTAGCGAATGGCTACTTTACTATACCTAGACACCACTTCTATGCCAATAGCTGTCGCCGTTCTCAAGTTAATGGCGGTGGACAGGGTATGGGTGGACACACTGTATTTTGGAAATTGTGTGTTATTCTTCCTGGTGACAAATATCCGGGTGTTACTATTCACATTTATGAAAAATACAAAAAATTCTAAAGCCAGGTTGCCGGTACTCCCCGATGTGTGGAATCTCATATACGGTCCGGATATACAGTAGAGTCCACAAGGAAATGAGGCAGGAGCCAGCCTTGAAAATCAAATGTAGAAATGGTTGTCCAAAGACTCCAGCGGACAAATTCCAGGACTCAGTAGATAATCTTAAATTTTTTTTCTTTTTGCAAAGCAATTTTATTTGAATAGTTCCATTAAAAATACATCCACACATGGGGCAAGACAAATATCGGATAGGGGTAGCGGTCTCTCGGACAAGAGACCACTACCCCTATCCGATATTTGTCTGGCCCCACGTGTGGATGTATTCTTAATGGAACTATTCATTTGAGATGGACTTTGACTAACTGGAAGTTGTAAAGGACTTCAACCTACTCAGATCAATGATCACTCGAGATGCAGCAATGACCCCGGAAGTCCATAGGAGAATAGCTGTGGGCAAATTACCAATAGTCACTGGACAAGGTCCTCAAATTGAGGAACATTTCATTGGTGATGAAGACACTTCTCGCACATAGTCTGGTCTTCTTTGTGGTAACATATAAATGCGAAACCTCATGGAGGAAGAATGAAGAATGTGGTGCTGGAGAAGGATGTTATCAATACTATGGATGGCAAGAAGAACAAACCAAATTGGGGCAAATCAAGCCAGACATGTCACTCAAAGTAAGGATCACTAAGCTATGACTTGACGACTTTGGACACATTATACGAAAAGAGTAATCACTGGAGAAAGACATCATGATCGGAAAAATATAAGGAACCAAGGTGAAGAGGAAGACCAGCAACCTGATGGCTGGATACTATCAAGATAACTATGGAGAAGACCATGGATGACCCATCTGGACTTGCACAAGTTTGATCTTCCTACAGATTGTTCATCCATCAAGTCGCCATAGCTTGAGATCGAGCCAAAGGCCGTTAAATAATAATAATAAAAAATACAAGATATCCTGCAATGAACATGTTAGTAGAGCTTACAAGTCCTCTGCAATAAACCAAGTGGAGCATATTATCTATGTGTTGCTTAGTATCAACAGAATATTTTTCAAGAGTCCCTCTTTGTCTTTCGCTATATTGGGGGACACAGGAAACCATGGGTATATGCTGCTGCTGCCACTAGGAGGCGACATTAGGTAAAAAATAAACGTTTAACTCCTCCTCCGCAGTATATACCCACCTACCGGCTGGAAAGACACTAAGCAAAAAACTGAATAACTTCCTGCCGGTAGGTGGGTATATACTGCGGAGGAGGAGTTAAACTTTTATTTTTTGCCTAGTGTCGCCTCCTAGTGGCAGCAGCAGCATGTACCCATGGTTTCCTGTGTCCACCAATGAAGCGAAAGAGAAAGATTTTATGGTGAATACCCAAACCTTTTTTACCTTCTTTTGATACATCCATACCTGAGAACCCAATGTGGAACCCAATTCAGGGTGTAATGTTTGTAGCACAGTGTGATATAAAATGCTCTTTCTTTTTTCTCTCATGAAATTAATGAAAACCTAACTAAAGTAAAGTCAATCAGACCACTTTATCTGTATTGTCAAGTTATTTTATTTTTTAAAGTGGATCAGTCAAAAAAATTTAAAATTATAAATCACATACCTTTTATTAAATAGATCATATACTTATTGAGGCTGGTGTACTTGCTTTGAAATTCCATGTCAGAACATCTGTAAAATCCTGGTATTAAAATGAGTGCAATTTTATGTTTATTTTAACTTCGGGCAAGGAAACTTGAAAAAGGATTATATACAGTCATTCTAACTTGAGTTGTCAGCCTAAATCCTGCTTTACACGTTGCAATTTTGCATACGATCTCGTATGCGATCGTAACCGCCCCCATCGTATGTGCGGCATGTTCAATTTGTTGAATGTGCTGCACAAACGAATAACCCCCGTCACACGTACTTACCCGTCCATACGACCTCGATGTGGGCGGCGAACGTCCACTTCCTGGAGTGGGAGGGACGTTCGGCGTCACATCGACGTCACGCGGCAGCCGGCCAATAGAAGCGGAGGGGCGGAGATGAGCGGGACGTAAACATCCCGCCCACCTCTTTCCTTCCGCATTACCGGCCGGGACCCGCAAGACGCAGGTAAGATCTGTTCAATGTTCCCGGGGTGTCACACACTGCGATGTGTGCTGCCTCTGGAACATTGAACAACCTCACGTTCAATTCATGAGGAATGGACGACATGTGTGCGATGAACGGATTTTTGTTCAATTGCAATCGCACGTACCTGTCACACACTACTATGTACCTTACGATGTCGGATGTGCGTCACTTACGACGTGACCCCGCCGACACATTGTAAGATACATTGCAGCGTGTAAAGCTGGCTTTAGACTCCATTGAGTACTTATTTTATGTGCCCACGGGAGCTCGTACATGCGGATATATCCGCAGGTATGGCCGCAGGCTTACTGCAGCTGCCCGCCGGCATTCGCACCTATTTTTAGCTGTGGTAGTACAGCGGAATAGTTGCGGTAAACCTGCGGACTTTCATGCGATTTACCTGCGGACGTCGCGGCCTCTATCTCCATAGCGGAGGGCCGGGATTTCTGCAGGTATTTCCGCAGAAAGAATTGACATGTAATTACGTGCGGCTGCGGGACATCCGCAGTATATTCCACAACCGCACATTCCGCAGTGTGGAAACAGACACTCCCCATGTTCCATAGGATAACATGGGGAGTGTCTGTACATGCTGAAACCTGCGGATTTATCTGGAAAATCCAGATAAATCTGCAGGTTTTCCGTGGCGAAATCCGCAGAAGCAAGCTCCCGTGGGCACATAGCCTTAGAGATCCATTGCACTTATTTTATTTTTTTTTTGGGGGGGAAGCTGTTGATGTATTGAAATGAAAGGTGAGAGGGGGAATCCCTATAACAGATCTCATTTTCTTGCAGCCCCTTACACATGTTCTATATTCAAACCATCTTGTATAAAGATGTTACTCTACGATCTGTGATTATGTATATACTGTATGTACTGGTGTTGGTGTCTGTATAATACAGTTTATATTGTTGCTTGTGAAATCTGTAGGTTCGTACCCTTTTTGTTGCCTGAACACATTCAATTTTATTCTCCATAAATCTGAAATCTAAACTTGTTAGTGTGAACTTTATACCAATGCGCTGATGAATAATTCCTGATCTGAGAAATGAAACCTTTGTATTTAGGTTGTAAATGCCTTTCCTCCATAACTCCACTCAAAGGTCATTCCACCTTCCCAGTTTAATTGTGACAAACACCCATTCAATCTCACCCTGTACTGGTGCCTGGAAGAGACTGAAGTGACGAGGAGACTTACACGACAGGTTGCCTGATATCCACCACTGTAAGTTCTTAACTTTTTTTTTTTTGTTACTGATATTGAAATATATTGGATCTGATCACATTTAGAAAGACGTTCTTAACTGCATTACACCGTAGTGTGAATATTCAGTATATGAACATACGGAATATGTTGGTGAGACTAATGGACTTTTTTGTGTGTGTTTGGGGTTTTTTCCCTACAGATATTTATACAGCCTCATTTAGATGACCTTAATACTTTTGCATTTTCTCATCCATATTATAACTGCAAGTCCTTGCCCAACTTTGGAGTTTCACCCAAAATATGAGTATCATGGCAATCTAGGGTCTTGTGAATTCAGGCTGTAATGAAGCTGTAACATATGACCGTAGTACAGTTGCTAAATTACAGCTCTCTGATGCCTATGTCAATGATGGTTAAAGGGAACCGGTCACCAGTTTTTTCCCTCATCAGCCATGACAGCACCACCTGGGAACTAAGGGTGTTGTCATGGGCTCATGAAAATCCCGTTACCGGTAAGTAACTAAGATTTTTGGCCTATAAGCTGCGGCCACCACCAGTGGGCTGTTATATTCAGCATTCTAACATGCTGCATATAAGAGCTTAGGCCGCTGTGTAGAACATAAAAAACACTTTATAATACTTACCTAAACCAGTCGCTGCGGTGGATGTGGGTCAAATGGGCGTTCTCGTCCTCCGGTGCAGGAGCCGCCTCTTTTGTCCATCTTTGTCGCCGCCTCTTTTGGCCATCTTTGTCGCCGCCTCTGTCGTCCTTCTGAAGCCACGGTGCATGACGCATCTGACGTCATACGCACTGGCTGGCATTCAGGTCCTGAGCAGGGCAGATAAAGTATTCTAGTGCGCATGCGCGGAACCAGATGCTAAAGAAGCGGGGCCGCCACCGAAGAACGGAAACTCCCATCTGAGCCACCTCCACCGAGGCGATCGGTTTAGGTGAGTATTATAAAGTGTTTTTTTATGTTGTACACAGCAGCCTGGGTTCTTATATACAGCATGTTATAATGCTGTATATAAGAGCCCACTGGTGGTCGCCGCAGCTTATAGGGCAAAAAATTGGTGACAGGTTCCCTGTAAATTAAAAGGGCTGTTAACTTTTTTTTTTTTTTTTATCAATGTGTGTCTTGAAACTGTGCACAATTTTTAATGGATCACAATTACAAATATCATTTTTAGCCTCAAATAAATTTAAGTAAAAAAAAAATGAAATTTGTCTTGGAAGGTGGACAACCTAATTAATGTAAAAGCTAGCACCATTTCCCTTTTTAAGGTCCCCTTCACACGCAAGTGAAAATCACATGTGTGTCCTACGTTCCGTTTTTCGGGTCAGTGTTCCGTAATTTATGTCCGTTTTTCTGGTACGTGTGACATCCGTGTGATGGCGTATGCTAGCCGTGTGTGCGTGTGGAATGTCCGTGTGTGCGTGAGATACGTACGTGTAATGTCCGTGTGAAATGATCCGTGTGTGATGCACAATGACGTTGCTACATGCCCGCTGACAGCAGACAGAGTCGTGCGATGAGAATGAACTCGGGTGAACTTCACCCCGACTTCATTGTCATACCGCGGCTCTGTCTGTGTGTCACGTACTGATTAGCGGTCACCCGTGAAGGACTCACCAGTCACTCGGGATTAGCGGTCACTGAAGTGAGCAGCGCGATTAGCGCTGCTGTCTCTCAGGCTACCCGCGGCCAGCTGGAGTCCTCCACCTGAGACCGCAACTCACCTGTGACTTCATTGCTGATCGCGCAGCTCACTTCAGTCACTCGGGTGTATTGCTGTCACAGTTGGAGGAACCAGCGGTGGCCACGAGTAGCCTGAGTGACGTCATCGCTGATCGCGCGACTCACTTCAGTTGCTGTGTGGAGCTGACAGGAGCGGCGGTGTTCTACTGCAGCTCTTGTCAGCTTCATGTAGCTGAGCTGAGAGCATCGCGGGACCTCTGTAGATTACACCGGACATGGATGGGTTTTTGGGGCTTAATGAAGTGGTGAACGAGGGTGTTTGTTATTGTTTATTATTTCAAATAAAGGATTTTGTGACTGTGTGTGTTTATTTACTTTAACTTACAGGTTAATCATGGAAGGTATCTTGGGGAGACACCTGCTAAGATTAATCTAGGACTTAGTGGCAGCTATGGGTTGCTGCCATTAACTCCTTTTTACCCCGATTGCCACCGCACCAGGGTGATTCGGGCGGCTGCTGGCTGATATTGTTAGGCTGGGGGGCTCCCCATAACGTGGAGCTCCCCATCCTGAGAATACCAGCCTTCAGCTGTGTGGCTTTACCCTGGCTGGTATCCAAATTGGGGGGGACCGCACGTCATTTTTTAAAATTATTTATTTTTTTTACTACTAGATATAGACCCGCCCGCCGGCTGCTGTGATTGGTTGCCGTGAGACAGCTGTCACTCAGCGTGGGGGCGTGTCTAACTGCAACCAATCATAGGCGCCGGTGGGCGAGGAAAGCAGTGAATACGAGATTGAATAATGAGCGGCCGGCATTTTCAAAATAGTAAAAGCCGCCAGAGGTTTTTTAACAGCTGTGCAGCGTCGCACTGGTGATCAGCGATCGGTGAGTATGAGAGAGGGGGAGAGACCGACTGACGGATTGAGGGAAATTGACTGACATACACAGAAAAAAAAGATTGACCGACATCTCTTCAAAAAAGCACAAAACGAACACTGACCATACAGGGATGCATCCGTGTCACGTACGTGTGTTCACGGACCCATTGAATTTAATGGGTGCGTGTGTGCGTGTTCCGTGAGGAAAACTGACATGCATCCGTGTTTTACAGACAAACAAACGTATCACGCACACGAACACACGCACCGTATGGAATAACGCACGTGTAACTCCATACATTGTTTAACATTGGAATACGTGTGTCCGTGTCTCCGGTACATGCAGGAACGGACCTAACACGTACCGGAGACACGTGCGTGTGAAGGGGGCCTAAAAGGGTTTTCCAGGATTAGAAAAACATGGCTTCTTTCTTGCCGAAATGGTGTCTCCATGTCCTAGTAGTGTTTATGGTTTTGTAGTTTGGTCACTAACTTTAAAGAGCGTCTGCCAGCACAGAATGACTGTCCAAACCAAGCACAGGCGCTCTGTGCACCCTTGGTGTGGTCGAATTGAATGCACCTTCCCACCTAGTAATTTTCTATCTATCTCTGCCCTTCTCTAGCTCTGTGAAGCCAGAACTGTCAATCAAAATAATTGGTTGGTGGCTAAGGTAGATGGAAAACAAGCAAGTGGGAAGGTGCACTTAACTGGCCACCCCAAGGGTGCACAGAGTGCTTGGGCTTGGTTTGAACAGTCATTCTGTGCTGACAGTCGCTTTAATTGAGCTGTGCTGAAATACCAGATACAATCCACAGATGCGTTTGTGAAAGGAATCAAGTATTTTTCTAATCCTATGACCAAATCTGTGAATGTACTGCAAGTGTCAAGAGCAGTAAGTTCAGCACTACAGAGGTATAATGGTGATTGTTGAAAGGAAATCTGCATCCACACTAGTATTCACAATCCATGGCACTCTTAACTAGTGAAATGCAAGAAAAATTTATTGCTGCATCTTAGACCTCATTCATTAAAGTGTGACGTGCAGCGATTTTACAGGCGTTCCGGTCCTCCCGGACCTTTGTCACCCACATCACTGGAACAGACACTCGCTTATGGGAGCCAGCTGTTGCTGGAATAGTATCTGACATTTGTTGCTAATTCGATGGATACAGTAATAAATTTTATATAATTCGACTTGTTTTGCATGCCACAGATACTTTATTTGTGAATAGATGTGTGTAAGGAATACGAACAGGTTTACGTTTTACACTGATGAAGTAAAAAATGGAAAAGTAAAACTTTGAAATATAATTTTTGATAGAAGTCTCATAGTATGGCTGTCCAAGATTGGCCAAAAATATGTAGATATAATATGTAATATAGAACATTAGGCATGGTGTGTGTATGAATCTAAAGTGTGTGAGTGGGTGTGTGTATATACAGTGCCTACAAGTAGTATTCAACCCCCTGCAGATTTAGCAGGTTTACACATTCGGAATTAACTTGGCATTGTGACATTTGGACTGTAGATCAGCCTGGAAGTGTGAAATGCAGCAAAAAAGAATGTTGTTTTTTTTTGTTTTTTTTTTAAATTGTGAAAGGTTTATTCAGAGGGTCATTTATTATTCAACCCCTCAATCCACCAGAATTCTGTTTGGTTCCCCTAAAGTATTAAGAAGTATTTCAGGCACAAAGAACAATTAGCGTCACATGTTTGGATTAATTATCTCTTTTTCCAGCCTTTTCTGACTAATTAAGACCCTCCCCAAACTTGTGAACAGCACTCATACTTGGTCAACATGGGAAAGACAAAGGAGCATTCCAAGGCCATCAGAGACAAGATCGTGGAGGGTCAAAAGGCCTGGCAAGGGGTACAAAACCCTTTCCAAGGAGTTGGGCCTACCTGTCCCCACTGTTGGGAGCATCATCCGGAAGTGGAAGGCTTATGGAACTACTGTTAGCCTTCCACGGCCTGGACAGCCTTTGAAAGTTTCCACCCGTGCCGAGGCCAGGCTTGTCCAAAGAGTCAAGGCTAACCCAAGGACAACAAGGAAGGAGCTCCGGGAAGATCTCATGGCAGTGGGGACATTGGTTTCAGTCAATACCATAAGTAACATACTCCACCGCAATGGTCTCCGTTCCAGACGAGCCCGTAAGGTACCTTTACTTTCAAAGCGTCATGTCAAGGCTCGTCTTCCGTTTGCTCATGATCACTTGGAGGACTCTGAGACAGACTGGTTCAAGGTTCTCTGGTCTGATGAGACCAAGATTGAGATCTTTGGTGCCAACCACACACGTGACGTTTGGAGACTGGATGGCACTGCATACGACCCCAAGAATACCATCCCTACAGTCAAGCATGGTGGTGGCAGCATCATGCTGTGGGGCTGTTTCTCAGCCAAGGGGCCTGGCCATCTGGTCCGCATCCATGGGAAGATGGATAGCACGGCCTACCTGGAGATTTTGGCCAAGAACCTCCGCTCCTCCATCAAGGATCTTAAGATGGGTCGTCATTTCATCTTCCAACAAGACAACGACCCAAAGCACACAGCCAAGAAAACCAAGGCCTGGTTCAAGAGGGAAAAAAAAGAAAGAATTTATTGGGTAGTTGATGTATGATCTTTGTTATATATATCGATGTTGGGTGTAGTTGCAAGTGTTTGTGTAGGGCGCTGTAAATGTTCTGGGTGTTGTCTGGGTGGGGGGGGGTGAGAGCGGTGTTGTGTTGTGTGTGTTGCGTTGTTTGTGGAGCGCTGTGTGTCTGTAGCGTTGTGTGTGTGTGTGTAGTGCTGTGTGTGTTGTGCGGTTTGTGTGTGTTTTGGGGGGAGGTATGTTTTGTGCAGTGTGTGTGTGTGTGTGTGTGTGTGTGTGTTGGACTAGTAGTCCTGGGGAGAGAGGAGGATAATAGGAGGAGTAGTCCTGGGGGAAAGGAGTATAATAGGAGGAGGAGTCCTGGGGAGAGTCCTGGGGAGAGAGGAGGATAATAGGAGTAGTCCTGGGGGGGGATGAGTATAATAGGGGGAGTCCTGGGGAGAGAGGAGGATAATAGGAGTAGTCCTGGGGAGAGAGGAGGATAATAGGAGGAGTAGTCCTGGGGGAGTATAATAGGAGGAGTAGTCCTGGGGAGAGAGGAGGATAATAGGAGTAGTCCTGGGGGAGTATAATCACTGTATCAAGGTGTTGCAGTGGCCTAGTCAGTCTCCTGACCTTAACCCAATTGAAAACTTGTGGAAGGAGCTCAAGATTCAAGTCCACATGAGACACCCAAAGAACCTAGATAACTTGGAGAAGATCTGCATGGAGGAGTGGGCCAAGATAACTCCAGAGACCTGTGCCGGCCTGATCAGGTCTTATAAAAGACGATTATTGGCTGTAATTGCAAACAAGGGTTATTCCACAAAATATTAAACCTAGGGGTTGAATAATAATTGACCCACACTTTTATGTTGAAAATTTATTAAAATTTAACTGAGCAACATAACTTGTTGGTTTGTAAGATTTATGCATCTGTTAATAAATCCTGCTCTTGCTTGAAGTTTGCAGGCTCTAACTTATTTGCATCTTATCAAACCTGCTAAATCTGCAGGGGGTTGAATACTACTTGTAGGCACTGTATGTATATGTGTGTATGTATATATATATGTATATACTAGAAGGTGGCCCGATTCTAAAGCTTCGGGTATTCTAGAATTTATTGTGTAGTTAATTTATAACTTTTGTTATATATATTAGATGTTGTGTGTAGTTGCCAAGTGTTTGTGTAGGGCGCTGTACATGTTCTGGGTGTTGTCTGGGTGTGGCGGGAGGTGAGAACGGTGTTGTATGTGTGTTGCGTTGTTTGTGGAGCGTTGTGTGTGTGTGTTGCGCGGTTTGTGTGTGTGTGTGGTGTTTTGGGGGGAGGTATGTTTTGTGCAATGTGTGTGTTGTGCGGTATGTGCGTATATTTATGTATGCCGCGGTGTTTGTGTGTTGGGTGTTGGGTGTGTGCGGCGTTGTCTGTGTGTGTGGGTGACTGTGTAGGGCGGTGTTTGTGGTTCCCAGTGTGTGTGTGTGGTGTGTTGTGCAGTGCGCGTGTGTGTGTGTGTGTTGGGGGGAGGTGTGCACCTCCCATCGTGCTCCATCCCCCATGCTGCGCACTCCCCATTGTGCTCCATCCCCTATGCTGCGCATTCCCCATCGTGCTTCATCTCCCATGCTGCGCACTCCCAAACGTGCTACATCTGCCATGCTGCGCACCCCCCATCGTGCTCCATCCGCCGTGCTGCGCACTCCCAAACGTGCTCCATCCGCCATGCTGCGCACTCCCAAACGTGCTCCATCTGCCATGCTGTGCACTCCCAAACGTGCTCCATCCGCCATGCTGCGCACTTCCAAACATGGTCCATCCGCCATGCTGCGCACTCCCAAACGTGCTCCATCCGCCATGCTGCGCACTCCCAAACGTGCTCCATCCGCCATGCTGCGCACTCCCAAACGTGCTCCATCCGCCATGCTGCGCACTCCCAAACGTGCTCCATCCGCCATGCTGCGCACTCCCAAACGTGCTCCATCCGCCATGCTGCGCACTCCCAAACGTGCTCTGTGACGACATGGACTCTCATGGGTTAACGTTTCTTAAAATCCAGCCAGACAGCATGATAGATTGTCTATAGATGGGGGAGAAGTCCCTCATTGTTTTTACAAGACTCTTGTTGACTCAATGTAATTGTGTTGGCCACTGAAAGCTAGACTATTGTTCTCCAGACATTTCCAGTAACCATTGTATTGTAGTTGTGTATTGATAATGTAATTACCTTAGTAGCCATTGTCTAGTCAGTGGCTCCCAGTTTACATGTACACCCTCAGCCTTTTGAAGCACATCATTTAAATGAACATTATCCATGCAGCTTGAAATTCCTCCAATGGGAGAAGCAATCTTGTCCAACCAATCGATGAGGACGCAGTGTATCCAAGGGGAAGGTTGTGGCTATAAAAAGGACTTCTTTAAGCCACCAGTGGTTGTTGATGGTTGATGGATTCAGTCTAAGCTCTTTGGAGCTGACTGGAGGATCAGGACATCTTATGGCTTCAATCTAGGGACTCCGGATCCGGTTGGAGACCATATCCACAGCCTAGGGATTTCGACTCCGGCTGCCAGGATTTTATCATCAAACCAGGACTACCTAAGGAGGACACTCAGGTTGGGACAGTTCAGTCACCTGTTACAGACTTTGCAAACCTCAGACAGCTTGGAACCTGTGAGGCATGGACATTCTAAACCCCTGGTGAGCCAGCGGAAGGGTGAGACTCTGTTGCCTGTTACATTTGTGTGTTTTGCTGGTTATGTATTATGTGCCGTTAATTGTTTGGGGATCCAATAAAGTCTAATTATTGTGGTTCCCTCACCCTGTGTTGTCTGAGTAGTGTTACGCCCACGGTTAGGGAGGCCGGCGTTCAGTTGGGATGAGCCCTGAGCCACGCTGTCTTTCTAAAGGCGGCGGGTTTTAGTGGACGAGAGCGCCCACTGAGCCCCGTGTCTCCACAATTGGTGGCAGCAGTGGGATACTACTCAGCCTGGTTTACCCAGGGGAGCTGCAGTGGACTGGTGTTTTCGGACACCGTCCAGGGCTCAACAACCAGGGAGGCACATAAGCATACCCAGCAGGCCATAGGGGAGGCATTCAGGTTTCGGACGCTGCCATGTCCAACCCCACCAGCTCAGCCATGGGACAAGGACCAGAGAGGAGATACGACCGCAGCAGTAAATGGATGCTACAGGATCTGTGCCAGATGCGAAAGATTGACTACAGGAACACTGACACTCGGTCAGACTTGATCCGGAAATTAGTCTGTTGGGATGCCCAGAATGATGCAGAGGATGATGAGGACACTGCCGTTGTGGTATCAGAGGAGGTAAACCCTGTATCTCATCCTAGATCCAGTGACAGTCTGGAAACAAACCAAACCCAAGCAGACCGAGTCAAGGAATTGTTTACTGCATTGGGGCCTGAAGCTTCAAGGGAAGAGAGGGCTGGTGTTCTGCAATTTGTGTTGGGATTTCCAATTCCCTCACCATCAGCACCTACCTCCAGGATAGACCACCACCAAGGAAGTCATCTTCGCTACAGGGATGTGCCAGTGTTTAATGATTCCAGCACTGAGATAGATGAACACTTGCAAAACTTTGAGATGCTAATGCGTATGCACCAGGTGCCCACAGATGAGTGGTCCAAATACCTGTGGACAAGCTTGCCGGTCCGGGCCCAGGAGGCTGTCCGATCACTTGGGCCTCAGGACTGCTTGGACTACGGAATTATTAAGGACACTTTGTTGGCCCTTTTTACCATAACACCCGAGAGACATCGCACTAAGTTCCGGACTATGTCTCGCCAGGGTGTCTCGTACGTCGAATTTGGCAGTCAACTCCGACGACACTGTAATCGCTGGCTCGATGGACGGGCTGCCCACTCCGCTGCTGCCCTCCGTGATGTGATAGTGCTTGAACAGCTGCTGGTGCAGATGGACCCGGAAATCCGAGAATGGGTAGCTGACAGGAAGCCCGACACCCCAGAGCAAGCAGCGCGATTGGCTGATGAATTTACAGCCAACCGACCCAGCTGGAGGCCCAATAGGTCCCTCAACCATGGATCCAAGCGACCCCCAGACTCACGTGCTGGACTAACTCGTTACCCCACAGAAGCCCCAACAAGACAAAGGTTTACCAACAGGGTGGGTGACTTGTCTAACCCACGGCGCTGTTATATGTGTGGGCGCCTTGGACACATGGCCAAAGAGTGTCTACAAAACCGGGACCCCATGCCTGGAGCCCGTCTACCAGTCAACATATGCCGAGATGAACCAACGAGACCTGAGGAATGCTACTCCCGAGAAACACCAATAGCTGAGGAAGTGGTTTATCCAGTCCACACCCTACGGCAGGCCGGACACCGTACACCAGCTAACCTCCATCCCCACATCCAGACGGTCAAGGTCGGTGATATACAGGCTCAGGGACTTCGAGACTCGGGATCTTCCATCACCCTGGTCAGCCCAGATATTGTTCCCACAGAACATCATTTACCTGGCCGCCAAGTGACCATCATCCTTGCTGGGGGCCAGCGCTCGAACATCCCTCTGGCACGAGTGCAGTTGGACTGGGGAACTGACCAAGGAGAGGTTGAAGTGGGGCTCATGGACGGCCTCCCCACCCCTGTAATTTTGGGAAATGACCTAGGACAAGGACTATCCAGCCAGTTTATCACCGCCATCACCCGCAGCCAAGCCAAACACCATCCTGGTGCAGGTCTTTCTTCCAGCCCATCAGAGGAGAACCCAACTCCTCAATCTTCAGCCTCCTCATCAGAGCCAACAAATGTGAGTACATCAGACCCAACTGGGGCCATTGATTGGGGGGAGATAGATCGTAAAGAGTTCAGGGAAGCTCAACTGTCAGACCCCACCTTAGAGCTTATCCGTAGTGCGGCAAGCCAACCTGGGGGAGGAAATCAGGGGGAGGTATATAGATGGGAAAAAGGCCTCTTATATCGGGAGAAGCCCGCATCCTGCCCAGAAAAACCCTGGACCCGTGTACATCAGCTTGTGGTACCCCAGCCATACCGACCCCAACTGTTGCGTTTAGCTCATGATGTTCCTGCGGCTGGGCACATGGGGACCAAAAAGACTCGGGCCCGCCTGCTGCGTAGTTTTTTCTGGCCAAGGGTCACTCAAGAAGTGCAAAAATACAGAGCCTCTTGCCCAGTGTGTCAGCGTATGGGGGGAGCCCCATGCCGTGCCCCACTTCAACCCATGCTCTTGATAGGAGAACCGTTCCAGAGAGTTGCCATTGATATAGTAGGCCCCTTAGCCATCCCCAGCCGCAGTGGAAAAAGATTCATCCTCACCCTGGTAGACTTTGCCACCCGTTACCCAGAAGCCGTTGCCTTAACCTCCATAGATGCAGAGCACGTGGCTCAAGCTCTACTGGACATCTTTAGCCGGGTAGGGTTTCCACAGGAAGTATTGACTGACCAGGGGACACAGTTCCAAAGTGAACTGATTCACACCCTGTGGGAAAAACATGGAGTCCGCCCCATGCGCACAACCCCCTACCATCCTGAAACAAATGGATTGTGTGAGCGCTTCAACAAAACGCTCAAACAGCTCATTAGCCGATATGTGGAGTCCGAGGGGGGGGACTGGGAGAAAAACTTGCAGCAGCTCCTTTTTGCTTACCGGGAGGTGCCGCAGGACTCCACTGGGTTCTCTCCCTTTGAATTGCTGTACGGCCGAAAAGTACGAGGGCCCCTAGAGCTGGTACGAGAGAGTTGGGAGGGCACCTTCCCCACAGAAGAGGTTCCCATACTGGACTATGTTCAAAAGTTTAGGGAAAGGATGAGGCACCTCATGGCGTTAGCCCATGGGAATTTAGAAGTGGCTCAGGAAAGGCAAAAACGATGTTATGACCGCACTGCCCGGCCCCGAGAATTTGCCTGTGGACAGAAGGTCCTAGTACTAGTACCGGTGCGGAAAAACAAGCTGCAAGCCATGTGGGCGGGTCCATTCACCATTACCAAGAAATGTGGCAATACTGACTACACCGTGGCCCTGGATCGAGCAGGTGTTAGTGAGCGTACCTACCACATCAATAGGCTAAAAGCTTATGAGGAACGAGAAGTCACCAATTTAGCAGTTTGCTGTCCAGAGTTAGATGATCCAGAGTTGGACCAGATCCCAGACCTATTAGTGGACTCCAAAAGGGAAATGGGGGAAAAAGATGTATCACTAGGGGAGCAGCTTTGTCCATCACAGAAGCGACAGATATCAGACATACTCGGAACATATGAAACCCTGTTCACAAGTCAGCCTGGTAGAACCCCCCTGGTCCAGCATCATGTCAATACAGGGGCAGCCACCCCACTAAGACAACCCGCCTACCGGGTGACCCCTCCTGTGTTGGCAATGATGAAGGCCGAGGTGGATGACATGTTAAATATGGGAGTCATAGTCCCCTCCCATAGCCCATGGGCTGCCAGTGTGGTATTGGTGCCAAAAAAGGACAAGAGTACTCGTTTCTGTGTGGACTATAGACGGCTCAATGAGGTCACGATTACAGATGCTTACCCCATGCCCCGGGTGGATGAACTACTAGATAGGTTAGGGGGGTCTCGGTTTATATCTACCCTCGATTTGAGCAAGGGATACTGGCAGATCCCACTCACAAAAAAACGCTCAAGAGAAATCGGCCTTCATAACCCCTTTTGGCCTCTTTGAGTTTACCAGCATGCCTTTTGGGATGAAAAACGCCCCAGCCACCTTCCAGAGGATGGTAGACCATTTACTAGAGGGATGTCAGGGGTATGCCCAGGCCTATTTGGATGACATCGCTATCTTCAGCGACACTTGGGAAGAGCATCTTCAGCATGTGTCCCAGGTGCTGCAGAGGGTAGCCAAAGCCCAGCTCACCATCCGACCTGACAAATGCCAAATGGGGATGGCCGAAGTGCTATACCTGGGACATCGGGTGGGAAGTGGGTGCATTCGTCCCGAACCTGCAAAAGTAGAAGCCATTATCCAGTGGCCACGCCCGGTCAATCAAAAACAGGTCCGTGCATTTCTAGGAACCGCAAACTACTATCGAAAGTTTATCCCCAATTACAGTACCATAGCAAAACCGCTCACTGACCTCACAACCAAAAGATATGCCCGTAACCTTATCTGGACCCCAGAATGTGAAACTGCGTTCCTCCAATTGAAAGACCGGCTAGCCCAAAGCCCAGTCTTGACTGCTCCTGACTTCCGTCGCAGATTCATTGTCCAAACAGACGCATCGGACACAGGACTAGGAGCTGTACTTAGCCAAGTGGGGGACAACGGTGAGGAACATCCGATAGCTTACCTCTCCCGGAAACTGTTGGACCGAGAGAGGGCTTATGCCACCATAGAAAAAGAATGCCTGGCCATAGTCTGGGCCCTAAAAAAATTGCAGCCCTACCTCTATGGCAATGAGTTCACAGTCTCACTGACCACAATCCATTGAGTTGGCTAAATCGCACTGCCGGGGACAACGGACGCTTGCTCAGGTGGAGTCTGGCATTACAATCTTACAATTTTTCCATCTCCCATAAACAGGGCAAGAACCATGGAAATGCGGATGGGCTTTCCCGACAAGAGGAGAAGGATGATCGGAAGCCTATCATGTCTGGCTAATATTAAGAAGGGGAAGGAATGTGACGACATGGACTCTCATGGGTTAACGTTTCTTAAAATCCAGCCAGACAGCATGATAGATTGTCTATAGATGGGGGAGAAGTCCCTCATTGTTTTTACAAGACTCTTGTTGACTCAATGTAATTGTGTTGGCCACTGAAAGCTAGACTATTGTTCTCCAGACATTTCCAGTAACCATTGTATTGTAGTTGTGTATTGATAATGTAATTACCTTAGTAGCCATTGTCTAGTCAGTGGCTCCCAGTTTACATGTACACCCTCAGCCTTTTGAAGCACATCATTTAAATGAACATTATCCATGCAGCTTGAAATTCCTCCAATGGGAGAAGCAATCTTGTCCAACCAATCGATGAGGACGCAGTGTATCCAAGGGGAAGGTTGTGGCTATAAAAAGGACTTCTTTAAGCCACCAGTGGTTGTTGATGGTTGATGGATTCAGTCTAAGCTCTTTGGAGCTGACTGGAGGATCAGGACATCTTATGGCTTCAATCTAGGGACTCCGGATCCGGTTGGAGACCATATCCACAGCCTAGGGATTTCGACTCCGGCTGCCAGGATTTTATCATCAAACCAGGACTACCTAAGGAGGACACTCAGGTTGGGACAGTTCAGTCACCTGTTACAGACTTTGCAAACCTCAGACAGCTTGGAACCTGTGAGGCATGGACATTCTAAACCCCTGGTGAGCCAGCGGAAGGGTGAGACTCTGTTGCCTGTTACATTTGTGTGTTTTGCTGGTTATGTATTATGTGCCGTTAATTGTTTGGGGATCCAATAAAGTCTAATTATTGTGGTTCCCTCACCCTGTGTTGTCTGAGTAGTGTTACGCCCACGGTTAGGGAGGCCGGCGTTCAGTTGGGATGAGCCCTGAGCCACGCTGTCTTTCTAAAGGCGGCGGGTTTTAGTGGACGAGAGCGCCCACTGAGCCCCGTGTCTCCACATGCTCCATCCGCCATGCTGCGCACTCCCAAACGTGGTCCATCCGCTATGCTGCGCACTCCCAAACGTGCTCCATCCGCCATGCTGCGCACTTCCAAACGTGCTCCATCCGCCATGCTGCGCACTCCCAAACGTGCTCCATCCGCCATGCTGCGCACTCCCAAACGTCGTCCATCCGCTATGCTGCGCACTCCCAAACGTGCTCCATCCGCCACGCTGCGCACTCCCAAACGTGCTCCATCCGCCATGCTGCACACTCCCAAACGTGGTCCATCCGCCATGCTGCGCACTCCCAAACGTGCTCCATCCGCCATGCTGCGCACTCCCAAACGTGCTCCATCCGCCATGCTGCGCACTCCCAAACGTGCTCCATCCGCCATGCTGCGCACTGCCAAACGTGCTATATCCGCCATGCTGCGCACTCCCAAACGTGCTCCATCCGCCATGCTGCGCACTCCCAAACGTGGTTCATCCGCCATGCTGCGCACTCCCAAATGTGCTTCATCCCCCATGCTGCGCACTCCCAAACGTGGTCCATCCGCCATGCTGCGCACTCCCAAATGTGCTCCATGCCCCATGCTGCGCACTCCCCATTGTGCGCACTCCCCCATGCTGCGCACCCCCCATCGTGCTCCATCCCCCATGCTGCGCACCCCCCATCGTGCTCCATCCCCCATGCTGCGCACCCCCCATCGTGCTCCATCCCCCATGCTGCGCACCCCCCATCGTGCTCCATCCCCCATGCTGCACCAGCATCAGCCTCTCTGCCCGCAGCATCAGCCTCTCTCCTCCCAGCATCAGCCTCTCTCCTCCCAGCATCAGCCTTTTCTGTCCCCAGCATCAGCCTCTCTCCTTCCAGCCTACCCCAGCCTCAGCCTCCCCCAGCCTCTCTTCTCTCAGCCTCCCCCCTCCCAGCCTTCCCCAGGATCAGCCTAGCCTACCCCAGCCTCAGCCTCCCCCAGCATCAGCCTCTCTTCTCTCAGCCTCCCCCCTCCCCCTCCCAGCCTTCCCCAGGATCAGCCTCTCTCCTCCCAGCATCAGCCTTTTCTGTCCCCAGCATCAGCCTCTCTCCTTCCAGCCTACCCCAGCCTCAGCCTCCCCCAGCCTCTCTTCTCTCAGCCTCCCCCCTCCCAGCCTCCCCCTCCCAGCCTTCCCCAGGATCAGCCTAGCCTACCCCAGCCTCAGCCTCCCCCAGCATCAGCCTCTCTTCTCTCAGCCTCCCCCTCCCCCTCCCAGCCTTCCCCAGGATCAGCCTCTCTCCTCCCAGCCTCCCCCCTCCCCCTCCCAGCCTTCCCCAGGATCAGCCTCTCTCCTCCCAGCCTCCTCCAGCACGCCGTGCTCCTCTGCCGACACTCACAGATCCGATCGCATACACTTACACACACACACACACACACACACACCCGATCGCATACACTCACACACACCCGATCGCATACACGCCCGATCGCATACACTCACACACCCGATCGCATACACGCCCGATCGCATACACTCACACACACCCGATCGCATACACGCACGCACACACACATTGACGATATTGCACATACGCGCTCACACTCACAACATCCGGAGATACCACATGCTTCTGGCCATGTGATCCTCCGGCAGGTCCTGGAAGTTCACAGCACAGTATCGCGGCCGAGAAGCAAGCGATTTCCCAGGATGTTGTGAGTGTGTGGATGCGATGTGATGTGTGTGTGATGTGTGTGTGAGAGTGAGTGTGATCTGATGTGTGTGTGTGTGTGCTGTTATGTGTGTGTGTGTGTGTATGTTCCGCCGCTGCAGGACCTTGATGCGCTGGTAACTATGCTACCATGGTTACCAGCGTATCCCGTCCCCCGCTCGCACGGGAGCCCACACCAGCATACGCCGGCCAGCCCCAGCAATGCGAGGGTATGTGTCGGCTGGGTTTGCGGCGTACGCTGATGTGGGCTCCCGGGGGTACAGTACTCACCTGGTAATCGTGGCTCCGTGACCGTGTCGGTTCGGGGAATGCGTGGGGGGGGCGGGGCCAGAGCTAGCGTGCTTTGCGTGAGGGGGGCAGGGCGTGGCCGAGTTGCCAATGCCTGCAGGGTGCCGGGGCGAGAGGCCAATCTGTGGGGGGGGCGGAGCCTGGGCGAGCGGCCGGCCAATCCGTGTGGGGGCGCAGCCTGGGCGAGCGGCCAATCCGTGCGGGGGGGCGGGGCCATGGCGAGCCCAGCGGCCAATCAGCTTTGTGTCACCGTAAGGACACAATTTTGGAGCAAGACAGACAGACAGACAGACAGAATAAGGCAAGTATATATATAGATATGTATGTGTGTGTGTATATATATATAAATATATATATATATATATATATATCTGTGTGTGTATATATAGATCTATGTGTGAGACTACTTGTATCAAATTTGGATGTCAAGTCATCCTTTATTCTAAACAGTGTTCTGTCCATACATTTTTGGTTTTTTTTAAATTTGTCTTAGAAGACCTGTCATTTGTGTATGGGAGGTGCTAGCCTCTGTAGGCCCCACCTTGAAGATGTCAATCGTCACCACAAGACAGTGTTGTATTTAGCGTTGATGTGAATAAAGTGTTAATGCTTATTCATGTATGTAGCCATCTAGTGGCCAGTTTTAGGTATTGTTCCATGGCGAGGTATCGGTGGTTGCCTAGCGGCAGGGGCAGTGAGTCAGTGGAAGGAGTTAGATATATTATATAGATGCAGAGGCAAAATATACGACAGTTAGAAAAAGGATTGAGTTAGAGTGAAGTTGAGCAAACTGAGTGCAAGCCAGTTGAATACAAAAGGCCTAGAGAGCGGGTGTTGTGACAAGGTCCCAAAACAGAATTAGAAACTGCAACGTAGGAAGGGTTAGAACAGTACTTACCCCACCGTAGTGAGTACCAGACTCTAACCCATGTAGATCAGGTCATAACTGTATAAAGCGGTGGTAGTCCTATAGTGGAGGACTGGCAAAGACTTGGGCGATCAGGTCTACACGGAGAAGTCAAATGGACGAGCTTTATCCAATGACAGTGGAGGTCGGTAGACCATTGGCAGAAGCGGGACCCTATGGTTTGGATGCGACTATGGCCGTGTGCGACTGTGAGTTTACTAGGTGGAATGGTGGTGTCAGAACATGAAGGAGAGGACACTGTAACAGCAGTAGTAGAGCCAGGAATTATGGAGCAGTCTGCAGTACAAGTGTTCTTAGAAGTAAAGTGTGCCATTCATAAAAAAGCAACAAAAAGAGAAATATTATTTGTTCAAAAAATTCAGCAATTACTTACAGCAACAAGAGGGCAGCCTCTGTAACCTGCCCATGCCAAAGAATCTAATGCACTCACAGGATGCAGCAAAGCACCCCAATAAAGATGGAGGCATCACAGGTGCAAAACACTGATGAAGCAACCACCCACAAACTACCAAAGCATGGAGGTGCGATTGCTTGGTGATAAAATTGCACACAAAATAGACTTGTATGGGGCGCCATTCACACATGTGAATGCACAGTGTCTAGCTAGCCGGCTAGTAGGTAGTTACACCCATTCTATTAGACTAGGCGGGCTGCCCAGCACTATATAAGTACGCAACACAGGAATGGAGACTCCAGCTTACAAGGCCTGCATTAAAGGGCACCTGGCTGCATCCTGTATAAAAATATAATGCGCAGAAAAATGTATATAAAATATATATGAGGTAGTTGATATTTTGGCTAAAATACAGAAACCCACAGCTCAATGTCAAGAGTCTTCATGTTTGTGGGTCCCAACATTGACATACAGTGCGTGTGTGTGTGTGTTTATATATATATATATTTTTTGTGTGTGTGTACATATACCGTATTTTTCGGACCATAAGACGCACCCTGATTTTAGAGGAGGAAAATGGGAGAATAAAATTTTAAGCAAAAAATGTGGTCATGACACACTTATGGGGCGAGGATCTGCTGCTGACACTTATGGGGTAATGTCCTGCTCATATACTTCCCATCCTGCTCATATACTCCCCATCCTGCTCATATACTCCCCATCCTGCTCATATACTCCCCATCCTGCTCATATACTCCCCATCCTGCTCATATACTCCCCATCCTGCTCATATACTCCCCATCCTGCTCATATACTCCCCATCCTGCTCACATACTCCCCATGCTGCTCACATACTCCCCATGCTGCTCATATACTCCCCATTGCTGCTCATATACTCCCCATTGCTGCTCATATACTCCCCATTGCTGCTCATATACTCCCCATTGCTGCTCATATACTCCCCATTGCTGCTCATATCTCCCCATTGCTGCTCATATACTCCCCATTGCTGCTCATATACTCCCCATTGCTGCTCATATACTCCCCATTGCTGCTCATATACTCCCCATTGCTGCTCATATACTCCCCATTGCTGCTCATATACTCCCCATTGCTGATCATATACTCCCCATTGCTGATCATATACTCCCCATTGCTGATCATATACTCCCCATTGCTGATCATATACTCCCCATTGCTGATCATATACTCCCCATTGCTGATCATATACTCCCCATTGCTGCTCATATACTCCCCATCCTGCTCATATACTCCCCATTGCTGCTCATATACTCCCCATTGCTGCTCATATACTCCCCATTGCTGCTCATATACTCCCCAGGCTGCTCATATACTCCCCAGGCTGCTCATATACTCCCCAGCCTGCTCATATACTCCCCAGGCGGTTTATATACCCCCCCAGGCTGCTCATATACTCCCCAGGCTGTTCATATACTCCCCAGGCTGCTCATATACTCCCCAGGCTGCTCATATACTCCCCAGGCTGCTCATATACTCCCCAGGCTGCTCATATACACCCCATGCTGCTCATAACGAACCACTATCCTGCTCATATACCCCCATCATCCTGGTGTATGGCCGCATCCTGTGGCACATAAAAAAAAATAAACGTTCATACTCACGTTACCTCACCTCACTCCCTGCAGCACCGCTCCTCTTACCGGCTATGTCAGCAGCAGCGCCGCTGAGTGGAGCCGTCCCCTTTCCCTTGCAGCATCACGATCTCCTCCTGTCTGTCCCGTGTGGACACGAGCGCACAGCGATGACGTCATCGAGGAGACAGGAGGAGATCGCGGTGCTGCAGGGGAACGGTGAGTAATGTGTACTGATTCCCTGCACCCCGCGCTGATGATGATGTGCGGGGAGCAGTGAATACAGCCGCCTATGATCACTCCAGGCTGCAGTTGCCAGGGGTGATCATGCGGGCCGGCTGTTTATCCCCCGCCCTTCATCCCGCCCACCTGTCAGTGCCTGCTTCAGCGCTGAGAGATGATGGGCGGGATGATGGGCGTGCATATTAAATGAGTGGGTCCACGTGGTCACGGCAGGCTGCTACAGCCTGCTCGTACCCCCGATGACCCGCTCCACCGCAGCACCCTCATTCCCCGCAGCCCTGTATTCAGACCATAAGAAGCAACATTTGGGGGGAAAAAAGTGCGTCTTATGGTCCGAAAAATACGGTATATATAAAAAAATGTGTGTGTATAATATACATATATTTTATAATTTGTGCGGCTTTTCTGCATCCTGTCAGTGCATTAGATCCTTTGGCCTGGGCAGGTTGAACTTGCTGCCCTCTTGTTGCTTTAAGTAAGGTGTGCTATTCCTACAATGTTCAAGTGTTGTGCCCAGAGTAATGAGGTGATAAAGTGCTGTAGGTAACCATTTGTAAATGACTGTTGAATAAGAAAAATGCATCCGTGTCCATTAATCCCTGGCAGGAGACTCCTGCATTGAAAAGTGCCAGGGCAGAGGTATGGCTTACACACCCAAACCGGTACCCCGCCAATTATCCCCTTCCCCTTGCTCTCTGGAGAGAGCCAGGGTATGGTCCAAAGTGAGGTAAGGGCCGATCCACAGCAGGACTACAGAGTCTTGACGGCGGCCCCTGCTGCCCCTCTTTACTTGCTCAGTAAATTGGATTAAATATCTTGTAAAAATCCCTGAGCTCCCCTGATTCTGACGCTCTTTTCCGTTTTGTGCCGCGTCACTGCATTGCCGAAATATTCTCATTTGCTGATGTGGAGCGCAGCTTGTGAAATCTCTGCTTGCAGATCAATTGGGAGTTTATTCAGTCTTCTCATGCATGCCTTTGAGGAAGGTGTCATCTCCGAAACGCATAAGGCGGGGGCCTTATTAGGGCCACATCATGGGACATATTTGATCTTATCATGTATGTGTTTTCTCAATAAGGAAGGCAGAATGTTTTATGGAAAATTCTGGTGCTGGACTTTTCCTTTTTTCTTCTTCCAGACACTACTAAGCATGAGTGAGTGTGTCTGGGCGGGAGGGGTGAAGGTGTACACCACCCAAAGAAGACTCTAAAGAGACACGCATTTCGGCTGCAGAAATTTCACATACTGCGCTCCAAAAGCAACAACTGTGAATATCTCCGACGCAGTATAAAAAGGTAGAGAGCAGTATTTTTGTAAGATATTTAGCTCAATTTTTTGGAGCACGAGACATGTCCTCTTTAATTCATTCGTTGCAGACTTAGCAGAAATGTAGATGAGGGAACTAGTAAGTCCTACAGCATATCAGTGCATGTCATTCCTGATCCTTTATTATGAATTTAATATTATGGAGCTTATAGCAGGTGTGGCCTTTTGGCAGGAAAGCCATGCTCACTCCTTTTTTTTTTGCTTTTTCTATGTCTCATGAGAGTTGAATATTTTTAAAGGTTTTTTTTTTTCTTATTTAATCCCCAGAAATGGGAAATCCTTTCGCTTGTAACACTATATCACATTCTTCGGCTAGCTTTCCCCACTTTACATCCCAGGCACATTGACAGCTGAAATCCCATGAGGGACTTCATAGGATAAACTTTGCAAAAGCTGAAAGAACAATACATTGATGCCAGGGATTACGATACACAGGAATTTTTATAAGACAGGTTAAAAGGTCTTTTGTGATAATGAGCCATTTTGTTCACTTATTAACATTAACACTGGATAGAAGTATAGAATGTATATTGTATGACGTTTTACTCCTATAACTTTTACCAAATATTCTAGATTGCATACCTTTTACACAGCTTCTTTATTAAAAAGATGTATTTCTCTGAAATGGAAAAACATTAAATATCATATAATATTAAATATCATCTAGGTCCAGTAGCCGCAACGAATATGTAAGTTGTAAAACTACTTGGAAAAGGACAGTGATGCCACATAAAGGAGATATCTACTTTCATGATCTGTTGATTTTATTGCATCTAAAATAAAAAAAAAAATATATAGCAACTTTTCAAATAGTGTTAAAAGGGTTTCCCCATTATCTATAGTAGAGGTCCCCAACCTGTGGCTCAGGAGACACATGTGGTTCTCGGACCCGTGATGTGTGGCTGTCTTCCAACTTGGTTCAAAGCACCAGAGCTAGCAAACGGCTATGAGGAGCAGGTCTCCAGATGGTGGCTTTTGGGAGAAGAGCAAATCTAAATGCGGGTAAAGTAGGAACCCCTGGGTCTTGGTATACTGCCTCGGGGTGATTTCTGTGGAAAGTTTTGGCTGTCATTATACTATTAATGGGTGCTCTGGAGTCAATACTGTGAGGGGGTAAAAGCTGGATGTTGCTCAGGACCCTCTCTCGGAGCTGAATGTGACTCACGACCCTCTCTCGGAGCTGAATGTGGCTCACGACCCTCTCTCGGAGCTGAATGTGGCTCACGACCCTCTCTCGGAGCTGAATGTGGCTCACGACCCTCTCTCGGAGCTGATTGTGGCTCACGACCCTCTCTCAGAGCAGAATATGGCTCACGACCCTCTCTCGGAGATAGATGAATGTGGCTCACGACCCTCTCTTGGATCCTAATGTGGCTCACAACCCTCTCTCGGAGCTGAATGTGGCTCACGACTCCCTCTCGGAGCTGAATGTGGCTCACGACCCTCTCTCGGAGCTGAATGTGGCTCACGACCCTCTCTCGGATCTGATTGTGGCTCACGACCCTCTCAGAGCAGAGTATAGCTCACGACCCTCTCTCGGAGATAGATGAATGTGGCTCACGACCCTCTCTCGGATCCTAATATGGCTCACAACCCTCTCTCGGAGCTGAATGTGGCTCACGACCCCCTCTCGGAGCTGAATGTGGCTCACGACCCTCTCTCGGAGCTGAATGTGGCTC
This sequence comes from Anomaloglossus baeobatrachus, assembly GCF_048569485.1. Lineage (NCBI taxonomy): Eukaryota > Metazoa > Chordata > Amphibia > Anura > Aromobatidae > Anomaloglossus > Anomaloglossus baeobatrachus. The sequence continues at coordinate 53,756,660 of NC_134364.1, read as the reverse complement.
ACGAATCTCTCTCAGAGCTGAATGTGTCTCACGACCCTCTCAGAGCTGAATTTGGCGCACAACCCTCTCTCGAAGCTGTATGTGGCTCTCAAGGTAAAAAGGTTGGTGACCTCTGATCTACAGGATAGGTGATAACCTGCTAATTTCTGGAGGTGGGTCATACTGCTGCAACCCCTCACTTTTCTGAGATCATGGTTCTGAAATGCCCTATTAGAGGAATTAGGAGATATGGATGCACGCCACCACTCCATTCATTGTCTATAGCACTGCTGGACAAAGTCCAAAGTGATCTGCAAGTTATCACCAATCTTGTGGATCAATGCAAAGATAATATGTGAATGGCCCTTTAAGGCAGGGGCTACATAGGAGCTTTGGCTGTGACACCTGTTGCACAAAGTTTGCTAGGTGTCACTGCTACATCGCAGCGCAGATCAAGGGAATGAGATCACCTTTGCATCCGACTTTCTTGTCACTGTACCCTCAGGGTCAGAATGTGACCCCAGTGACTAGTATTGTGCTGTAATATAACATCGATTCCATGCGACAGGTGTCACAGCTAATGTCACTATGTGGCCCTAGCCTAAGGGACATTTTACATTGCAGATGCACTGGACAAATAGATGAAAATGTATGCATTGTAATTTGTTTGAAAGTGCTGTAATACAAAGCAGTAAAAATAATACCCGGCATCTTACAGTACTTATGACTCGCTCCAGGGCTATGGAGTACTCGGTCCCGGGCCGTATATGTACGGGGATGCTGAATCACGGGTGTGTAATGGCCAATGCCCGATTCCGTGACCCTGGGGGCGGTTGAAAAGGGGGTTATATACAGGGGAGATTAGAGAGTTTGTCGTGACGCCACTTGCGGGTTGCGGCTAGGTAGATGGAGCTACCACTGCACAGTCTATTATAGCCTCTGGGGCTGGTGGTGATGGCAGCTTGGATGTTGGGCCCTCCGCAAGTAGGGCCGAGCCCCAGAGGGTGAATGATGGAGTTCGGTGGGGAAAGAAGGGAGATCACACGATGGGAATGCAGTGCAACTGGTGTTTACTCACAGCGGTGGTAATGCTGGTTTCGACCCCAGGTCCCTTCAGTCCCAGTGACGGTGTGGTAACCTGGTGGCTTCTTTCCTCTGCACCTCTCACTGGTTGGTGGAACCTCATGGCTTGGAGCGTCTGGGGGTCCCCTTCTGTTTGTCACTCAGTCTCTGGTCTGTACGGTGGGCAATGTGAACCCAGTAGGGTCGGTGTTCTGTTCCTGCCCCTGGCTCTCTCGTTACTACTGATGCCCCTGGACTCTTGGGTCAGTGAGGTCCTGGATGGTCCCCTCAGTGTGCAGGTATTTGTCAGGTAGCCTGAAGCGATCGCCTGTCCTAGAGCCCTGTGCCCCGTCCGTGCTATGGTTCCAGGGGTACCTCGTCGTACCCTCCCTGGCAACCACTCTTTCACCAGCTAGGTCACTGATACATTACCCCGTCTGAAGACACGTCCGTCTCTTAGAACTGTCACTACAGACTGTCCTGCTGTCTCACTCCTCCCCCCCGGTTGTCATCTAGTGGACTGGATCGGGTCCACCCCTGGCTGGCCATCCATTGAGTCCCAAACTAGTCAGTCACCAATGATTGGGAGAGGGAAACTGTGGATCTTTGTGTTTTGATATTACCGGCACTGGTCTTCCAAGTCCCTGGGGGTAGGCCCTGCATCTTTGACAGGATGCAGTACCTTGTAGTGCCCTGACTGGTTCAGGGGCACTACACTTATAATGTACACATGATTTAATTTGCACAAAGTCAAAGTAACGTTTCAGTCTGTACTTGTAGACCTTCTTCAGACAAACGTATTGGGTGCATACTCATCTGCAACGCACAATGTTTTGTCTGATGAAGGTCTGCAGTACAGACCAAAACATTAGTTTGACTTTCTGCATTGTCATACAAATTAAATCATGAATCTTTGAGAGTGCCGCTACCTTTAGGATGGGAACCCTTCTCGTGAACCCATCCAATAGGAGTGTTGGCATCCTCCATACTTTTTAATACAGAATAGAGTCTTGCTAATGAAAACATTATGATATTTAGAAATTGGACCCATTTTAATCTTTTTACCTTTTTAAGTATAATACTGGTTGTAAAAGCGAAACATACAGTAATCCTGTCCCAACTATAGGTACAAACGTCTATCCTTCCACTCCGTGTTTTTCATCCTTCTAATTCCATTCAGTCTCTTTCTCTGTCACGATACATCACAAAATTCTATTGTTGTCTTTCTTTTAGTATCAAAATGGATGAAGAGGGAATGCACGAGTATGAAAAGGGTCATATTAAGAAACTGCAGGAGCAGCGCATGGCCATGCAAAAGAAGACCTTCACTAACTGGATGAACAACATCTACAGAGAGAATGTAAGTGCAATTTACTATACAATATCTCCTATAACACCTCATAAAGTATAGACGACCCCTCATATACATGCAGGTGAAGGCACTTGTCCATCATTTGGAGGATTTTACTATAATGCAGGTAACCTCGTTAAAAGTGGCCACAGAACCTAAGCAGTATCCTGGACTGAGGGAATGCAAGATATTCCAATGTATTCCATTACTACACTGCTGTCATAAAGTATCAATAATCCAAAATATCATTTTAGCTTGGACCGTGGATCATTTCCCTACCAGTTAGAGTCCTTGGGTATGTACTTATGTTTATGCAGGTTTGCCTCCCTATTCCCTGTATACTCTAGAGATGCTGTTAGCGCCAGTATGTAGAGGGAAGGGCTTTACCCATGTGTTTTCCCGGACTATGTCTGTGGGGGATTTAATGTTAATGTCATGTCGGAAGTGAATGTGAGACATATAGAATAGATGTTGGACACCTATGCACTTTGCCTCCCCTGGATTTTGGCATTAACATTATGTAGCCCAGTTTTGATCTCGGTCCCCACTTAGTGAGGTTCTCTCCTTATGTCCTTAATTTGTTACAGGGATAGGAAGTAGACTTCGGTGAACTCCTTTTTAAATATGTGATTGTCTAATAAAATATTTTGGATTCTTGATACTCCACTGTGTGTTTTTTACACATATATTGAACGGTTTAGCAGGAGTTGATCCTGTGATTGGGAATCTATATATTACGGGGATATTATTGTTTTGGTAGCAATTGTGCACATCACTTTGTATATAATGTTCCCCTACCCATCACAGCAATTCTGTGCTAAAATTCAACCATTAGGCTATGTGCGCACTTACCGGATTTTGCCGCGGATTTTCCGCGGATTTGCTGCATGTTTCGCTGCAGAAAATGTTCATAACATCTCTGCAGTAAATCACCAGCAAATCCTATGGAGAAAAAAAATCCTGTGCGCACTATGCGGAATTTGACAGCTGCATGTTTTGCTGCGGGAATCCCGCAGCAAAAACAAGTGCATGTCACTTCTTTTCCGCACATCGCTGCGGGATTTCACTCCATTGACTCCAATGTTAATCATGAAATCCCGCAGGGAATAACGCAGGCAGCAAATTCTGTGCGGTTCACTGTGTTTTCCTGCGTTATTCCTTGCGGTATTTCGCGGTTTACCTCCGGTAATGTACATCGCCTGTCTGCGGTTTTGCAGGGAAGTGATGTCATTACAGGAAGAGGAAGCAAAGCAGAGAGTAAACACACACACAGCTAACAGACACACACACACACACATCACAGACATAGACACAGAACACATCACAGACACAGAACACATCACAGACATAGAACACATCACAGACACATAGGACACACATAGAAAGAAAACGGAAATATAGAAAACAAAGAACGTGGGCTCCGCTGTATATTTACCGTCCAGCCGAGGTAAGCACACAGCGGCGGCCCGGTATTCTCAGGCTGGGGAGGGAGAGGGGCAGGGTTAATGTCCCCCGCCTCACTCCCCCTTCCACAGCCGAGAATATCAGCCGCAGCTGCCCCGGCACTGTCGCATTCATTATGCGGCAGCACCGGCGTGTCCTCGGCTCTTCTTGCCACCGTGTAGCAGTGGCAGCAAGGTAATACAAGGGGTTAATGGTGGTGGGGGACCACCGCCATTAACTCCAGGCTTGATCATGGCAGCGTCTATGTGACAGCTGACATGATCAACCCGTAAGTAAAGTGAATAAAACACAGACACCGAAAAATCCTTTATTTTAAATAAAACAAACAAGCCTCGTTCACCCTTTTATTATCCCCTCCCGCACCAAAGCTCCGGCGTAATCCACCGCTCCGGCGTAATCCACAGGTCCTGCGCTGCTTCCATCCAGCCGCGACTGTGACAGACACAGCGCTGAATGAAAGCAGCAGACAGCAGAGGTAATTACCGGTCATTTCCCACGGCCGGAAATGTGAACTCACTGCCGACCGTGGGAAATGCAGCGATCTGTCATCTATCTATCCCTCTATCTATCCCTCTGTCTGTCTATCTATCCCTCTATCTATTCTTCTGTCTATCTACTATCTCAGAATTAAATGACTTTTTTTTTTTCTTTTTTTTTCAATGTGCTTTATTGCATTGAATGCAATAAAGCACATCCCAACCCGCACGCGGCAAAACCGCGGCAATACCGCGAATAATACCGCGGTAAAACCGCAGCAAACCGCGGCAAACCGCATGCGGTTTTCGGGTGCGGTTTCCCGCGTTTTTTTACCGCGGGTGCGGTAATCTTTGAGAGCATGCGGAATTTTCTCAAGAAAATTCCATTTCCCAGTGCGCACAAGGCCTTAGATGCGACTTGTCATACAGATTTCCTCACGACTTTTCCCGGGTTTACTGCAGAAATTTTCCAAAGTAACAGTGCTGTGTGTAGACGTACCCTTCGGGCACATGTACACATTGAGTATTTGGTGAGTTTTTTTATCTCAGAATTTGTAAGCCAAAACCAGAGGAAAAGTATAAGAAACACGGGCACCACTTCTGCATTTCTTATCCTCTCCTGGTAAAAAAAAACTTACCAAATACTCAACGTGTGCACATAGCCCAAGTCTTTAAAACTGTATAAAGCCACGAGCATACGTTAAGCATTTGGTGAGGGTTTTTTTACCTCAGGGTTTGTAAGCCAAATCCAGGAGAGGGTAAAAAATGCAGAAGTGGTGGCAGCGTTTCTATTAGGGTATGTGCGCACGTTGCTTTTTACCTGCTTTTTACCTGCTTTTTTGCTGCTTTTTCTTCTGCGCTGTTTAATGCCAAAATGGATGTGTTCTTCTATTCAAGCAAAGTCTATGGGAATTTGGGTTTCTTGTTCACACTATGTTGTTCAAAATGCTGCCTTTTTGAGGCAGAACTTTGGTCAAAAACTCAGCTTTTCAAAGAAGCAACATGTCAATTGTTTTTGCCATTTGGGTTTTGAACTGCAAAGCTGAGTTTTTGACCAAAGTTCTGCCACAAAAAGGCAGCATTTTGAACAACATAGTGTGAACAAGAAACCCAAATTCCCATAGACTTTGCTTGAATAGAAGAACACATCCATTTTGGCATTAAACAGCGCAGAAGAAAAAGCAGCAAAAAAGCAGGTAAAAAGCAGGTAAAAAGCAACGTGCGCACATACCCTTAAACAGCGCAGAAGAAAAAGCAGGTAAAAAGCAGGTAAAAAGCAGGTAAAAAGCAACGAGCGCACATACCCTTAAACTTACATATTCTGAGGTAAAAACTCACCAAATACTCAGTGTGTGCTCATGGCCTAAGTCTTTAAAACTGTATAAAGCCACGTGCACAGGTTGTGCATTTGGTGATTTTTTTTTTTTACCTCAGAATTTGTAAGCCAAAACTAGAGGAAAAGTATAATAGAAACACGGGCACCACTTCAGCATTTTTTACACTATTATGGTTTTGGCTTATAAACCCTGAGGTAAAAAAACCTCACCAAATACTCAGCATGTGCACATGGCCTAAGTCTTTAAAACTGTATAAAGCTGCAAGCACACGCTGCGTATTTGGTGAATTTTTTATCTCAGTATTTGTAGCCAAAACCAGGAGAGGGTAAAAAATACAGAAGTGGTACCCGTGTTTCTATTATACTTTTCCTCCATTTTGCCTTAAAATTTCTGAGGTAAAAAACTCACCAAATACTCAACGTGTGCTTGTGGCATTATACAGATTTAAAGACTTAGGCCACGAGCACATGCTGAGTATTTGGTGAGTTTTTACCTCAGAAATTTTAAGGCAAAATGGAGGAAAAGTATAATAGAAACACGGGTACCACTTCTGTATTTTTTACCCATTCCTGGTTTTAACTTACAAATTCTGAGGTAAAAAACCTCACCAAATACTTAGTGTGAGCACGAGGCCTTATAGAAAAGTCTGCAGTCACTGCCACTGTGTGCAGTGCACACACTGTCTATAGAAGTGCACTGCACACTCTTTGTTTTGCAAGGGAAAATTTTTTATTTGTAAAGGAGAAATCATAAATTTAAACACGACCAAATCCTACGTTTCGGCTGAAGGAGCCGTCTTCATGCGGTCGCTGTTAATGCTGATCTTCTTGGAATGTGAGGGTTTTTGGTGGCGAGGGTTCCTTTTGTCTGGTGTGCACTCCCGTGCCTCTGTTGTCCTTGATGTACCCTTCTAGGGGCTACGATCACATGCACACGTTGAGTATTTGGTGAGTTTTTTTTACCTCAGCATTTGTAAGCCAAAACCAGGAGTGGACCAATCAGAGGAAAAGTATAATAGAAACACGGGCACCACTTCTGTATTTTTCACCCGCTTCTGATTTTGTTTATAAATACGGAAGCAAAAAGCCTCACCAAATACTCAACGTGCGCACGTGGCCTAACTGGTTGAACAGCAGCAATAGGAGCTAGCTCTAATTGCTGCTGGTAGAAGCAGGTGCAGGCTGTATTACATAGCTGGCACCCAAGCTCACTCCAATACATCCTCACCCATCATGTGATCAAAATGTTTAGAAGTAGAGAAAATACAGTAGTAATTTAAGATAAAATTAGATATTTGCAAATAGTTTGGCACCCATAAGAAGCTGTGTAAACTACCTCTTAGATAAAACAAGTTTAGCATCTATTTGCTTTGAATTTGACCATTGTGTATTACTGTAAACTTCCGATCTGCTGCATTTCTGTCTTTGGATTGTGAATGTTTAACTAAGCTCCTGCCCATGTTGTTAGTTGCAATAATACTTGACATAGTAAGAAGGTGATCAGAGCCGCACAATATTCCCTTACAAGGCTGCCTGCCGGCAATTACTGGAGACTCAGCTATTTAGGACCTTGATTTAAACACCTTGCATACCAGTCTCCAGGAAGTCATAGACATAAGAACATAGTCTGCATTACTCAGGTGTTCAGTTATATGAATGCTATGGCATGTAGGAGTGGAACCAAAAACACCGGTGCTCTGCATTCAGACCGTCCTGCCCATCCACATTAGGAAGAAAAAAGGCGTCACTCACTAAATTGTGCAATAGTACCGCTCCCTCCTGTCAGTACGTGCCTGGATGTAATGGGCTGAATATTACTGGAAGATTTTTCCACCATTTAGGAAGTTCAGCATTTTTCCTTCTTAATTTGATTGGAAGATGGCTTGTCTTTAAATGACTATTTAATCAGAGAGCAGCTTGATGTAAGGGCAGAGACCCTGATTCCAGGGATGTCACTTAACTAGGCTGCTTATTGAATTTTCAATAAAATCAGTGTTTTATTAAGAGGTTACAACTAGTTGTCCTATGCCATGTAGTCCTCCTTCTCTGTGTAACCCATCCCCACCACTGATTTTTAGCATTCTCGCTATGCTCAGTGAACACCAAAAGCTGCCAATCAGTGATGTGGGTGGAGTGATACAGAGCTCAGAACTCAGGGAACTGCTAGAGCTACAGAAGATAAAACAGGGATTTTATGAAAATTGCACAAAGCAGTTCATTAAGTGATACATAGTTGGAATCAGCATCTCTTCCCCTTCATTATGCTGTTCTCTGATTGGGCAGCAAAAACATAGGTACTGATTCCTTTAATATTATATAGACAGAGCATGAATCATTAATGGGGTTATCTGATTTCTTGACAGCTGGATCTGCTTTTTAAAATCAAAACAAGTGGTACTTACCTGCAAAACTCCCTCCTGCTCCAGCTCCTGTCTTTGTTGACTGGGCTGAAGCAGTGCAATTCTTTCTACACCACATGACCGCTGCAGATGATCATTGCACACGGTGATTGGCTGCAGTGGCTATGTTCTGGAGACAGGGCGTCACCACTTTAAGACTTTAAGCAAAGAGCGTAGAGGCATTGCTGGAGTGTTGGGGGCTTCAGCAGGACTGTACTGCTGCTTTTGTCATGTTAAAGGTGTATTCCCATCCAAGTTCCAATCCCAATATGTAGTAGAGATGACGACGACCACAAATACCTCCAATTCGGAATGTAGTATAGTTTTGCTGATTAGCTATGTCACTTCCCTCATGTGCAGCGCGTTGCAGTAGCTTAAGTATCCATGGTTATGACCTCTCATATAGTGATAGGTAGTTAGTTTCTAGTAAGCATGGACACCTAAGCTACTGCAATGCCCTGCACATAAAGTAAACAACATAGCTAATCAGGAGAACTATACTACATTTCTAATTGTAATTATTTGCTAATATTCTTATTTTTACACCTACTACATATTGGTATAGGATCTTGAAGATGCAAAGGATATCCAGCTCTCGGCCTATTTTTTATTTATTTATTTATTTAAATCAGATAACCCGCTTAATGGTCAACGTCAGACTGCTATTGTGTCTTCTGAATTATAGTAAGTCTCTGATAAAAGTCAAGGATGGGGTCCACCACCGAGTAGTTTCTTATACCACATTTTTGGCACATGGGAAGACCACTATATTGATTTTCTTTATAGAAAGGACTGATGTTCCTGCACCTACGTGGGCCTCCAGCTAGAACAGCTGCTATAGTTATGCTTATGTGCATTACCCTGTGGGCCATGGTTATGACCAACCATATATCATCTGTATGGAGTCCGTATGTTTTCCCAGT